>NC_056729.1:1965211224-1965536224 GCF_019279795.1 Protopterus annectens
AGTGCTATTTCCACTACCATATAGATATCACCTACAGTAATCAACTCCAAACCTCATAGCCACTACTCTCCCTTCACAAAATGACACAGGCAAAAAGGTATTAAATAGTGACCAAGGCCAGTAGAAGAGACCCAAAATTTAATCTAAAGTTTACAAAATATAAGCTCCAGCGCCTCGGCCAAAAAGGCCTTTCAAGAGTCAAAAAGCACAACACCAGCAAACAATTAAATACATCACTGCTTTAAAAAATCCACCAATAAAAAGGATTCAATTAAACAATGAAATAAAAAAAAAAAGTAAAATAAAACAAGTTCAAGATTCCTATACTTTATTTTTAATGCAGTAATGTATATAACAAAGTAAGGTAGATGTTGTGTCTTTCGGCTTTTCCCGGTTAGGGGTCGCCACAGCGGAACTCCGGTCCGCTAATGATTGGCAGTTGATTTTTACGTGCTGAGTTGCCAGCCCTGATGCACAACCTTCAACGAAGGTACGCCCATTCACGCATGTCTCCATGCAGAAGACTCTCTAGCTGAGAATCGAACCGGACAGCGTCTTACTGTGAGGCGACAACGCTACCGCAGCACCACCACCGCGGATAACAAAATAAGGTAGATCTTTAAAGAAATTTATGAAAATATTTGGCATGGAAGATATGAATTCAGTACTAGGAGTTCAGAGCGAATGTATATATTATTCCCCAAGATACAAAAACTGGGCTACGCTAGACAGAATTTACATTTCACAGGAACATGAGCATTTAATTGAAGGTCTTGATACGCACCCAATAACTATTTTAGATCATGTGCCAATAATAACCAAAATAAAAACACAGGGTAATGAAATAAAAATGAGACACTGGCACTTTCCCACCTATCTGTTGAAAAGAGAGGAATTTAAGGAATGGGTAGTGGAAATTATTCAGGGGCTATTACATAAGATAGAAATTTCTTATGAAAATATAGCTAGGAATTTAAAAATGGGGTGGAAATAAAAGAAATGGAGATATGTGTAGAGGTAACAAGAATTACTTAGAGGGACTGACAAATGTTAAAGTATTACAAAATAGGGGAATCTCACAAAACAAGAAGAGGAGCAACTGCAAAATGCTAAACAGAAAATAAGGGATTATTTTGATAATATGCATAAGTTCAGAAAGATTGCTGTTAAGGAACTGTTTTTTCATAATAACTCTAGAGCACAAAAACTTTTAGCACAACGACTCAGGCAACAGAAAGTAGAAAAGGCTTAGGGAGCCTATAACATAATAAGGGATCATGTAACAGTATTAGAAATATTTTGGAAATTCTATGAAAGTCTGTATAAAGCAGAGAAATATGGAACTCAAGAAAATGTACATATGGAATTATGGAAGAATTAAATATCCCAAGGTTAGAGGTAGAGGAGGGTCAATTACTAACAGGATAGGAGGAGATGAGATAAAAATGGTGAGGAATAACCAATCTACAGAAAAGTCTTCAGGAATAGATGGTATTCCTGTAGATATTTGGAAGCTAGAAGGGAAAAAAACTGATAGAGATCTGGAAGGTTTTGTTTAGCAATATTTTAAGAGGAGAAGTACCAACATCCTGGAAGAAAGTGGTAGTAGCTGTACTATCTAAACAGGGTAAAGATCCATAAAATGTAGTATCATACAGGCCCAATTGCAATACTAAATCATGATTGTAAAGTGTTTATGTCTATAATGGCTAAAAGAATGGCAAAAGTGATGCCAAAATTGATAGATATGGATCACTGTGGTTTTGTGGAGGGGAGGCAAATATTTGACAACATTAACAGAACAGCGATGATCCAGAGGGAAGCAGAATATAAGAAAATACCACTGTTGTTTGTGTGTCTTGATGCAAAGAAAGCATTTGACAGAGTAAGCTGGGACTTTATGAGCAGAGCAATGGAAGTATTTGCATTCCCTGATAAAACTATAATGTTGATTAGGAGAATATATGAGGGATCGAAAGCAAAAGTTAAAGTGGGTGGGTCCTCTCTGATAATCCCTACCTGAGCATAGGAACCATGCAGGGGTGTCCTGTCCTCTCTCCCCTTTATTTGTATTAAATTTAGAATTGGAAAAGAAAATAAGGGACTCAGAAATGTAAGGATATAATTGATATGGTAGTCAAGAAAAGCTGTCTCTATTTGGGGATGACATTATTTTATACCTGACAAACCCAGAAAGGGACATTACAGTGCTGTGGAACACATTGAGACAATTTCAAGCATTTTTGGGATACACAATTAATGAATCTAAAACAAAAGTAATAGTGGTAAATTATGTACCCAGATATATACTGGTTCAGCAATATCCATATTTATAGGGACATGATAAAATGAAGTATTCAATAGTATGTATTAAAAATAATATAAATGTGGCAGCTAAGGATATGTGGGAAGAGACTAAACAAAAGATAATGCAAAAACTGAGAAAATGGAAGCTCTGTTATATGAATATTGACAGTAAGATACAAGTAGTTAAAGCGTTTTTAGACCCTTTAGTCTTATACACAGATTACGCACATTGTTTTCAGCCAGAGGAAAAGTTGTGGATAGCAGTTAATAAAGAGCTGAAGGATTTTATCTGGAAGGGGAAGATAGCAAGAGTCAAGTAGGATAAGCTTATTCTTCCAATAGAACAGGGTGGACTGGGATTATCCAAGTTGAAGGGGTATTTCAAAGCAACACAGTTAAGGCTCCTATACATAGCACAAGCAGAAAACTATAATTTAAAGTGGAAAGAGATGATGACAAAACAGGGGGATGCTCAAGAAACAAGGAGAAACAGGGATTTTGGATGCAGACTTTTAAGAAGAACAACAATAATCATACAGAATATTACATTCATAAAGTAGCAGAAAATATTCTAAGAACTAAGCCAACACGGGAATGGAGAAAGAAGATTCTGCAAATAGGGATGACTGCAATTAGGGATACCAACAATAGGTCAGACGGGGCTGGAATATATTGGAGAAAACTGGAGAAAGAACCAATGTATTCAGAACAAATAACTAGAGAGAGAAAGATGATAGAATGGGAAGATGCAAATAACTTACTTGGGCTGCAGGTTGGAGATTGCCTTCCCTATCAAGGATTGATATCAGAGTATAGGCAAAAAGAAAGAAATAGGAGGGTCATAAATGAATGACCAGCACTGGTAGAGTTTTTAGTAGAATCCAATACAGAAGTTGCCATTAAGAAAGGAATAATTAGTACAGCATATAAAATATTGCATGATAACTAAAAGAGTCAATCTGAGGAGGTTAGGAAGGATTAGTAAGAGACACTGGATAAGCAATTCACAAAGAAACATTGAGGAGATATGTCTATGTCTCTAAGTTGGGAACTGCTGATTGAGGGCTCAGTGTCTGTTATTCTAAAAGTGTATTAATTCTGGTTTAAGCACTTGGGTTTCAGGCCAGTTATTTTACATTAAAAGGGTTCGTGGTCTGCACTCTTGTGGGAGGAGAGGCTGGACTCTGCCCTTCTGAGCTGGGAATTTCTGGTTAAAGGCTTATAGTGCCTGCATATTTGAACTGCTTCTTACTGAAATTGGTACACCTTGTTTGCTGTAGCATAGACTAGATCCAGGCCTGCTGAATCTAGTTTTGTTTGTATAACTTGAGCACTAATCCAGGCATTCTTTAAAGTATTCAATTGTATTTATTACTGCTTGGTAGTAGTGTAGCTATCATTCTAAGTCTTTTGGATTAAGCACTTGGGCTTCAGACCAGTTGTTTTACATTAGGAAGGTTTGTGGCCTGCACTGTGGTGGCAGGACAGGTAGCGTACATCCTTCTAAGTTGTAAACTGCTGATTGAGGGCTCAGTGTCTGTTATTCTAAAAGTGTATTAGTTCTGGTTTAAGCACTTGGGCTTCAGGCCAGTTATTTTACATTAAGAAGGTTCGTGGTCTGCACTCTTGTGGGAGGAGAGGCTGGACTCTGCCCTTCTGAGCTGGGAATTTCTGGTTAAAGGCTTATAGTGCCTGCATATTTGAACTGCTTCTTACTGAAATTGGTACACCTTGTTTGCTGTAGCATAGACTAGATCCAGGCCTGCTGAATCTAGTTTTGTTTGTATAACTTGAGCACTAATCCAGGCATTCTTTAAAGTATTCAATTGTATTAATTACTGCTTGGTAGTAGTGTAGCTATCATTCTAAGTCTTTTGGATTAAGCACTTGGGCTTCAGACCAGTTGTTTTACATTAGGAAGGTGTGTGGCCTGCACTGTGGTGGCAGGACAGGTAGCGTACATCCTTCTAAGTTGTAAACTGCTGATTGAGGGCTCAGTGTCTGTTATTCTAAAAGTGTATTAGTTCTGGTTTAAGCACTTGGGCTTCAGGCCAGTTATTTTACATTAAGAAGGTTCGTGGTCTGCACTCTTGTGGGAGGAGAGGCTGGACTCTGCCCTTCTGAGCTGGGAATTTCTGGTTAAAGGCTTATAGTGCCTGCATATTTGAACTGTTTCTTACCAAAATTGGTACACCTTGTTTGCTGTAGCATAGGCTAGATCCAGGCCTGCTGAATCTAGCTTTATTTGTATGCTGCTAGTTTGTTTGCTTGTTATTTCCCTGAAACGCTAATTCCACCTAAAACGCAGCTTTTCAGCACTTCTGTGGATCCCTAGTGATATCTGCATTGCTTACTGTACTTATTTCCTTGTATCACTTGAAAGAAAGTTACTGTTTGTCGTTTTTGCATTTAAGTTACCTGAAACACATTGCATTTAAGTTACCTGACACTTGCTCACTAAAGCAATTATATGTCAGCACTAAAATATTAAAAGCACTACACCCTCACAAACTCCCCTTGAGTACCTCATTCCCCATTGGCCCTTTTTTACAATTATAAAGGAATTCCCAATACTATTCTAGCATGTCCAAAGGGCAGTTGTCAATCTCCTCTCCGGTCCAGCTGGTGAATCTGGGAATCTTGAGGCAATGCTCCACAAATAATGAAAGCGGAGAACACAGTAGGCAAAAACACCTCAGAGTTTATTGCTGTTAAAACAAAAACACGTAGCACGAAAACTATGAAATAAATCATGTTAGCACCAAACATGAACGCCTTCCCAATACAAGCGTTTTCGTCCTAAATGGACTTCATCAGATAAATCAATTAATCTAGATTCATCTTTTATATACAGTTAAAAACATCTCAACCAATCCATTTCATAAATACACATTCAAATCTACAAATCAAACCTTCAAACTATTTAATAATTTATTATGCTCTCCTTTTTTAGTAACATGGGATGTCATTAAATTTATTATAAAATATATAAACTATTTAAAATTGATTCTTCATAATAAATATTCATATAAATATATTTAAATATGTTTAAAATTATATTATTGTTAAAATTTATATTGTTATTTAAAAAAACAAATTTGAATCCACAATATATGAGTGTTTTATGTAGACATTAGTGCCATCTGCTGCCAAAAGCATGTAATTACACTCTTTAATTTTATACCTTAGCAGATCTCATTCTAAGAAGGGGCAAAATTGATATATACTCATTTAACCCAGGTGACTTATTTGCTTCCAAAGTCACCTGCCACCATAATTCCCTATAAGCTATTATTTCTTCCCAAAGGCCTCCTCTAATGTCCCAACTCACTTGATCTAAGACAAAGAACTGAAATTTTGATCCTACACATGTCTTTGAATGCCTAAATATGGCATTTGTTTCTTTCTCTTTCCTAACGTCATACATGTGTTCATATGTATGTCTCTTTAATGTTCTTTCAGTCTTTCCCACGTAAAATGATGGACATTGCATACATACTGCCAAATACACGAGCCCCTTGGATTCACAATTGTAGTATCCGTTACTATTTACCCATTTTTCCCTGCTTTCTATAAATATTTTTTCTTTGTTGATTGGGTACTCACATTGTCTACATTTTCCACATTTATAGGTTCCAATTTTTGTTCTGGCTCCCTTTACCTTTTTCGTACTATTATTGTTTTTTTCTAAAAATCCTTTAATACTCGTGGTATTTTTAAATACAACTCTAGGTGAATGTTCAGGTAACCCTTCCAGGTCCATTAGTGCCCTAAATCTCTCCCATTCTCTTTGAAACACGGTCCTAATATTTTTATTTAATAAATTACATTCAAGTATAAGTGATTGCTGGAAATTTTCTTCTTTCCTTTCACAATTATTACTCTTTTCATACTCTTTACCCAAAATCGGCCCAAACCTATCATTTCTTCCTCTTTCTACCTCATCCCTTAGGTTTTTAACAAACTCAGCCGGATATTCCCTATCTAAAAACATTTTTTTCCAACAAATCACATTCCTTTACAAATTTATCATCACTACTTGTCATTCTGGACCCTCTTACAAATTGTCCTTTTACTAAGTTTTTTTTAGTATATAATGGGTGGGCACTGTTGTAATGCAAAAAGGAATTTACATACATTGGCTTTCTATAAACACTTGTTTCAAAAATATTATTTTCTAACGTTATTTCCACATCTAGATACTGAATAATTTTGTCTGAATAGTTAAATGTAAATTTCAAAAATTCTGTGGTCTCTCCTGTATATTTGATAAATTCATTTAATTTATCTAGACCCCCTATCCAAAAAATTATGATGTCATCAAGAACCCTCTTGTATAAAGTCCAGAATTTAACATATATTGAATTCAAAAGGTATTTTTCCTCCCAATTGCCTAGGACCAGGTTGGCAAAGGTAGGTGCACAGGCTGCTCCCATTGCTACTCCTTGTAGCTGTCGAAAAAATTCCCCATTAAAAGTAAGAAAATTATAACAGTCTCAGCGGGTGGATCCAAAACTAATTCACTAGCCAAATATGTGGATGTAAAAGCTAAACATGTGTGGGTCGAGAAGGAAGCAATTTTGAAAGATTCATGGGATCTTTTGAGATGTTTGAATCAAGGTTTATTTCATGAAGATTTAATTTTAGTAACTATAGATATTATTGATTTGTTTGGATCTATTCCCTATGAGGCAGGCATTTTGATGTTTGAGGATGAAATTTTCGCTGATAAAAGGTTGACACATGAAGAAAAGGTAGCGTGCACAGGCTTAATGGATTTAGTGTTAAAAAATAATTTTCTTACTTTTAATGGGGAATTTTTTCGACAGCTACAAGGAGTAGCAATGGGAGCAGCCTGTGCACCTACCTTTGCCAACCTGGTCCTAGCCAGTTGGGAGGAAAAATACCTTTTGAATTCAATATATGTTAAATTCTGGACTTTATACAAGAGGTTTCTAGATGACATCATAATTTTTTGGATAGGGGGTCTAGATAAATTAAATGAATTTATTAAATATATAGGAGAGACCACAGAATTTTTGAAATTTACATTTAACTATTCAGACAAAATTATTCAGTATCTAGATGTGGAAATAACGTTAGAAAATAATATTTTTGAAACAAGTGTTTATAGAAAGCCAACGTATGTAAATTCCTTTTTGCATTACAACAGTGCCCACCCATTATATACTAAAAAAAACTTAGTAAAAGGACAATTTGTAAGAGGGTCCAGAATGACAAGTAGTGATGATAAATTTGTAAAGGAATGTGATTTGTTGGAAAAAATGTTTTTAGATAGGGAATATCCGGTTGAGTTTGTTAAAAACCTAAGGGATGAGGTAGAAAGAGGAAGAAATGATAGGTTTGGGCCGATTTTGGGTAAAGAATATGAAAAGAGTAATAACTGTGAAAGAAAAGAAGAAAATTTCCAGCAATCACTTATACTTGAATATAATTTATTAAATAAAAATATTAGGACCGTGTTTCAAAGAGAATGGGAGAGATTTAGGGCACTAATGGACCTGGAAGGGTTACCTGAACATTCACCTAGAGTTGTATTTAAAAATACCACGAGTATTAAAGGATTTTTAGAAAAAAACAATAATAGTACGAAAAAGGTAAAGGGAGCCAGAACAAAAATTGGAACCTATAAATGTGGAAAATGTAGACAATGTGAGTACCTAATCAACAAAGAAAAAATATTTATAGAAAGCAGGGAAAAATGGGTAAATAGTAACGGATACTACAATTGTGAATCCAAGGGGCTCGTGTATTTGGCAGTATGTATGCAATGTCCATCATTTTACGTGGGAAAGACTGAAAGAACATTAAAGAGACGTACATATGATCACATGTATGACGTTAGGAAAGAGAAAGAAACAAATGTCATATTTAGGCATTCAAAGACATGTGTAGGATCAAAATTTCAGTTCTTTGTCTTAGATCAAGTGAGTTGGGACATTAGAGGGGGCCTTTGGGAAGAAATAATAGCTTATAGGGAATTATGGTGGCAGGTGACTTTGGAAGCAAATAAGTCACCTGGGTTAAATGAGTATATATCAATTTTGCCCCTTCTTAGAATGAGATCTGCTAAGGTATAAAATTAAAGAATGTAATTACATGCTTTTGGCAGCAGATGGCACTAATGTCTACATAAAACACTCATATATTGTGGATTCAAATTTGTTTTTTTTTTAAATAACAATATACATTTTAAAAATAATATAATTTTAAACATATTTAAATATATTTATATGAATATTTATTATGAAGAATCAATTTTAAATAGTTTATATATTTTATAATAAATTTAATGACATCCCATGTTACTAAAAAAGGAGAGCATAATAAATTATTAAATAGTTTGAAGGTTTGATTTGTAGATTTGAATTTGTATTTATGCAATGGATTGGTTGAGATGTTTTTAACTGTGTATAAAAGATGAATCTAGATTAATTGATTTATCTGATGAAGTCCATTTAGGACGAAAACGCTTGTATTGGGAAGCCGTTCATGTTTGGTGCTAACAGGATTTATTTCATAGTTTTCGTGCTACATGTTTTTGTTTTAACAGCAATAAACTATGAGGTGGTTTTGCCTACTGTGTTCTCCACTTTCATTATTTGTGGAGCTTAGTCGAGTTGAGTTCGCTATTTCTTGAATCTTGAGGCAATGTTACAACTGCCTCATGTACACAGACAACCCTCTCCTCCTCCCAACAAATTCCAACACATGTGAGAGATGCAACCATATAGCCATACTGGAGGCTAAGCTCTCTCAACTCAGTACTGGTGAAACCAGTCAGGAGGAGAAGGAAACCACACTCACTACAATTCCAGTCTCACATAGACCTACCACGACAGCAAATCAAACACATAAACACACAAAAATATACTCGGTGGCTCTAAATAAAAATCTGCCTAAGCAGCAGAGACCTCCAAAGCAGACACCCAAGCAACCGCTACCCCAAAACAAAACACGTGCAACACATAGCTCACAAACCCAGTGTGCCGAACAGTCACAGCCCTTAAGGCTAAACAACATACCTGATACACTTGTAATAGGTGACTCTATCATCAGGCACACTGACGTCCCGCTCACCAGGCTGAACAAGGAGAAGGTCACGGTGAGCTGCATGTCGGGCGCTAGGATCCACCACATAACACAAGCACTCAGGTCACTCCAAGGCAAGTACAAATATGACTCAGTCATTGTCCATGCTGGTGTGAATGACCTGAGACGTAACTCCCTGGACTACATGAAAAGAGACATAGAGGAGCTCTCTGAGCATGTAGCCCAGGCCGGTATGACCCTGACCTTGAGTAGCATCTTACCCTCACCAAGAATGATGCCACAATATGAAGACAAGATGATCAATTTCAACAATTGGCTTAAGTATTGGTGTCATTCAAAGGGGATCCAATGCCTGTCAGCCTGAGATGACATGCTCGACAAGCCACAATGTTTCGCTAGGGACGGCTTGCACCTGTCACCCCTGGGCTTTCGGATATTGGCAAAGACTGTTGCTACCCCCATAGTGCCTTTTTTAGGCAAGGCTCAAAAGACAAACCCACCCCCATAGGTATCACAAGGGATAAGAAACTAAGAGTAATGCTACTCAATACCAGAAGTCTAAACCTCAAGATGCACGCACTCGAAACTCTCCTTAGCATGGAGAACATCGATATCTGTGCAGTGACAGAAACCTGGTTCAAGGCTCCCGAGAGCACCCCAGCACTACCAGGTTATACCTCATACCATGCTTTTCGGCCCCAAAACTTGGACCGTACCACAAAAGGAGGGGGAGTATCAATATTCGTCAAAGATACCCACACCTCCAGGTTGGTGGCACAGCAGAAAGCATCAGAGACTATCCATGTGCAACTAACAGTGGGTAAAACTGCCTTCCAGTTTATAGCCTGCTACAGACCACCTTCCCAAACCCAGGAACCCCACTCGGCCTTCCTGAGAACACTGGAAAATATGAAGGCCTCTCCAAACACCATTATATTGGGCGACTTCAACTACCCAAACATAGACTGGGAGCATTACTCTAGCTCCAACACCCTCGCTCAAAGGTTCCTAGAATTTATTTTTATTTTATTTTTTTATTTATTTATTTAACATTTGTTGACCGGGAATGTCCGACTAGGTTCCACAGAGCCTGTTTTCAGTGGAGGCCCGGGGAGAAATGCTCCAGATGCATGTCTTTGGAATGTGGGAGGAAACCGGAGTACCCAGAGGAAACCCACGCGAACACAGGGAGAACACGCAAACTCCACACAGAAGGCACCCCAGCCGAGAATCGAACCAGAGAACCTCTTGCTGTGAGGCGACAACGTTAACCGCTGCACCACTGTGCCGCTATTTATAAACTCAAATGCTATGGAACAACTTGTTACCACTCCCACAAGAGGGGAAAAACATACTGGACCTGATCATCACCAACATGGGGACTCTATGCTCCAGACCAGAAGTGTATCCCTCACTGGTAAGATCAGACCATAAACTAATCTCACTGGATATTCACATCCCGACTCCACCCCCTGCCCTGAAAACCACAGTGAAAAACTTCTCTAAATTTCACACTCCTCAAAACCAAGGTGGAATCCTTCAAAGCCCCTGGGCCTGTGAAAAATACGGCCCAGACCGCAGAATCCTTTATAAACGCATTCTATGAACACCTTCAGGAATGTATGGATCATGCAATCCCAAATAAAACCAAGACCCAATCCTCCAAAGGCAGACGTCCTGTCTGGTGGACCCCAGCCATAAACAAACTATACAATAGAAGGAAGAAGCTACTACATGATAGAGCAAAATCCCAAAAAGGGAAGGTATCTCTGATCAGTATTAGCAAAAAACTACGGGCACTCATAAAATCGTCTAAGGCCAGCTTTGAGAGAAAAATTGCACAGGACACTAAGGATAATCACAAGGCTTTCTTTAGTTATGTTAGGAACCTGGGTGGGAATTCCCAGATATGCCCAGAATTAGTCCAAAATGACAAAAAATACACCGAACCCACAGACATTGCCAACATCCTAGCTGACAGGTTCAGCGCAAACTTCTTCCCCCCTCCCCACCAAAAGGGCAAATATTTATCCCAGCAGAGTGCTGCCCCCCTGACATCTCAGATGCTCAGGTAAGAGCTGCCCTCTCCAAAGCAAAAAACACAGCATCAATGGGACCAGACGGTGTCCCGGGCTGCGTCCTACATGAACTCCAAGAAGAGCTAAACCCAAACATAAAACTACTGTTCAATCTCAGCCTTACTACGGGATATGTACCCAAAGAGTGGCGTACAGCAACAGTGGTCCCTCTCCACAAAGGTGGTGCCTCAACGGATCCTGGAAACTATCTCCCCATAAGCCTGACTAGCTTGGTCTGCAAAGCTATGGAAAGGATCATCATGGACCTCATAAATAAAGATACTGGGGACCTATAGACACTGGATCCTACCCAGTTCGGCTTTGTTAAGGGCAGATCCTGCCTCTTAAACCTGGTTGATTTCTTTGAAACAGTCACCAAGGCCATTGACGAGGGGAAGGTGGTCCACACAGCCTACCTGGACCTCGCACAAGCCTTCGATACAATACCCCACTCAGGCATTATAGATAAGCTCACCAGCTTAAATATAAACCTCTATGTCACTAGATGGGTTGCAAACTGGCTCAAAGACAGAACCCACATGGTTAGAATTGCTGGAGCCATGTCAGACTCCAAACCAGTTACAAGTGGCGTCCCACAAGGCTCAGTCCTGGGACCTCTCTTGTTCGGTATATATTTCTCGGAGGTACAGGCCAACACGGAAGGACTGTGGCTGACTAAGTTCGCAGATGACTGCAAACTGGGCACCATAATCGACTCTCCAGCCAACACAAGCATCCTCCAAAAGGGCCTCATAGAAACAGACAACTGGTGCCAGAGCCATGGCCTCAAGCTAAACGCCAAAAAGTGTATAGTCATCCCCTTTGGCAAAAACAAAGTGCCCACAAATTACCACACAGGTGGCAATCCATTAAGTACAGAAGAAGTAATTAGGGACCTGGGGACCCAAGTTGATAGCAATCTCTCATTTGACAACCACGTGGCCAAAGTGGTTAGAAAAACATTTTATATAGCCCACCTAATCATGAAGGGATTCACATCTAGATCAAGGGAGATCATTGTGCCTCTTTACTCATCCCTCATCTGGCCCATAATTAAGTACAATGCCCCTTTCGGGATGTACCTTACCAGACACCTGCAGCAACTGGAAACACCCCAAAAGTACCTCACCAAGAGGATCACAGGGCTCAAACAGATGCCATATGCTGCCCGGTTAAAAAAACTCCAGCTCTACTCAGTGGCATACCACCTGCTCAGAGCCGATCTGTGTCTGATGTATAAAGCCATGTCCAACCCGGAATTAATGGACATGCTGCACCTCAGAAAATCCAAATCCCACTGAGCTACGCGCTCGAGAGACTTGAACCTCAGCACTGAAATAAATAGGACATGCTGGAGGGACAGATTCATAACCCAGAGGCTCCATTCACTCTGGAATAAAATCCCAGTCCAGGTTAGGCAGAGTCCCTCATTGACTCTCTTCAAGAGGAATCTTAATGAGTGGATGGGAGATCGTAGGTTTACCCCAGGTATCACTTCTGTGTCACTGTTAGACAGAGGCACAGTATACTAACCTTGAAAAAGGGCATAGCAAAATTAATTTAAAATGGGTGGCGAAAGCCAAACACACTCTGGCTAGGCTTATAAATGCCCTAGGGCAGATAGCCTAGTATGAACCTATGAACCTAAATGTGCAACAAAATCTAGAATATTTAGGATCTTTGCTTGGAAGTGTTTACATAGGTATTTCTATGCCCCAAGTAGACTCCAAATAATTTTTCCTCAGGTAGACACAAAATGTTGGAGGTGTGATGAAGAAGAAAGAGGTAACTGGGAACATATTTTCTGGGAGTGTTATGAATTGGAAGATTTTAAATATTCCATGCAGACTGCTCTGTCTGAGATATATGGTAAGCAAATTGGTGTAACTAGAGAAATGATTTTTATGAGGTATGATACGGGATCGGAATTGTCTAGACATAGTAATCCCTTGCTGAGTCTAATTATGATGGATGCCAAAAAAAAAAAAACAATTACTAAAATGTGGAATCCAAAGTCTAAACCAACTTTACTAGAAGTAGTGAATATAGTAACACAGATAAGACAACTGGAACTGGGATCTTTAGAAAAGGGTAGGAGCACATTACATAGGAAAAAATGGGAAATGTGGGATCAATACATGCAGAGGAGGAATGCAGGATTTGAATGAACTATGTAATGGCTGATTGACAATGACTGGATATATTAAAAGTGATGTATAATGTTTGCAGCTACAGTTGTGTCTGCATGGTTTGTAATCTGTAATGTTTGCAACTGAGACTGTGTTGCTATGATTTATTTTCATTTATATAAATGTAAGATTGCCTATGTCATACATGATAAGATGTTTTTGTTTAAAAAAGAATAGCCGTTTCAAAAAATTATAGAGTTGGAAGTCAGAGCACTCAGGAAAAAGTGAGATTTTCTGCTGTACCAGAGAAACTGGAAGGAACAGACTGTATTCATGTTATGAAAGCACAGAAAAGCAATGGGACTAGTATTCCATAGCAGGATTTGTAAATTGAAAGGGCACATCATGTGTATGCTCCGATGTATGCTCCGAACTTGGCTGTGAGAAAGCAGCCAAGACTTGTATTAGTAAAGATGCAATTATACCAGCAATAAGAGTTGATCCTGACAAAACAGTGGCAGAAAGAAAATGTATTAAAAATTGGAGAGAGTAGAGTGTTTGTGGAAAAATGATTATTCACCGTACAGCAGGTAGAAGAGAAGGAGAGAAGCAAATTTATCCCAGCAATTAGGGAATGTCGAGAGGCAGGTGTGAGATTCAAACTGCTCTATCCAGCTGTCTTTATAATATTTTTTTCCTGGAAGTTCAAAGTCGTTTTTGCTGCATAACAGTCTAAGGAGGAAACATAAAAGTTTGTCCAGTAAAACGTGAGCCATCAAACAGAAGGGGACTCTGCTTCTCATCCTTCTGATAATAAAGTTCATAGAGAGACTTTGCCCATGAAACCTTTTCCAGTTTTCCAAAGGAAAATGCTTGAGAGACAGAAAAAAGCACAAGAGCTGACTAGAAGAATCAGAAGCCATTTGAACTTGAATTGGAGTCGGAGGTTGAGAGCTGGAGATGAACAGGAAGAAGACCAGCAACATTAAAATTAGTGAATAAATGTGAGACTGTAAAGCTTCCATCTGATTTGTGAAATATGGCTTTACAAGAAAAAGTGGAAAAATTGGACTTTTGTTGGCCTTGTTAAACTTGTGGGGGACTGAAACACATATACCCAACTTCATCTCAATGTTTGGAAGGACACTGAAGGGAGAGGAAAGAAAAATGTAGCAATTACCTAATGTTTAGTGACAACCACATACCACTTAAGTAAACTGGCACAGTGTGTGAGAGATGTAGTTATATAATGTTATTGGAACAAAGCTCTCACATAAAGCCATTACAAATAGCAAACAGGTTGTCAATAGCACACAATATTGACCAAACACATAGACCTATATGTACTGATGTTCTTAAAAGTAACCTACCTAAACCATAAAGAGCTACTAAATGTAACCCAAGAAACAAGTGCCCTCAGCAACCTTACAAACAATCAACTCAGGCAGCACACACAACACAAATACATATAAGGCTCTTAGTGCCTCAGCTCAAAAGCCCATAAGGCAAACATCTACACAAGCCAATATCCTAGCCATAAGTGACTCCATAGTTAGACACGCTAATGCATCCCTCACCAGGATATGTAAGGAGAAGATCACAATTAGTTGCCAATGGGGTGCCAGGAATAGCCACATCATGCATGCACTCAAGTCTTTGCACCATGAGTGCACATTTGACACAGGCATAGTTCATGTGGGAATAAATAACTTGAGACGTATCTCCCTGGACTATATGAAAAGAGACATGATGGAACTCTGGGAATATGTGACTGAGGTATGTATGAATCTAGCCTTAAGTGATAATTTACCATCAGTGAGAATGATGCTGCAATGCGAACAAAAGATTGTTGACTTTAACAATTCGCTTAGCTTCTGGTGTCATTTAAGAGACTTCCTATATATATCAGCCGGGGCAAAGATAATAGTCCTACCTGCTTTGTCAGGGATGGCCTGCACCTATCCTCACAAGGCTTTCATATCTGGGCTAAAGCCATGTCCACCCCATTATGCCTTTTTTAAGTAATGTCAGTCTTCAAAAGCTTTCAGTTTAACAAAACAAAATATGAATAACATAATGGTATTGCTTCTATGTGCTAGGAGCTTCACCAAAAATATTCTCTCCCTACCACACATTCAAGCCTTCCACACTTGATAAAGGCACTAAAGGCGACAGTGCCTCTATATTTCTGAAGCAAAATATCACCTACAGACTCTTTAGACAGAATAATAACTTGGAACTCCTCCATGTCCAACTTACCAAAAACAAAACCCTATTCACATCATAGTTAACTACTGGACCCCCTCTATGTCCCACTTGGCCGATACCTACAAAATGACTAGTATAGAGTCCCTATGCATTAGGTCAGACACCATTTTAAGAGACTTCATCTACTCCTCCATTAATTGGGAGACTTATACATCCCATGACATGTATGGCCAGAGATTTCTTGACTTCATAAATACAAACTTTCTGGACCAGTTAGCCCATAACCCAATCAGGAGAGAAACAATCCTGGACTTGATTCTTACTAATATGGGAAAGTTCTATTCACCACCAGTTGTAACTTCCTCCCTTGTCAAACTGGACCATAAATCAGTCACATTCACCATAAGAATGAAACTGGAAGAATCCTTAAATACCTCATTATTCAGAGATTATGAGAAGGCTAATCATGAAAACTGAGTGATGACCTGGCTAAACTCAACTTCTCTCTTCAACCTGATGACCGCACTGCATATGCAGAATCCTTTACTGACAAATTATATGCACTTATGAATAGCTACATAAATGCATCTGTCTCCTTCCGAAGAAAATACAATGCAAAATCTAAAAATAACCCCCTATGGTCGAACCCAAATAAAAGCACATTCCACAATAAAAGAAAAAAAGCTAATGCACACAATAATAAATGCTAACTATTAAGATGACAAAAACACACTTGCTAAACTTAACAAGGAACTTCAGTCTCAGATCAAAGCAACCAAAACTAGATATGAGGTAAAATAGCCAACTACGCAAAAGACAACCAAAAATCCTTCTTTAACTATGCTAGAAACCTCAGAAACATGCTCAGCACTGCACAGAAATAATACTAAATGATAACACATAGTCAGAAACCTGAGGACATAAGTCAGTCTACTTATTAGCAGATAAATTAAGCTCTTACATAGCCCTCTACCACTACATTTTCAAATTTTATTCCCACATCTACACCTCCCCTAAAATCTCCCAAAAATAAGTCCTCAAAGCACTTTCCAAAACCAAGAACAATGGTTCTTTGGGGTCAGATAGCACATCAAGCTGCTTGCTTATTGATTATATGATTATTATGGAATTAGTAAATAATGACATAGGTAACTTACAAACCTGTGACTCCAACCCAGTTCAGTTTTGTCAAGGGCAGATCCTACCTACTTAACTTGGTAGACTTCTTCAAAAAGGTTACTGAAGCAATGCATGAAGGAAAATCAGGACACATTGCATATCTAGACCTCGCAAAGACATTCAGTACCATCCTACACTCAGGCATTGTTGATACACTCACAGTTAAATGTTAATACCTATGTAACTCATTGAATAGAAAATTAGCTTTCAAACGGACCCCAGGAAATTAGGGCAGGAGGCTCTACCTCCTGCAAAAGACTTTTCACTAGTGGTATACTCCAGGGTTCAGTCATTAAACCACTTCTCTTTGGCATTTACTTCTCTGAGGTCAAAACTAATGTATAGAGTTTGTGGCTGAACAAATGTGCAGATGACTGTAAACTTGGTACCATCATAAAATCTTCAGATGTCTTCAGAGGACGGTAAGATCCTCCAGGAGGGCCTTTCCCAAACAAATAGCTGGTGTCATAACCATGGACTAAAAATAAATTCCAAAAATGTATAACAGTCTCCTTTGGCAAGCATGACAGCCACTGTATCTATCCCATTGACTGTGAAAATTAATTCAGTAGTTAGGGATCTGGGAAGCTATGTGGATAACAAACTGTTCTTCAATCACCATGAATCAGCTATTGTATGAAAATCCTTTTTCAATGCACAGCTTATTAGCAAGGGTATAGAATCTAAGTCCAGGGATGCCATCATTCCACTGTATTTTGCACTTATTAGTCCGATCATTGAGTACAATGCCCCCTTCAGTATGTACCCTTCCAAACACTTAAAACAACTTGAATAACCACAACACTTTCTCATCAAGAAAATCAAGTGCCTAAATCACAAAAACTATATTGACCACCTTAAAGTCTTGTCTCTCTTCTCGGTATCATATAGACTACTGAGGGGGTGATATTTGCCTTGTGTACAGAACCTCACCAGACCCTCTACTCCCTGAGCTACTGCATATCTTCATGTCCAAAAGTGGAATAAACACCAGCTTAAGAGATCTTAATCTATTCTGCAACATAAATAGAACATGTTGGAAGGATAGATGTGTATCACATAGTAATACCACTCCTTTGGATTCGTCTTCCACTCCACATAAAACAAAGATCTAATGTTGTCCTTTTCATTCTTCCTCACTGAAGGGTCTCGGATTCAATCCTTGGGTCTTGCTTAGCCGCTTTTCCAAGACTTTGGATCCTAATCTCGAACTTCTTCCTCTTCCCATAATGCACTGCAGTCCCCCTAACGCCTCAGATCTCACTTGCCACCTAAAAGGTAAGACAGAAGATTCCTATTTCTCGAGCTGTAAGGTAGCTTATTTGTTTATTTTGTCTTTATTTCAACTTGTTATTTTCTTTTGTCTAGTAATGTTTCCTACCTCCCTCAGCAGCCAGCTGTGACTATATGCTATTATTTATATTTATTGACTCTGTTTACTTGGGTTTTTCTATAGATGGCTCTTGTTATCATTGGTGTTTTATGCTTGCTAACTCTGCCTTGTTGCAGTCTTTAGTGTCAGGGCTTGTTCCTTGTTTGTTTATCTTTTGTATAGTGATGTCTTTTCTCCCATGGCAAAGTGCTGTACCCATGGCTTCTTCTGTACATTTTTTTCACAGTGCCTTGGCCTGCTTGATAGCCATTAGCAGCTGGGATCATTACTTTCTCTTTTCTTTGTATCCCTTTTCTGGCCCTGTAGTTCCTATTCTCCTGCTTTGTAGAGCTTGGTGATGTTTTTGTCCTGCTCCAGGAAGTTGCGAGAGGTTTCCCTGTCCTTCCTATCTAATATATAGATTCAGTTTCTCATAACATTTGCAGTTTTTCTGGGAAGTTAGAAAACTGAAGCAAATTGATGTTATTTGTTTTAAATGATTCAACATATTTAGAGATTGTAAATTCAATATGAAGTAACTTGTATGGTTCAACAAGTATATTTACCTCTTTAAGTATTAATTACTGTTTTAAGTTGGTTGGATTATGATTGGGTAGTTTGAATGTTGATGAGGATTGAAAATAGTATAAATGGCAGGTTTTTAAAAAAATGGTTGTTATTACTGAGGAAGTTGAAGACGAAAACGTTTTTTCTGTGAACGTTATTGTTTGTTGTTACTTGTTGGTGTTTTAAGGAGAATAAAATCGTTTGCACCTTTTAAATGGACCGGATTTATTTGTGCCTGGAACTGGTGGTGGTTATCTGTTTATCAGTTTAATTTTTCCACTACTTGCTCTCGTTTTTGGTTTACAAGTTAGAAAATATTAGTAGACTTTCATTTTTTAGACTTAATACTTTTCAGAAAATTCACGCTAATGGAAAACTTGTTAATCTATCGACTTCCAAGTTTGTAAGATGCTCTAAGAGGCTGGGAGGTTTTCAAAGTAGTTAAGGTTTTAACCTCATAGTTACAAGGTACAGTGCTTGATTCTCACTACAGGGAAATTGCTAGGTTGAAAACAGCTTCCTAATACAAACTAATGATAGACTGCATTTCTGACAAGTAGCTGTTTCTCTGAAGGGACTGTGATAGCTTTACTTTACTACAGCTTCAGTTGGGGCTGATATCCCTGTTTAAAAAAAAAAGAAAAAAGAAAAAGAAAATCCAAACAACTCTAGAGGATCTTTGATCCAACTCCTCAGATCCGTAGCTCCTGGGGCCTCCTTCAGATCCCAAGTCTCTTTGGATCTGATAGGTGCAGTCCCATGATGCTCTCCACTAGTCTGCTGATTGTCCTTGGATCCTAGGACTTTGGATACGATTGATTGGAATGACTGCACACTCAATTTATTGGGCAGTGCTGTGGATGCCAGGTGTCCACGTAGAACACAACATTTCTAGGATTTGGTACCTTCAGATCTGCAACTATTGGACTAGCAGGTCTTCTTTGGATCCGAGAAGCCCTTCAGATCTGACTGTTGAATATGTTGTGGCTTTGAGCATCCATGCTTCCACTACTGTTTGCAAATCTCTGGCAAACAGTTGGCACTCTGACATTTAGCTTCATTGCCAAAGTTGACACTCTGATGTCTAGCCTCAAACCCCCCCCCCTTCCAATTTGATCTGCTCTTCTTGGATCCTAAGCCTAGGATCCAAAAATAGCAGGTTGCTTGGAGAGAGTGGAACTATTCTCAGATCTGGTGCCTTCAGATCTGAAACTATTCAGCAAATTTAGCTTCTTTGGATCCTAGCTTTCCCTCAGATCCTATGGTCCTGCTATTCTGGAGTTCAGTTCCATAAAAGAGCAATATTTAGAATTTGTCCTTATTTTGTGGCCCTTGCTCTATGTCCAGAATTCTTGAGCTCAGGGATTGAGAGCCCAGTTATCATAATGGTTAAGGCCTTGCCTCTGATGCACAAAGTACAAGATACAGTCCTGACCTCCAGTCCATCCCTGTTTGGACTTTGCATGTTTTCCTTATAGTATGGCTCCTCAACTGGAAAATATGTACCCTAAGTTCTACAGACAAAAAATAGACACTGACTTTCTAACACTACCCGAGTAGACTGGTATGTTGCTCATCTCAGTATGTTTTAAACTTGCATGGAGTTCTGCACAGTTCCTCTCAGTCTTGGCTTCATGAAGTTGTTCTCTAGGACTGGTTTCCCTTTCTGACAATGTTGTATGAAAAGAGATAAGTTAGCATTCCCCTTGATAAGAATGGAAGAGGCCCTTCTGGCCTTTACAGCACATATATGGTTAAGGCATTGCCACTTACTTTGTGGTATCTAACCATCATTTTTCATTTGTGCACAAGCATCTTGTATTGAAGTAACTGATGTAGCTTTTTCTTTCGTATTTAGCACATACAGTGTAACATTTCAGCATTCTTAGCAGGTTACAGGTTTACCTCGGATGCTTACATCTCACCCTGCATTATGATTCCCTACACAGGTTCGTTTCACTTCCTTTTCATCTAGTTAAGCTTGGCACACAAAGATGTCGGATTGGTTAGTCTTCAGCCTTCCCTGATCTGTCTCATCCACACAGGAACCTCCACCGTGGAGTCCATTTCCTCCCTAGTTCTAGGGTTCTGGATGGAAAACCTGCTCTCCTCTCCAAGAATCTTCAGCTTAACACATGAAGAGAGATCATCTGTCCTTGCTCAACCTCTCTCTCTCTCTCTCTCTCTCTCTCTCTCTTTCCTTCTCTGTTTCTCCTTTTCCTTGTTTTTTAGAGGCCAGAATTTGCTTCACTCTGAAATGTCCTTTTTTTTCTCTAGGATATATTGGATTTTTTTCCCTTGGAGTACTAGGAGTAAGAGAACACATTCCAAACTCCTCCATTGGGCCTCTCATGGGGGTAAGAGATAGTCTACAATTTTGTATTATAGGATTCCCTTCCTTTGTCATTCTCTGGACCACAGCAATCCTGTTACCTGTGTTACTATATAGGAATTAATGATCATTTCCTTTTTATCTTTCCTCTGCAGTTTGAAATGTCGATATTTCTCTCAATATACCCAATCTTGTCTGTTCTCAGAAGCTAAGTAGGGTCGAATATGGTTAATACTCTGATGGAAGACTGTATGGGGATGCTTATTCACATGACTTCTTATATGCCCCATGTGCTGAAGTCTTTTACTGCCACCTCACTTCTCTAGGCCCTTTAAGTTTGTAGGGTAGAATTTCCATACTTCCCAAGCTCGTATCTTTGGAGTCTCTCAAAATGCCTTCCAAACAGCTGATTCAGTTTTTACCATTAGAAGACAAGTGTGCAAGCAATTGTGCGATACCACAGATCACCCAGCTCTCACTTATCCATTATTGGTAAATACTCATTAACAAAGTTTTCTAATTCAGTCTTCTTTTTCTTTTTGAATAAATTGAAGAGTCAGAGACTCCAGATAACATAAGGCTCCGTTTAACTAACTGGTCCTGCCTACTCTGTTATCAGATATGCTTGCACCACTCTACGATTCCTTGGTAACTTCTTAAGGCATCTTTGTTTAATGCCCCCCTTGATTACTCATCCTGGTGTAGGGCATCAGCAAAAGATGCACCCATCTGTAACTAGCAAACACAGGGACATACCCTCTATACCACCAGAATAACCCCTCCCTTCTCCCCCAACTTATTTTCCAGAAAGACGATTTCATTATACTTCTGGAATAGGTGGTCTGCAGACTTAGGTTTCTAGATACATCCAGACTGTCGAAGATCATGTCTCCTTATATCTTCATTCCTGGACTAACTTCACAAACAATGCCAGTGGTAAAAAAAAAGGGGGGGGGGTATCCTGTAACCATTTCTACATCTAACTATCCTAAATCAGTATGTAAGGAATATAAGTTCTGGATGGTTTATGGTTCAGTCCATTCTGATTTTTCTGCATTAGGTCTAAAGAGTGTACTCCACACGTCTCCAGGTTGCACAATACTGTCTTAACATAGATAGATGTTCTGGAGTCATCTGTTCTTCCCACTGAGAGCTAGTCATTACTCTTTCAGATCTCCGTCCTTTACTCTCACCACAGCCTCCAAGGTGTCTCCTTAATGCTGCATGTTCGGGATAGCATAGAAACACAGTTGAGTACTACTGCTCATGTTCAGCCCTTCTTGATATACCAGAGGTAGGATCTTCTGTTTTTTGTATATCACTTTAAATAAAACTGTCACTGTTAACCTATAAATCAACATCAGTTTCTTCACTGTCGCTAACTCTTCTAGCTACAATCCTTCAAACTCGCTAACGTTGCCTGTTTTGCTTGACCCTTTCAGAGGGCTTTTCCTGGAGTAGAGCTAACCACTCCATCTCTGCTCCTTTATGTGCTACAGTTTCCTTGGATGCTCCCTTATCATGGTGGGAATACATATTGAATTAGTAGATGATCCAACCACATGGTCCCCCCCTTGGAGATCAAAACCTCTTGTCATGGCCCCAGAAATGAGTGCAGTTCTTCTAACATTGTCAGACTTCAGGAAAGCCTATTTTAGGCCATTTCCCCATCCTCCATTGTCCTGAAGTTTCTGCATATAGCCAGCAGGTTCAGGACCACTACTATTTCTTTGCTTATTCTAACAATGTAAGGTCCACTTCTTCTCTCTCTCACTCTCTCCTTTCTGTCCTTATCTGGCACATCTGCCAGGAATTCTTGAGCTCAGTCTGGATCTCCTATCTCACTCGGTGGAGATCTAGTACCATTTTCTGCATACTTTCTAACCAACTGCATGATTCAGACATTTCTATGATAGTACTATGGTCCAGCCTTTGCTTCTCTTGGTCGTGGAGTTATTAGCATTTCATACGTTTTTTCCACTAAGAACGTCTCTAGAAACAAAATGGAAAATATTACTCACATGGTCCTCTTTTCAGAATACTGGCCTTTTATCACAACTCTTCTACCATCCTTTCCTTCTTACCAATCTTCAAAGGAAAGAGCTGAGTTTTTCTCTACAAATAACTCCAGTTTGCAAATATAGTTAACATTTGGAGAAGAATCTTGCTGCTTAGATCTCCCATCTAGAATTCCTAATTTCATTCATACTTCACCCTCTTTCTTCGGAGTCTGTACAGAAACCCTTTATTTGGTGAGTTGTTGTCATGGTTACTAATGATGGCTATCTCATGTTACACCTACCTGATTTTCATATATATATATATATATATATATATATATATATATATATATATATATATAAAACTTGTTTATACTTCATGAAACAAAAATACAGAAGGTCTCACCAGTTATTTAATTCCTTTCTCTCTAACTACTGAGGTCAAGTGATCTCCAAAATTACTCTGCCCAAATATATTACTGACCGTATTTTTCACTGTTTGAGTCCCAAAATGGTGTGGTATTCCATCATCTTCCCACAGCCATTCTTTCAGTTTTATGTCTAGTGCATCTAATTTTCTCTCAGATCTTCTATCAATGTCATTGGTGCTGCAGTTACTTGGTAAAAGATTTTTACCTTTGTGACACAAGTTGGGCATTGTCTCCAGAAGCAGAGCTTCCTTTGGTTTGACAGAGTTTATCTTTCCTTAGGACCTCCCAGGAGTTACGTTGCTGGAGATTCTGACCCATCAGTGAGGAAGAATGAAAAGGACAATGTCAGACAGAAAAGTTATGTACTTATCATAACGTTAGATCTGTGTTGTCCATTTTTATTCTTCCTCACCTTCCATCCTAGCCGTCCCCTAGCCTTGTCATTCCTACAATGATATAAGATGATATAGAAATGTTCATGGTTCCTAGTTTGAAAATTAATATTTCTTTGTCTGTCCTGTCTTTAATAATCAACAGATAGAAAACAGCAAACTTGATCTGAGGAGTTAGGGGGACTGTGGTGCATTATGGGAAGAGGAAGGAGCTCAAGATTAGGAGGGAACTCTTGGAAAAGTGGCTGAGCTGGATACAAGACCCAATTATCTTTGTTAGCAAAAGAGACTGTACCGCATTTTTTGGCATTAACTCTGAGGCCATTGCCCTTTCACCGACCGGTTGGTTACACAGTACAAGCCCCTTCTTGGGATACCTTCACATCAGTGGGTACTTGAAAAACAACCTTTATTTTATAGTCAACATTAAATGTTGTTAACCAAAGACCTAGGATATTGGCTTGCAGATATGAGAAATAAATGCCAAATAGAAGAGAACACATTACTACGCCTTAAGGAACCCCACATATGATTTTTATGTTCCAAGGCAGCATCTGCAACTTTAAAGAAAAATTGTGTAATACACACACAAACACACACACACACACATATATATATGTCTATATCTATATCTATCTATATATATATATATATATATATATATATATATGTATATATAAAACACCACAACCAAGGTGCACGTAGCTAGCTCGGTGCACGGACCATAGCAACACAGTTAAGCCAATACAATGATCCAGCACTCCACTGCTACTACTACTACTACACTGAGGATGCCAGGGGGTGAAACAGGTCTGTTTGTTGATGCTGCTATCACCACTGTTCATTTTGAACGTATAATAAAGAAGATAATTTCTTCTTTTTCGTTATTATTTTGGTTCCTGCTTACTTTACTATGTGCTTTATTGAGTGCTCTCTCTCTCTCTCTCTCTCTATATATATATATATATATATCTTTTTTAATTTAATTTTTATTTTATTTATCATTTGTTGACCGGGAAAGTCCGACTAGGTTCCACAGAGCCTGTTTTCAGCGGAGGCCCGGGGAGAAATGCTCCAGATGTCAATTGTATAATGCAGACACACACACACACACACACACACACACACACACACACACACACACACACACACACACACACACACACACACACACACACACAATGCAGCATCTCCATCTTAGGCCCTACAGTTTGAGAATCACTACCTGCCAACCTCAAACATCTTAACTATTGCTCAAAATCCAGGTCTGCTTTAATCCAGCACATGTTACATAGCTCTGTAATAACCATTGCATTATCTCCACTTAACTCAACATTGCTTCTTTCACTACTATATTTTTATGCATTAAATCTGATCTCACCACCTCTTTAGATCTCTCTCTTCAATCTCCTATTCCTACCCATTCATGCCCCTTATCTGCTCTTGACCCTCCCTACCCCTCTCCATTGTTTTATCTTTCCGCATACCCTTCTTCCTCTGTTCTGCTCACAGTTACCTCTCATTCATCCTATATAAACAAGTGTATCGTGACTTCTACAAACTTACATATCTTCCTTTTACTCAATTGTTTTGCAGTGCTACATTTATACTGCACAAGTGCATTATATTCTTTCTGTGCATACATGTTTTTGTATTATTACAATTGCTCTTAAATGTTGTGTTTTACACCATGGTAACTCTGTACCCATTGTATTTCTCAATTCACTATTTATGTTTCTTAAGTTTCCTGGTCTGAACTTAAAATTGGTCCATAAGGATCTGTGCTGTACTATGGTAAACAAATAAATTTAAATAGATACACAAGTCATCACCATAATCATCAATCCACTTTTTCCCATTTTGATTTGGGTTTGAAGAATCATGTCAGCTGTTGCCACATCTCTCTAAAGCCCGCCTGTCTCAGGTCTTGTCACACAAAATCCATCCATATTTTGGCTGGAAATCCTCAGATCTTCTTGCCTTCTTCCTGTAACTAAATCTGTTTTACCAAACTGCCTGCTGATTTCCTGCACGTGTAACTAAACCACTGTAATCTCTTCTCCTTAACATTCTCGATAATTGGGGTACTTTGTCTTCTGCTCTGAAGTCTTCATTTCTTAATCTGTCTGTCCCACAGTGTACATCCTACTACCTATCTCAGGCAATCCATCTGCATTCACCTCAAGCTTCTTGAACTGCTCTGCCTTTACTGTCCAGGTTTTTTTGCCATACAAAAGCACTGGTTGCATTGCTGGTTTGTACACCTTATTTTTCAACTTTTTGCATTCTTCTGTCTCACATTAGCCATAATACTTTATGCCAGTTGGCTGCAGCATCTCTGATTCCAGCTTTAATATCGTCCTAATTCTGACTTCCATTCTCCTCAACCACATCTCCATGTTACTTGAAGCTATTAAACTGCTCCACTGTTTTACTTTCTAGATCCTTTAAGGCTCCACTTCCTAATTGTGTGACTCTGAATAAGTTACATAACCAAACACCACTCCTGGGATGAGTCTGAAAAAGGTTCATGGAGATCAGTACTCTACCCTGGAAAACAAATACAAATAAAATAAATATATAAATAATAAATATCAGTTTTAAACTTCTTCTGATCTCCTCATTTGGTTGACATGATCATTGTCTTGTTTGTGCTTGGATTTGCATTCCAGTCCCTATCATTTGCTACAGTTGCTGGTCAGAGTCTGCTTGTGCTGCAACATTGTTTGCATGTAGCAGCTTTGCTGCTCTATCTGTCTCTTCCAAGCTGTTTGCTGCTGCTGTAGTCCAGCACCAGTATGACAGCACCACTTCAGTGAGTTCAAACACTCCCTGGGATTCATGAAGCTCGGCGCAAGGACGGCATTAGCCTTGTGCCGACCATGCGGAGAAGAGATGGCGCAGCAGCACCATATGCATATTAATGAAGGTGCGCTGCCACAATGTCCACGTGCACAGGAAACGTGCGCGAGTTCAGGGGGGTGTTTAAGCACTGCAAGGAGGTGTGAACATGTTGGCTGCAGACGCGCAACCTAAAATGCTAACTAGTACAGCCTCCCTCTAATAGTAATCACTCCTGTCAGTGTCTGTGGATACTGAAATGTATGCAAAGCATACAAGACAGTTCCGCGAACACCAGAATAAAAAGTAAACACACAGGCACGTAGCTGAATACTGAGCCCCCGTCCCTCGAACAAATGGCATTTAAAACCCTGTGCCCGTATTTCATTGTAGTGTTGATTGTTATACCAAGTGGAAGTGAAATGCAGCGTGATTGCGAGCCACTGCCCTTTGCTAAGCCTAGCCCAATGGTTAGGGTTACCACCTGTCCCACTTTGTGTGGGACAGTCCCTCTCTGGGCAGTTGTGTCCTTACCAAAAATATTAAAAATGGCAAATGTCCTGCAATTGTAGGACATAATTATGTCCCATATTTTATGTACTAGTTGCATAAAATAGTTATTTCTGTATCTAAAATACCTAAATGTTACAAGAAACGGAATAAGCAACTAAATTGGTACAAGAATAAGCTTATATTTAGGCAAGTAAAGTTCTAGCCTTTGTACTGACTGTGGGTATGTGTCGGCCTGTAAAATCTGGTGTGTCCCAAAAATGTCCCACTTTGGCCATTTGAAAAGGTGGCAACCCTACCAATGGTCAGAGCATTTGCTCAATATCTGCCCATTCGCGGTCCAAGTCATCCTTGTCTGGATGGCCCAAAGATGAATGGGTATTACCCGGGTCTACCTACCATGTCACGAAAGATAAGCATTTGCGTGTACCTATGTGCGTGAAGTACAGCATGTGGAAGATCAAATATGCTAGGGTTGTCCTCACAACCATATTGGTACCAGAGATATGTAGAGTACGCAATGTGTACTGCTGTCTGTGCCATGGGCCATCAACCAGAGAAGGGATGGATGGTGTGTTTGTGGAATATGGGGGGGGTGACGGGTAATGTAATAATTCGCCAAGGGGAGACTGGGTTGGATGTACAATAGGTGAACTGGAGGTGTACGAGGGAGCAGTGGGTGAATCAGAAAGGAAACCAAAGAACATACATTCACATCCACAATACACCCTGACAGGCCATACTGCAGAACACAATCCCAAAAACATATGAACATTAAAATGTGCGATACACATGTGCAGAAACATTACCGGCTCACACCCACATAATGGTCTGGCCTGAACTGAGCCATCCAACCCCAACACACCTGGATACATAATTGAATACCCATCATCCCCTCCACAGCACCCCCCCCCCTTGCTGAACGTCCACCAAAACCACCCATACTCGGGCTGCTAGCTTGGCATAGCCATATCTGTACATAGTGCCCCCTACCCACATCTAGAAGGCAGTCTCAGGCTTGCAAACTAGGTATCCCATGCATGCATAACCCTACCACATTTTTGAATAGCCAGAAGAATGGGGTTCGTCGTCCACAATTTTTGGACATCCCTCATGGGATAAGTGTCTATTCTCAAGATTAGACTTTGTGGCATAACACGATGTCCACCCCCGTTGACATCCGGGCACAAGTCAGATTAGCAGTACTTGTCCACAACCCTGCTCAGCCTCCACCCAGTCCTGCAGAACCTATGACCCAGGATTAAACACCTGACCATGATGCACATCTCTCCACGTGCTTTATCGGGAATATATACCTTTCACATGTTCCCATGAAGCTTCCCCATAGCCATCTTCCAAATAGTACATGTCCACAAATTGTATACCCCGTCCAGGTTCCAACCCCTGTATACAAATGGTACAAGTACCTCCCATATGCGGTTGTTCATATACATGGCCATGTATAACTCCAGAAATGTAGTCATATATCTATAAATGTACATACTTATATTCACATAGCTACACATCACACATACATGCATATAAGTAGTTGTCAAGTATGTGTCCTATTCATAAATATGTATACTTGCAAATGCATATATATGCCTCTCAGAAACATATGAACAGTAACATGTACTATACATATGTACACCAACTGACTGTCACATTTGTTGCCAGTACTGTGGAATGCCTGTAATAAAGTCATATATCCTAATTACCATCCATACAGAATATATCATGGATGGTTTAGTGGTAAAACCAGTGACTATGGTGTTCCTGTTCCCGGGTGCAAGCCATGCAAGGTCTGCTAATTTTATATGATGCCCGGAATAATGGCAGTCGGATATAGGGTGATGAAGGCGCTTTAAAGCAGATGTAAACGGGTATGCACGATGATAAGTGGCGGTCATTCAACAGTATGGGAAGTGTAAATAAGCATGTAGGTGTATATGCATGTGTATGTACAGACATATATATATATATATATATATATATATATATATATATATATATATATATATGTATCAATGAAGAATGAACATGGTCACAATAAAGCAGTCATAATGAATGTGAAGGGAAACAGCAGCGGAACCCCCCCGTAGTATTTAGTGCTGTCATATCAAGCTGCCCAGAGGTGAGCAAACCTCCTGCATCTCCAACCGCAGGTAGGATACTAACAGTGGAACTAACTTTGTCCACGTGCTAAGTCTGACTTTCAAACAGGTACAAGGCAGTCCCAGTCACCATTCGGACGAGCTGAAAACCGGAAGACTAATTGAACACCGTGACCATTATATGAACGTATGTCCCAGGATATAAGCTTGGGACGTCTGAATATACTTGGAGTGAGCCAACATACGGGATGTGTCTAGAGCAGTAGGGAGTAGCACATGTGTAGTGGTGTGGTTTATTTCTGACCAGAGAATGGATGACTGCTGTGTTAGTGATGTTTTGCTGTGTTTGTTCTGGTAACTATGAACCATGGGTATACATGCAAATGAAGCAGCACAGCAATAGTGTAGTGGTTAGAGCATCCGCCTATTGAGCAGACGTTGCCTGTTCGACTGCAGCACACACCATTTATGACGCGTAATCCGTATACGAGCATATCTTGCTAATTTTATGCTGTATAACGATATAATATCATTGAAATATGAACTGGGGTGACGTATCACAGTAAGAATGCAGAAGGTGTTTGTGTGATGGGAAACGGCGGTTAAACGGAAAACCGCTGCTGAAAAGTGTTGTACTCACCCTTTGTCCAACGGCCCTTGTTCTGCCCAGCAACACAATAAACCGCCTCAGCCAGGCTCGACGCCAGGACCCTACACATCACAATCAATGTGATTTACCACTAAGCCACGGCAGTTATACCTAACTCTGATGTTATCACAAACATAGCAGACAGCACAGTCATTCAACAGTATGATCAAAGTGATTAATCATGTAGATGTATATGCATGAGTACACATACACACACACACACACACACACACACACACACACACACACACACACACACATATATATGTCTCTCTTCTGCTCTCTTCATTGACCTCTCTAAAGCTTTCGACATGGTTAACCATTCCATCCTAATTAACATTCTTGAATCTCTCTCCTTTGATAACCTAGCCATGAATTGGTTCAGATCTTATCTTAGCAATAGGCAACAGGCAGTTCTCTGGGAGAATTAAATTTCTTCCTTGTTACCTGTCACCATCGGTGTCCCTCAGGGCTCCATTCTCGGACCACTTCTTTTCTCTTTATTCATTAATGATCTCTATTTGGCAATTCCTCAAGCAACCTGCATTCAATATGTAGATGACTCCACCCTTATTTGCTCAGCTACCTCTCCAACTGAACTTTCTTCCCTTACTCAAAACATCTTCAACACAGAAAACATGGTTTACCAGACGTTACCTACTACTTAATGCCAAAAAAACTAAACTCCTTCTCTTTACCCCCACTACTAGGTCCTCCTCCTTAAACTTCACAATCTCTTCAAATAATGCCACTGTCATCTCACCTGACTCTACTACCAAACTGTTAGGAATAACCATTGACAATAATCTCTCTTTTGATCAACATATTAACAACACCATTAAAATAGTCAACAGAAAAATAGGATCCTTATATAGAATTAAGTCTTTCTTAACCACATCAGCTAGAGCCAAGATCGCTCATTCACATCTAATCTCAACTCTTCTGTATGCCTCACCTGTTTTTACTAACCTTAAGAAAACTAACCTTAACAAACTTGCAACTTGCTACAATAATATTGCCCGATTTGCTACTGGAAATCCCTTTAAAACTCACCACTGTTCTAACCTAAAACAACTAGACTGGCTGGAATTTCAAAACCATCTGTTAATCCCCAACTCACAATTGCCCACAAATTACTGTACCAACCCAATTATACCCCTATACTCTCAAAATTTTAATCCCATATAATAATCTCAACTCCCTTCGCTCTTCTAGTAAACTCAGTGCCAGTTTAACAAAGTCTAATAACACAGCTGGTGACTCTCTATTTACTAATACAGCAGGAAGGAGCTGGAATCTGCTACCTAGTGATATAACACTAACTACATCATTGCCACTCTTCAAACAAAAACTCAAAATTACCTCCAAAGTCACTGGCTATGTCCTTGTAGTAAACCTGACTAATCAACACCTATACCCTGTTTTCTCCTCTTCTACCTTCTTCCTAACATTTAATAATTAGTCATGTAACTAAGACTATCACTAAATCAAACTTTATTCAATGTATTGCTTAAATCACTCAAGTCTGATGTAAATTATTCTACTTATCTCTTACTAGAGTGCATCTAGTCACCTCTATAAGAAAGATTATGTTCTATGTTAACTTTCTGAAGTGTTACACTGTATCATATGGCTTTTAATCCTTTTTTACCTTGTAATGATATTTTTCTATTTGAATACATTTTTTTTTGGGGTTTTTTTTTTGTGTTTTATTGTTTTTTTTGTTTTTGTTTTTGTTTGTATTTGTGTGGAGCTTTTCTCCCCGGGCCTCTACTGAAAATGGATATATATCCAGCTAGACTAGCCCGGTCAACAAATGTAAAATAAATAAAATAAATATATATATATATATATATATATATATATATATATATATATATATATATAGAATGAACATGGGCACAAGAAAGCATTCATAATGAATGCGAAGGAAAACAGCAGCGGAACACCCGTATTATCTAGTGCTTGACATATCAAGATGGCCAGAGGTGACCAAACCTCCTGCATCTCTAACCATAGGTAGGATGCTAACAGTGGAAATAACTCTCTCCACGTGGTAAGTCTGACTTTCAAACAGGTACAGGGCAGTCCCGGTCCCCAGTCACACAAGCCTAAAACCAGATGACCATATGAACACCCTGACCATCATATGAACGTATGTGCTAGGACTATAGGCTTGGGAAGTCAGAATATACTTGGAGTGAGTCAACATGCGGGATGGGTCCACAGCAGTAGGGAATGGCACATGTGTAGTGGTGCAGTTTTCCTAACTGGAGAATGGATGCCTGCTGTGTAAGTGACGTGTTGAGGCATGTGTACAGATGACTATGAACCATGGGTATGCATATAAATGAAGCAGCATACCAATATTGTAGTGGTTAGAGCATCCGCCTAACAAACAGGCATTTACGGTTCAGGTTCAACTATAGCACATATAATTTTCCATGTGGAATGAATGTCGTCCTGCTGTAAAATGGACATAACATGTAAAAGCGAACTTGAGTATCGCATAGGATTTTTAACCAGATCATTTCAATTAAAGCGGTACTGTCATAATGAATAAGGCACAAGTAAGCACAAATAAGCGGCAGTAAACATATATAACAAACAGTAAGCATATGCGAGTGCGTTTGCGCGGGTATAAGCAGTGCCCAGCATAGGAAATGTATATGAGTATGTACAGATGTAATATATATATATATATATATATATATATATAGACACACACAAATATATATATGTATACATACACACACACACACATATATATATATATATATATATATATATATATATATATATATATATATATATGACAAATGAACGTCGTAACAATAAAGCATAGACAAGGGATGAGAAGGAAATCAACAGCAACTATAGTATCATAGAGTGCTGTCAGCGTATGCCATATCACGCTGGCCAGGAGTGAGCAAAGCAATGCTACTCACACCACAGGCAGGATATTACCAGTGGGAGTAACATAGTTGAATTGCTAAGTCCACTTTACACAGAGACAGAGGGTAGTCCCTGCTGGGACTACCCAAAAATTATATAGAGCATTTAGCCCTCCGACCATTACACAAGCAAGGGCAGGTATGTTCAAAGACTAAATGGTGGGAGAGCCTGAGAATACACGAGGCGGGACAACATATGTGTAGGACCCCTAACAAGGGCAATGTTTGGAGGTGTGTCATGGCTGCGATAATAAGTGTATAATGGAAGTTACACATGTAAGTTGAACACGGGTGGGGTGGAGGAACTATGGGTATGAAATTATGAATCCAGGCATGCCAGGGTTGGATGGCCCGGTTCTAATTGGACCACCCCGTGGAGGTCAGCGAGTTCGTAATAGGTATATATGCATACATACATGCAGACATCAATATGTAGAAGTACATTCACTGTAACACATGCATTCCATCTGTAGACATAAATAATAGGAATGTGCACATACAAACATCGACAGTAGATGGAATAATAGGCTGTGCAGAAGAAGGACAGGATGAAACTGCTAGAATGCAGAGGCGTGTACAGTGTCCAAAGTCGGTGCTGTACTGACGATAATCAAATGTGAGGGTTTCTCCACACATGGAATCATTTCTGTGATCTGCCCGCTACGGCAACACCAAAAACTAAACCAGTCTAATTGTAAAAGAAATACGCTGAACACATACATAATTAGGCTCCCATGTGTAACGTGTGCGATACTGCATAGTCATACATATTAATGAATTGTAGTGTTATGTTAATGGGAGTAAGGATGTAGTAAAGTATAGAGTCTAATCTTGCCATAAACATATGCGTGTTCCATATGGGGCAGCCCAGTAATTGCAAATAGTATTCCTTTGGTCGCTCACGTCACCAGTGTTTGTGGACTAAATGTATGGGAGGTCTGAGGATACGTGGAGTGAGTAAACCGATGGGATGGCTCTATAGGAGTAGGGTGTGGCCAGTGTCTAGTGGTGTCGATACACTGCAAATCCGACAGGAGAATGGATGACAGCAGTGTTAGGGAGGCGTTGGGGTCTGTTTGGGTAACCAGGAGCCATGGGTATATGGGTATATATGCATATGGAGCAGCACAGCAATGGTGCATTCGTTAGAGCAACCCCCTAACGAACAGACATTCTCGTACCAAATCACACTGTATCACATTCCAAATACCATCGGTAATCCATACATGAACATATTGCGACATCTGTCCACTGTATAACGTGCTAAATATCGATTACAAGATAACTGGAGTGAAGTGTCAGTGTCATAATGAATAAGGCATAGTATGCAGGTGAAGCATATATAAACATCAATACGCATGTGTAAGTGCATATGCGCAGGGTATGTATTGGTTTACAGACACACACACACACACACACACACACACACACACACACACACACACACATATATGTGTGTGTGTGTGTGTGTGTGTGTGTGTGTGTGTGTGTGTATATATATATATATATATATATATATATATATATATACACACATATACATATATACATACATAAATACATATATATATCTATATGTGTGGGTGTGTATGTGTGTGGGCATAGATATATAGAGATATACAGCTATGATAGGAAACAGCACACACGGATGACATATGTTCACAGGCTATGCCAATGGTAGTGAGGAGCCCAGGCAAGAAACTTGACACTGAATTGGTAGTTAGTCAGTGTTTGCTGAATTTTGTTATTTGCTAGTAATTACAGGTGTGGGGGTAGTCACATTCTTTGATTTCCTGTCCTTGCCTATTTAAGTGGTACAGTGTGAAATATTTTCTGCTTAAAAACCTCAGCTTTGGTCGGCTAACAACTTGTTATATTCAACTGGATGTATAAGAGAATTTAAGTACCTTTATCTGCTTTTTTTTCAAAAAAATACAGTATTTAAATTGATTTTAACTGTGTGGAAAGAATATTTAGCTGAACTGGAACTTTTCACTCTGCTCTTCAGTGTGGAAGAAATATTAGCTGAACTGGTAGTTAGTCAGTGTTTGCTGAATTTTGTTATTTGCTAGTAATTACAGGTGTGGGGGTAGTCACATTCTTTGATTTCCTGTCCTTGCCTATTTAAGTGGTACAGTGTGAAATATTTTCTGCTTAAAACCTCAGCTTTGGCCGGCTAACAACTTGTTATATTCAACTGGACGTATAAGAGAATTTAAGTACCTTTATCTGCTTTTTTTCAAAAAAATACAGTATTTAAATTGATTTTAACTGTGTGGAAAGAATATTTAGCTGAACTGGAACTTTTCACTCTGCTCTTCAGTGTGGAAGAAATATTAGCTGAACTGGTAGTTAGTCAGTGTTTGCTGAATTTTGTTATTTGCTAGTAATTACAGGTGTGGGGGTAGTCACATTCTTTGATTTCCTGTCCTTGCCTATTTAAGTGGTACAGTGTGAAATATTTTCTGCTTAAAAACCTCAGCTTTGGCCGGCTAACAACTTGTTATATTCAACTGGACGTATAAGAGAATTTAAGTACCTTTATCTGCTTTTTTTACAAAAAAATACAGTATTTAAATTGATTTTAACTGTGTGGAAAGAATATTTAGCTGAACTGGAACTTTTCACTCTGCTCTTCAGTGTGGAAGAAATATTAGCTGAACTGGTAGTTAGTCAGTGTTTGCTGAATTTTGTTATTTGCTAGTAATTACAGGTGTGGGGGTAGTCACATTCTTTGATTTCCTGTCCTTGCCTATTTAAGTGGTACAGTGTGAAATATTTTCTGCTTAAAAACCTCAGCTTTGGCCGGCTAACAACTTGTTATATTCAACTGGACATATAAGAGAATTTAAGTACCTTTATCTGCTTTTTTTCAAAAAATACAGTATTTAAATTGATTTTAACTGTGTGGAAAGAATATTTAGCTGAACTGGAACTTTTCACTCTGCTCTTCAGTGTGGAAGAAATATTAGCTGAACTGGTAGTTAGTCAGTGTTTGCTGAATTTTGTTATTTGCTAGTAATTACAGGTGTGGGGTAGTCACATTCTTTGATTTCCTGTCCTTGCCTATTTAAGTGGTACAGTGTGAAATATTTTCTGCTTAAAAACCTCAGCTTTGGCCGGCTAACAACTTGTTATATTCAACTGGACGTATAAGAGAATTTAAGTACCTTTATCTGCTTTTTTTTCAAAAAATACAGTATTTAAATTGATTTTAACTGTGTGGAAAGAATATTTAGCTGAACTGGAACTTTTCACTCTGCTCTTCAGTGTGGAAGAAATATTAGCTGAACTGGTAGTTAGTCAGTGTTTGCTGAATTTTGTTATTTGCTAGTAATTACAGGTGTGGGGGTAGTCACATTCTTTGATTTCCTGTCCTTGCCTATTTAAGTGGTACAGTGTGAAATATTTTCTGCTTAAAAACCTCAGCTTTGGCCGGCTAACAACTTGTTATATTCAACTGGACGTATAAGAGAATTTAAGTACCTTTATCTTTTTTTTTCAAAAAATACAGTATTTAAATTGATTTTAACTGTGTGGAAAGAATATTTAGCTGAACTGGAACTTTTCACTCTGCTCTTCAGTGTGGAAGAAATATTAGCTGAACTGGTAGTTAGTCAGTGTTTGCTGAATTTTGTTATTTGCTAGTAATTACAGGTGTGGGGGTAGTCACATTCTTTGATTTCCTGTCCTTGCCTATTTAAGTGGTACAGTGTGAAATATTTTCTGCTTAAAACCTCAGCTTTGGCCGGCTAACAACTTGTTATATTCAACTGGACGTATAAGAGAATTTAAGTACCTTTATCTGCTTTTTTTCAAAAAATACAGTATTTAAATTGATTTTAACTGTGTGGAAAGAATATTTAGCTGAACTGGAACTTTTCACTCTGCTCTTCAGTGTGGAAGAAATATTAGCTGAACTGGTAGTTAGTCAGTGTTTGCTGAATTTTGTTATTTGCTAGTAATTACAGGTGTGGGGTAGTCACATTCTTTGATTTCCTGTCCTTGCCTATTTAAGTGGTACAGTGTGAAATATTTTCTGCTTAAAACCTCAGCTTTGGCCGGCTAACAACTTGTTATATTCAACTGAACGTATAAGAGAATTTAAGTACCTTTATCTGCTTTTTTTCAAAAAAATACAGTATTTAAATTGATTTTAACTGTGTGGAAAGAATATTTAGCTGAACTGGAACTTTTCACTCTGCTCTTCAGTGTGGAAGAAATATTAGCTGAACTGGTAGTTAGTCAGTGTTTGCTGAATTTTGTTATTTGCTAGTAATTACAGGTGTGGGGGTAGTCACATTCTTTGATTTCCTGTCCTTGCCTATTTAAGTGGTACAGTGTGAAATATTTTCTGCTTAAAACCTCAGCTTTGGCCGGCTAACAACTTGTTATATTCAACTGGACGTATAAGAGAATTTAAGTACCTTTATCTGCTTTTTTTTTCAAAAAATACAGTATTTAAATTGATTTTAACTGTGTGGAAAGAATATTTAGCTGAACTGGAACTTTTCACTCTGCTCTTCAGTGTGGAAGAAATATTAGCTGAACTGGTAGTTAGTCAGTGTTTGCTGAATTTTGTTATTTGCTAGTAATTACAGGTGTGGGGGTAGTCACATTCTTTGATTTCCTGTCCTTGCCTATTTAAGTGGTACAGTGTGAAATATTTTCTGCTTAAAACCTCAGCTTTGGCCGGCTAACAACTTGTTATATTCAACTGGACGATAAGAGAATTTAAGTACCTTTATCTGCTTTTTTTCAAAAAAATACAGTATTTAAATTGATTTTAACTGTGTGGAAAGAATATTTAGCTGAACTGGAACTTTTCACTCTGCTCTTCAGTGTGGAAGAAATATTAGCTGAACTGGTAGTTAGTCAGTGTTTGCTGAATTTTGTTATTTGCTAGTAATTACAGGTGTGGGGGTAGTCACATTCTTTGATTTCCTGTCCTTGCCTATTTAAGTGGTACAGTGTGAAATATTTTCTGCTTAAAAACCTCAGCTTTGGCCGGCTAACAACTTGTTATATTCAACTGGACGTATAAGAGAATTTAAGTACCTTTATCTGCTTTTTTTTCAAAAAATACAGTATTTAAATTGATTTTAACTGTGTGGAAAGAATATTTAGCTGAACTGGAACTTTTCACTCTGCTCTTCAGTGTGGAAGAAATATTAGCTGAACTGGTAGTTAGTCAGTGTTTGCTGAATTTTGTTATTTGCTAGTAATTACAGGTGTGGGGTAGTCACATTCTTTGATTTCCTGTCCTTGCCTATTTAAGTGGTACAGTGTGAAATATTTTCTGCTTAAAACCTCAGCTTTGGCCGGCTAACAACTTGTTATATTCAACTGGACGTATAAGAGAATTTAAGTACCTTTATCTGCTTTTTTCAAAAAAATACAGTATTTAAATTGATTTTAACTGTGTGGAAAGAATATTTAGCTGAACTGGAACTTTTCACTCTGCTCTTCAGTGTGGAAGAAATATTAGCTGAACTGGTAGTTAGTCAGTGTTTGCTGAATTTTGTTATTTGCTAGTAATTACAGGTGTGGGGGTAGTCACATTCTTTGATTTCCTGTCCTTGCCTATTTAAGTGGTACAGTGTGAAATATTTTCTGCTTAAAAACCTCAGCTTTGGCCAGCTAACAACTTGTTATATTCAACTGGACGTATAAGAGAATTTAAGTACCTTTATCTGCTTTTTTTCAAAAAAAATACAGTATTTAAATTGATTTTAACTGTGTGGAAAGAATATTTAGCTGAACTGGAACTTTTCACTCTGCTCTTCAGTGTGGAAGAAATATTAGCTGAACTGGTAGTTAGTCAGTGTTTGCTGAATTTTGTTATTTGCTAGTAATTACAGGTGTGGGGTAGTCACATTCTTTGATTTCCTGTCCTTGCCTATTTAAGTGGTACAGTGTGAAATATTTTCTGCTTAAAAACCTCAGCTTTGGCCGGCTAACAACTTGTTATATTCAACTGGACGTATAAGAGAATTTAAGTACCTTTATCTGCTTTTTTTTCAAAAAATACAGTATTTAAATTGATTTTAACTGTGTGGAAAGAATATTTAGCTGAACTGGAACTTTTCACTCTGCTCTTCAGTGTGGAAGAAATATTAGCTGAACTGGTAGTTAGTCAGTGTTTGCTGAATTTTGTTATTTGCTAGTAATTACAGGTGTGGGGTAGTCACATTCTTTGATTTCCTGTCCTTGCCTATTTAAGTGGTACAGTGTGAAATATTTTCTGCTTAAAACCTCAGCTTTGGCCGGCTAACAACTTGTTATATTCAACTGGACGTATAAGAGAATTTAAGTACCTTTATCTGCTTTTTTTCAAAAAAATACAGTATTTAAATTGATTTTAACTGTGTGGAAAGAATATTTAGCTGAACTGGAACTTTTCACTCTGCTCTTCAGTGTGGAAGAAATATTAGCTGAACTGGTAGTTAGTCAGTGTTTGCTGAATTTTGTTATTTGCTAGTAATTACAGGTGTGGGGGTAGTCACATTCTTTGATTTCCTGTCCTTGCCTATTTAAGTGGTACAGTGTGAAATATTTTCTGCTTAAAACCTCAGCTTTGGCCGGCTAACAACTTGTTATATTCAACTGGACGTATAAGAGAATTTAAGTACCTTTATCTGCTTTTTTTTCAAAAAATACAGTATTTAAATTGATTTTAACTGTGTGGAAAGAATATTTAGCTGAACTGGAACTTTTCACTCTGCTCTTCAGTGTGGAAGAAATATTAGCTGAACTGGTAGTTAGTCAGTGTTTGCTGAATTTTGTTATTTGCTAGTAATTACAGGTGTGGGGGTAGTCACATTCTTTGATTTCCTGTCCTTGCCTATTTAAGTGGTACAGTGTGAAATATTTTCTGCTTAAAACCTCAGCTTTGGCCGGCTAACAACTTGTTATATTCAACTGGACGTATAAGAGAATTTAAGTACCTTTATCTGCTTTTTATCAAAAAATACAGTATTTAAATTGATTTTAACTGTGTGGAAAGAATATTTAGCTGAACTGGAACTTTTCACTCTGCTCTTCAGTGTGGAAGAAATATTAGCTGAACTGGTAGTTAGTCAGTGTTTGCTGAATTTTGTTATTTGCTAGTAATTACAGGTGTGGGGGTAGTCACATTCTTTGATTTCCTGTCCTTGCCTATTTAAGTGGTACAGTGTGAAATATTTTCTGCTTAAAAACCTCAGCTTTGGCCGGCTAACAACTTGTTATATTCAACTGGACGTATAAGAGAATTTAAGTACCTTTATCTGCTTTTTTTCCAAAAAAATACAGTATTTAAATTGATTTTAACTGTGTGGAAAGAATATTTAGCTGAACTGGAACTTTTCACTCTGCTCTTCAGTGTGGAAGAAATATTAGCTGAACTGGTAGTTAGTCAGTGTTTGCTGAATTTTGTTATTTGCTAGTAATTACAGGTGTGGGGGTAGTCACATTCTTTGATTTCCTGTCCTTGCCTATTTAAGTGGTACAGTGTGAAATATTTTCTGCTTAAAAACCTCAGCTTTGGCCGGCTAACAACTTGTTATATTCATCTGGACGTATAAGAGAATTTAAGTACCTTTATCTGCTTTTTTTTTCAAAAAAATACAGTATTTAAATTGATTTTAACTGTGTGGAAAGAATATTTAGCTGAACTGGAACTTTTCACTCTGCTCTTCAGTGTGGAAGAAATATTAGCTGAACTGGTAGTTAGTCAGTGTTTGCTGAATTTTGTTATTTGCTAGTAATTACAGGTGTGGGGGTAGTCACATTCTTTGATTTCCTGTCCTTGCCTATTTAAGTGGTACAGTGTGAAATATTTTCTGCTTAAAACCTCAGCTTTGGCCGGCTAACAACTTGTTATATTCATCTGGACGTATAAGAGAATTTAAGTACCTTTATCTGCTTTTTTTCAAAAAAATACAGTATTTAAATTGATTTTAACTGTGTGGAAAGAATATTTAGCTGAACTGGAACTTTTCACTCTGCTCTTCAGTGTGGAAGAAATATTAGCTGAACTGGTAGTTAGTCAGTGTTTGCTGAATTTTGTTATTTGCTAGTAATTACAGGTGTGGGGGTAGTCACATTCTTTGATTTCCTGTCCTTGCCTATTTAAGTGGTACAGTGTGAAATATTTTCTGCTTAAAAACCTCAGCTTTGGCCGGCTAACAACTTGTTATATTCATCTGGACGTATAAGAGAATTTAAGTACCTTTATCTGCTTTTTTTCAAAAAAATACAGTATTTAAATTGATTTTAACTGTGTGGAAAGAATATTTAGCTGAACTGGAACTTTTCACTCTGCTCTTCAGTGTGGAAGAAATATTAGCTGAACTGGTAGTTAGTCAGTGTTTGCTGAATTTTGTTATTTGCTAGTAATTACAGGTGTGGGGGTAGTCACATTCTTTGATTTCCTGTCCTTGCCTATTTAAGTGGTACAGTGTGAAATATTTTCTGCTTACAAACCTCAGCTTTGGCCGGCTAACAACTTGTTATATTCATCTGGACGTATAAGAGAATTTAAGTACCTTTATCTGCTTTTTTTTTCAAAAAAATACAGTATTTAAATTGATTTTAACTGTGTGGAAAGAATATTTAGCTGAACTGGAACTTTTCACTCTGCTCTTCAGTTTGTCCCACCCACCCTCCCTGTTTTTGTTTTGGTGTTAATCTTAGTGGCCTTGCAGCTGCCTGCCCCTCTTGTAAATTTGTGTTTGGATACTCCTTCTGGGCCCATCTCATTTGTTCACTCAACTGAGTGCAGTGAGATCATATTCTGATTTCAGGCACTCCTACTGTGTACAAAGAGAGCATCTGGGAAACAGAAAAAAAAATTAAGCTTGTTTCCTGCCTTTCCTGTTATGTGGTATAGACTATTTGTAGGCTTTTGAGCCCACAAGCCCTTCTGTGTTGGAGTGAAGCCTTCTAGCTTAGTTTTTTTTCCCTATAACTAGCCAGTTTTCTAGTTTCAGCACTCAAATCTGTTTCTTTGATCTCAGCACTTGTTCAGAAAAAAAAAAAAAATTTAATCTGCTTTTACTGTACTTGTGTTTCTACCTACTTTTTTTACTTTTGCATCATCTTAAAAGTACTCAATTGTATTTATTACTGCTTGGTGTAACTCATTCTAGGCCTTCTGGTTTAAACACTTGGGCTTCGGACCAGTTGTTTTGCACTGAGAGGGTTTGTGGTCTGCACTGTAGTGGCAGAACAGGTAGCTTACATCCTTCTAGGTTGGGAACTGCTGATTGAGGGCTCAGTGTCTGTTATTCTAAAAGTGTATTAATTCTGGTTTAAGCACTTAGGCTTTCAGGCCAGTTACTTTACATTAAGAGGGTTCGTGATCTGCACTCTTGTGGGAGGAGAGGCTGGACTCTGCCCTTCTGAGCTGGGAATTTCTGATTGAAGGCTTATAGTGCATGCATATCTGAACTGCTTCTTACTGAAGTTGGTGCGCCCTGTTTGCTGTGGCATAGACTGGATTCGGGCCTGCTGGATCTAGCTTTGTTTGTGTAACTTGAGCACTAATCCAGGCATTCTCTAAAGTATTCAATTGTATTTATTACTGCTTGGTAGTAACTTGATTAAAGTTTAGCTGTCATTCTAAGTCTTTTGGATTAAGCACTTGCGCTTCAGACCAGTTGTTTTACATTAGGAAGGTTTGTGGCATGCACTGTGGTGGCAGGACAGGTAGCTTTCATCCTTCTAAGTTGGGAACTGCTGATTGAGAGCCCAGTGTCTGTTATTCTTAAAGTGTATTAGTTCTTTTTTAGGCACTTGGGCTTCAGGCCAGTTATTTTACATTAAGAAGGTTTGTGGTCTGCACTCTTGTGGGAGAAGAGGCTGGACTCTGCCCTTCTGAGCTGGGAATTTCTGGTTAAATGTTTATAGTGCCTGAATATTTGAACTGTATCTTACTGAAATTGGTACACCTTGTTTGCTGTAGCATAGACTAGATCCAGGCCTGCTGAATATAGCTTTGTTTATATGCTTGTTGTTTGTTTGTTATTTCCCTGGAACGCTAATTCCACCTAATACGCGGCTTCTCAGCACTTCTGTGGCTCACTAGTGATATCTGCATTGCTTACTGTACTTATTTCCTTGTTTCACTTGAAAGAAAGTTACTGTTTGTCGTTTTTGCATTTAAGTTACCTGTAACACATTGCACTTAAGTTACCTGGCACTTGCTCACTAAAGCAATTATATAAGTCAGCACTAAAAATTAAAAGCACTACACCCTCATTCCCCACTGGCCCTGGTTTTCAATTATTAAGGAATTCCCAATATTATTCTAGCATGTCCAAAGGTCAGTTGTCAATCTCCTCCCGGTCCAGCTGGTGAATCTGGGAATCTTGAGGCAATGTTACAACTGCCTCATGTACACAGACAACCCTCTCCTCCTCCCAACAAATTCCAACACATGTGAGAGATGCAACCATATAGCCAAACTGGAGGCTAAGCTCTCTCAACTCAGTACTGGCATAACCAGTCAGGAGGAGAAGGAAACCATACTCACTACAATTCCAGTCTCACATAGACCTACCACGACAGCAAACCAAACACATAATCACACAAAAACATACTCCGAGGCTCTAAATAAAGATCTGCTGAAGCAGCAGAGACCTCCAAAGCAGACACCCAAGCAGCCGCTACCCCAAAACAAAACACGTGCAACACATATCTCACAAAGCCAGTGTGCCAAACAGTCACAGCCCTTAAGACTAAACAACACACCTGATACACTTGTAATAGGTGACTCTATCATCAGGCACACTGACGTCCCGCTCACCAGGCTGAACAAGGAGAGGGTCACGGTGAGCAGCCTGTCGGGTGCTAGGATCCGCCACATAACACAAGCACTCAGGTCAGTCCAAGGCAAGTACAAATATGACTCAGTCATTGTCCATGCTGGTGTGAATGACCTGAGACGTACCTCCCTGGACTACATGAAAGGAGACATAAAGGAGCTCTCTGAGCATGTAGCCCAGGCCGGTATGACCCTGACCTTGAGTAGCATCTTACCCTCACCAAGAATGATGCCACAATATGAAGACAAGATGATCAATTTCAACAATTGGCTTAAGTACTGGTGTCATTCAAAGGGGATCCAATGCCTGTCAGCTTGGGATGATATGCTCGACAAGCCACGATGCTTCGCTAGGGACGGCTTGCACCTGTCACCCCTGGGCTTTCAGATATTGGCAAAGGCTCTTGCTACCCCCATAGTGCCTTTTTAGGCAAGGCTCAAAAGACAAACCCACCTCCATAGGTATCACAAGGGATAAGAAACTAAGAGTAATGCTACTCAATGCCAGAAGTCTAAACCTCAAGATGCACGTACTCGAAACTCTCCTTAGCATGGAGAACATCGATATCTGTGCAGTAACAGAAACCTGGTTCAGGGCTCCCGAGAGCACCCCAGCACTACCAGGTTATACCTCATACCATGCTTTTCGGCCCCAAAACTTGGACCGAACCACAAAAGGAGGGGGAGTATCGATATTCATCAAACATACCCACACCTCCAGGTATGTGGCAAAGCACGAAGCATCAGAGACTATCCATGTGCAACTAACAGTGGGTAAAACTGCCTTCCAGTTTATAGCCTGCTACAGACCACCCTCCCAAAACCAGGAACTCCACTCGGCCTTCCTGAGAACACTGGAAAATATGAAGGTCTCTCCAAACACCATTATATTGGGCAACTTCAACTACCCAAACATAGACTGGGAGCATTACTCTAGCTCCAACACCCTAGCCCAAAGGTTCCTAGAATTTATAAACTCAGATGCTTTGGAACAACTTGTTACCACTCCCACAAGAGGGGAAAACATACTGGACCTGATCATCACCAACATGGGGACTCTGTGCTCCAGACCAGAAGTGTATCCCTCACTGGTAAGATCAGACCATAAACTAATCTCACTGGATATTCACATCCCGACCCCACCCCCTGCCCAGAAAACCACAGTGAAAAACTTCTCTAAAGCTAATTTTACACTCCTCAAAACTGAGGTGGAATCCTTCAAAGCCCCCGGGCCTGTGGAAAATACAGCCCAGACCGCAGAATCCTTTATAAACGCATTCTATGAACACCTTCAGGAATGCATGGATCATGCGATCCCAAATAAAACCAAGACCCAATCCTCCAAAGGCAGACGTCCTGTCTGGTGGACCCCAGCCATAAACAAACTATACAATAGAAGGAGGAAGCTACTAAATGATAAAGCAAAATCCCAAAAGGGAAGGCATCACTGATCAGTATTAGCAAAAACTACGGGCACACATAAAATTGTCTAAGGCCAGCTTCAAGAGAAAAATTGCACAGGACACTAAGGATAATCACAAGGCTTTCTTTAGTTATGTTAGGAACCTGGGTGGTAATTCCCAGATATGCTCAGAATTAGTCCAAAATGACAAAAATACACCGAACCCACAGACATTGCCAACATCCTAGCTGACAGGTTCAGCAAACGTCTCCCCTCCCCACCAAAAGGGCAAATATCTATCCCAGCAGAGTGCTGCCCCCTGACATCTCAGATGCTCAGGTAAGAGCCGCCCTCTCCAAAGCAAAAAACAGCATCAATGGGACCAGATGGTGTCCCGGCTGCGTCCTACATGAACTCAAAGAAGAGCTAAACCCAAACATAAAACTACTGTTCAATCTCAGCCTTACTACAGGATATGTGCCCAAAGAGTGGCGTACAGCAACAGTGGTCCCTCTCCATAAAGGTGGTGCCTCAACGGATCCTGGAAACTATCGCCCCATAAGCCTGACTAGCTTGGTCTGTAAAGCTATGGAAAGGATCATCATGGACCTCATAAATAAAGATATTGGGGACCTACAAACACTGGGTCCTACCCAGTTCGGCTTTGTTAAGGGCAGATCCTGCCTCTTAAACCTGGTTGATTTCTTTGAAACAGTCACCAAGGCCATTGACGAGGGGAAGGTGGTCCACACAGCCTACCTGGACCTCGCAAAAGCCTTCGATACAATACCCCACTCAGGCATTATAGATAAGCTCACCACCTTAAATATAAACCCCTATGTCACTAGATGGATTGCAAACTGGCTCAAGGACAGAACCCACATGGTTAGAATTGCTGGAGCCATGTCAGACTCCAAACCAGTTACAAGTGGTGTCCCACAAGGCTCAGTCCTGGGACCTCTCTTGTTCGGTATATATTTCTCGGAGGTACAGGCCAACACGGAAGGACTGTGGCTGACCAAGTTCGCAGATGACTGCAAACTGGGTGCCATAATCAACTCTCCAGCCGACACAAGCATCCTCCAAAAGGGCCTCATAGAAACAGACAACTGGTGCCAGAGCCATGGCCTCAAGCTAAATGCCAAAAGTGTATAGTCATCCCCTTTGGCAAAAACAAAGTGCCCACAAATTACCACATAGGTGGAAATCCATTAAGTACAGAAGAAGTAATTAGGGACCTGGGGACCCAAGTTGATAGCAATCTCTCATTTGACAACCACGTGGCCAAAGTGGTTAGAAAAACATTTTATATAGCCCACCTAATCATGAAGGGATTCACATCTAGATCAGGGAGGTCATCGTGCCTCTTTACTCATCCCTCATCAGGCCCATAATTGAGTACAATGCCCCTTTTGGGATGTACCTTACCAGACACCTGCAGCAACTGGAAAGACCCCAAAAGTACCTCACCAAGAGGATCAAAGGGCTCAAACAGATGCCATATGCTGCCCGGTTAAAGAAACTCCAGCTCTACTCAGTGGCATACCGCCTGTTCAGAGGAGATCTGTGCCTGACGTATAAAGCCATGTCCAACCCGGAATTAATGGACATGCTGCACCTCAGAAAATCCAAATCCCATTGAGCTACGTGCTTGAGAGACTTGAACCTCAGCACTGAAATAAATAGGACATGCTGGAGGGACAGATTCATAACCCAGAGGCTCCCTTCACTCTGGAATAAAATCCCAGTCCAGGTTAGGCAGAGTCCCTCATTGACTCTCTTCAAGAGGAATCTTGATGAGTGGATGGGAGATCGTAGGTTTACCCCGGGTATCACTTCTGTGTCACTGTTAGATAGAGGCATAGTATACTAACCTCAAAAAAGGGCATAGCAAAATAAATTTAAAATGGGTGGCGAAAGCCAAACACATTCTGGCTAGGCTTATAAATGCCCTAGGGCAGATAGCCTAGTATGAACCTATGAACCTATGAACCTATGAACACGCAGCATGCACTTCCACCCCCCCTACAGCCGGACATGGGAAATATACATGCAATCAATGTAAAGTGTCCTCTGCTCCCCAGACCACAGGCAGGATACAACCGGGGGGTACACAGTGCACCTGTGGATTCTAATCATGGAACACAGACTGGAGCGTCCCTTGTGGGACACTCCAAAAATTGGCCAAATCATAATAAGGTGATAGACCGTCCATTTTGTCCGCGGTGTATACAGATTCGGAATACAAGGGTGGGTAATCCTGATGACCTATGGGCCGAGACAATTGTATGAAATGGGTCCCGTGAAGTGGAGAGTGCGCAGCGTGTAGTGGTGTGTCCAGAACAGACCAAGTCCCAGAGTAAGGATGGGTGCTGTTGAGGATGCGAGGGTGGGGGAACTATGGGTAGCTACTTATGGGTCTAGGTGTGCAGGTATTGGCTGATGTTGGCCAATATGGACAGCCCTAGGGATGCAAGAGAATGTGTTCATTGGGAGAGGTGTCACCCAACAAGCAGCCACACCCACTGTGAGACCCACTAAAGCAAAGTGTAATCTATATGGCAAGGAACGGAATAACTAGATGTAGACGTATATATGCAGAGCTATGTGTGTGTATATCTACCCATAGCGACATAGAGATATGCCTCTCCCTCACCGTACTATGAATGTATACATACAAAGAAAGAATACAGATACATACCCATATATAAATATATACATATGCAGACAACCATAGACCCATATGTTGTTAGATTATTTATATATATATAGAGACAGCAAGATATAAATATACATGTATGCATACATATGCAGATATATCTGTATATATTAATGTAAATATATATATATATATATATATATATATATATATATATATATATATATATATGTTACAGTAAATATACACATGTATATAGCTAGGATATGATACAGCAGTTACGAGTAACATATGTTCATAGGCCGTGCATATGGTGGTGGGAGGTCCAATAAACAAACGTGTAACACGGAGCATCACCCTCACCCCCCCCAGCTAGGCCAGTGAGACATACAGACACACAATAAAGGTAAACACACCACTGCTTCCCAGACCACCGGCAGGATAATACCAGTGGGAAAGACCTGTAAGGTCTACACTTGAAACATAGACATCGATGTCCCTTGTGGGACACCAAAAATTAATGATCAGAGCCAGTCCCGGTAATGATTTATCAAACCAGGCTGTAGATGTACACAGACCACTAGGTTGTGCAAGCCTGATAACACATGGGTCAACACAATGTACGACATGTGTCCCAACACGGGGAGAGTGGGCAGTGTGTAGTGGTGTGTTTATACCCCACCTGCACCCACAGTAAGGATGAGTGCTGTAGAGGAGTGGCAGGTGGGGGAACTATGGGTATGCGATTATGGGCCTAGGTGTGCAGGTGTTGGTTGGCAGAGCCATATTAGGACCACCCTGTGGATGTAAGTAATATTCCAATTTGGGCATAGCTGATGCCCATACCTCCTAACCCCTAAGAGCACATCCACTGGATAGTCCGTAAACCATTGGGGGAACACATAGGGACCATACCATTGAACTGTCCCTGATTACCCGGGATGTCTCTGATTATGACTCAGAATCTAACTCTGTCCCACCTAAACCCTCCTAGAACTAGTTATATTAGGAGGAAAGGTGGTGGATTACACGTAATGAATAATGACAACAATTAAGAGTCATAAACAGCTTGTACCTCAGACAATGTGTATGAATACATATGCTCTGGGTCTGTCAATGTGTCAGGTTAATAGCACCAAATTTTAAATGTGTCCCTGATGTTGTTATGCAGTGTCCCTGATTCAGTCTTCATTTTCCCCATTCGTATGAGAGGTCTGATAGGGACCGAAAGCACATATTCCGCTGACTACCTTAGAAAGATGATAGAATAATAGGTATGTGGTAGTATGACTCAGCTGATGGATGTGGGTCCCAAAACCCAATTTTTTGTCTGTATTGAAGAGTCTCGGTTCCCATGTATCAGCCAGATGGGTGCAGATTGTAAGAGGAACACACAAATAATATGAATAAAACACTGGACAGGCCGCCGATTCCGTACAGTTGACTGGCATGCCGTCACCTAATGGGCAGCCATTCCCAATACTGTAGGCATGTAATCCGATGTAATAGGCATCACAAGGTAATACTGTGGTCCTCACTCCCACCCAGGGGTGTGAGTGTCAGATGCAAATACCAATGTCGGTGCATTTGCAAGTGCTGAAGCGAGCGGGTGTAAGCCTGTTTGGCTACCAGTATGCGAGTATTGCACTGGTAAAGCAATGTAGAGGCTAACCGAGTGTAAGAAGCTGTAACCAGAGGTTAGCATTGCTTAACACCACGCAAACCCACACACACCCGCTCACAACTGCTTTAATGTGCCTAACTCCCTCCGTATCCAATGGCCTTGTTCTGCCCTGCAACAAAATAAACGGCCTCTGCAAGGCTCGGAACCAGGACTCTGCACACACAGCTAATGTGATTTACCAATATGCCATGGCAGATATACAGACATCGGGCATTACCACAAACATATCATACAACGCAGTCATTCAACAGTATAGGAATGTATCCCATCATGTAGATGTATATGTGAGTGTTTATGTCCAACATATAGGTACATGCATACATAGAGATATATCAGGAACATACCATGTGGCAACAAAGCATTACAAACAAATGAAAAGGGAAACACCAGTGATGCCTGTATTATGTAGTGGTATTGTCCTATGTAATATCAAGACTCCCTCAGACAGACATTTGTCATTCATACATGCAAACAGTTGTACATTGGCCGTATACATCACTCTGTGCATGTAATGTACATTAACACAACAGTACCTGTCCAATCATTATGTGAGAACAGTACTCTTGCAAGGTGCTGTGTGCAACATCATCATCATGATAAAGGTAAATGGGGTAACCACAGAGGGACTGGTAGTGTTGTGTGTACAATGGGGTCATCTGCATCACGTGTACCTGGACCATTTAGGAGTGATGTGCATACCAGGATTGTGCGCCTGAGGGACAGGGGTGAGGATAACAGGAGTATGTTGTGATGCATATTACAAGGGTTACATGTGTCCAGTGGGCATGTGTATGAAATGGACAGCTATGTATAGGGCAGATGTTGTCCTAGGAACCGATTGGCCTTATGTTTCCGTAGGGTGAGAGTGGAATGTGGAGGAAGGAGAGTAGGTATGCCCATGGAGGGTAGGTAGGGTAGGATCACAGACAAGACAGCATACAGGGTCGGTATATGACACATGTGGGGGGATACATCTCGGACAGGGATGGATGTTCAGCATTCACAAGCCCATGGGAACAGTGGGACGGAGGTCCCCAGCCATGGGCAGCCGCCACTGCACCAAAACAACTGCAAGGAGGCAGTGCTGGGGGCTGTCCAGGAGGGGCAGCCTCACCCTGTAAATGCGACACTCCGCCCTTGAGCTTGCGTATCTGGATTTGGAACCCCTTATTGAGCCCCCAACGTACAACGTCCTGGACTGCACAACAGCAGACATGTTCCTGTCTGGCCCTGCTCCCAGGGGGGACATGCCCGATCCTCAGTGGTGGTACCACCAGAAGGTGGTGCAGAGTCAACAGAGGTTGAGGTCCAAAGCTGGGCCCCAGATGTGCTGGTGCCCAGTGTCATGGTCGGCTGAAGTGGGACAGGAGGTCCTGCCGGGACCTCCCAACCCATACAGCTTATGGTGTTGCAGTTTAAACTCAGATATGGCTTAGTAATAGACAACAGCATTCAGGATTACCTACAACAGTATGCATAGATATCACTATCAACCCAACACAACAGATGGTATGCATTTGCAGAGGGAGCACAACACATGCATATATACTGCATGACATCTGTACAATGTGTAGTAGACGTGTGACTGCAGCTATGAACAGTTGCCCACTATTGGCTTGTCACTGGGAACCCCAGACAGTGTCTGTCATACCACTGTTTCATGTGACATATGTCCAGTCAGAGATGCGATGGCAGTAACACATCCCTATCACCATGTACTGTCTGCAATCCTCACACTATGCTCCTGCTGTGCACAGATGTGTTCAGTGTGTAACACAGGAAACAAATGATTCCACACACTGACCAGTCCACAGATGGCCCTACAGATGGGGGCCCCTCATGAACAGATTACTGTCATGTCTGTTTTAAAACATGCAGAATAGCCATTACCACACACATGTTAAACAGGCAGTAGTCTCAATGCAGCATAGCTACACTTACACGCTGTAGTCATGTGTGGCACATCACCCTCCTGTCTTTAGGCTATTTCCCACTGTGTATGATGTTTGAGGAACATCCAGATATCATCTGTGATGCCGTTACAAAACACCACATCCAGGTACCACTCACAGTGACTGTCATGGCCAAACACCAACGTGATGTTCCTAGATAATGTATTGTGTTTATCATGCGAATGGCTATGGGAACACCATGACAGCTGTTCCATGTGCAATCAGCTAGAGGAAGACTGCAATAGGTGCAGAGGCCATCACCTGATCATGTCCATTACTTACAATACACATGCTGCTGCTGAGCAGGTGTACACCTCCACATCCACCAGAGAGTGTGTGGGAGGGACAGACAAAGTACACCAGAGAAGGGCTTGGAGACTAAACCCTAAGCATCATCTGCCACACGCCTACCAGTACAGGGGTCAAACCCCTGACTGACTACCGTATCACACTGCAGCAATATGCATTTAGGGTAAGCGCTATGGTGAATACTGGGTTACAGCACTCCAACAGGTGTATTCCTAGGTGGGTGACAACAGCAGGATTGACAAAGGTGGTCATGTGATTTGTACAGAGAGTGCATACTCTACAAAGCATTGTACTTGTCTCACGCAGACACACACACACACACACACACACACACACACACACACACACACACACACACACACACACACACACACAAACACACACACACACACAGTTGGCAAGTATGGGATTAGAACACAGACCTAACTACATTATCACACTACAGCATTACACAGTTACAGAACGCGCTACCGAGATTACTGGGTCACAGCACTCCCAGAAGTGTATTTCTAGGTGGGTGACATCATCAGCCTTGCCAAAGTTGGGTATAGGAATTGTATGGAGTGTGAGCAGTCTAAAAGCATTATTCCATCCTCAGGCAGACACACACACACACACACACACACACACACACACACACACACACACACACATACAGTTGGCAAGTCTGGGATTAGAACACCGAACTAACTACTTTCTCACACTACAGCATTACACAGTTACAGAACGCGCTACCGAAATTCTGGGTCACAACACTCCCAGAAGTGTATTTCTAGGTGGGTGACATCATCAGCCTTGCCAAAGTTGGGTATAGGAATTGTATGGAGTGTGAGCAGTCTAAAAGCATTATTCTATCCTCAGGCAGATGGACACACACACACACACACACACACACACACACACACACACACACACACACACACACACACACACACACACACACGCCAGTGGTGGGATCAGAACACCTGCCTATCTACAGATCACTATTACAATACTATATAGTTACGAGTCACGCCACAGAGACTACACATTTCAAGGCTGTCATTATGACCTTCTAGGAATGTGGACATCAACAGGGATGCTGGCAGTTAAGATGTACATACCTGTGAACCTGTGTATTTAAAGTAGGAATCCATCCTGAACTGGAGTATGCCCATCTGTGGAATGGACGACTACTATCACTATACAGGGTTACAATGGCCATGCCCATACACATAGAGGCACATAACCAACACAAGGTGTCACTGGGCATGCTCACACACACAGCACAGGGCTGTTCGGAATGCACTATGTCTCCATCTACACAAGGTTATACTGGGCATGCTCATACACTTAGTAGCACAGGGCCGTTTGGGATGCACTCTGATTCTAAACACGGAAGGCCACAGTGGCCATGCTATTACAGCTAGATGTAAAGAACACATTGTTATGGACTCCGGTGTTAGTAGTTGTCATTGTTAGCAGGAACACTGCACTACATATATCTGACACCGGTCTTCTACACAATGTCTGCTGCTGTACATCACCTTAGATGTACCATTCTATACCAAGCACAGTACTACCACTCGCACTGATATCTTGCTAGGAGTGGCAACTGCTTAACCAACACAATGAGCCAATGTCCTGCTGTAATTACGAGGTTGTCCAGTGTTTGTCATTCTCGGATGATATGACTGAAAGTAGACAGGCCTTTGTCACATATCACATGCATCCATGATTCAAGGCAGTGGGGATAATACCTAGGTCGCATTCGCCCATATAGTGCCATTCCAAGTCAAATGTCATAAACACAAGATAACACCCTGACACCTAGAGGACAACTGCAATGTATGCTTATGCTAACCAGTGCTAGATGTGTAGCGTTCGCAATCACAGCTCCTCACTGTAGATCCGACAATGGGGAATACTGACATCTGTGCAGTGAGGAACACCTGGCTGAAGGCTCTGTAGTGCACAATAGCATTACCACCATATATCTCAGAACCAGACATGTGGGCCATAACACAGGTATGGACCACTCCAGGTGGTGGTGTCCCCACATACATAAAGACCACTCATGTGCAGACCAGTATTCCCACAAAAGGCATCACAGATGAGTCAAGTGCAGGTCACAGTGTCAAAAGCTGCATTCTAGGATGCAACCCTCAGACACCACCATGCCCTTGGACCACCAACACACATCCATGCATGTGGTAGGACATATAATAGTACAACACCATGCGACCTATGACCAGTGGACTGTACCTAGATCTACATCAACTGTGCAGAGTACCCATGTACTGACACAGTTGCATCATGTGTTATGCAATGCAATGATACCACTGTTTGTAACCAGGTCAGCTGTACACATACCAGGGTCTCTCAGTTATTTACAGCATTAACAAATGACTGTTGCTGTACACCAGTAAACACCTTCATGTTTGGATATGACATGCATGTACCTGCCCTGGATATGTACATGCCACACACATACAACATATATATAAACAGCATAGCTGTTGTTGTCCTTTGTGCAGACAGATGGCTACAGCCATTACACACACGCACATGGAAGGTAGGTCCATGGCTGCTGAATGCTAACAGTACATAAGGTATGATATCAATGTTGACAGAGGTAACATTCCCTCTGTACTGGTCACCCATGACACCTATCATATCATAAACAGTCCATGTGTCATGTATGTCATTACACATGTCCACCAAATGTAATGCCTACAAACATGCCCAAATGACAGGAATGTAGGTCCTACACACATGTACATGTAGTGGTGTGCATTCAGATACCATGCGTGTGCAGTTGCTGATGTTTGCAGGTGACGTGTGTCTTAGTACATCATGCAGTTGCAATGCAGCCTCAACATTGCCAACTGTATATGGTGATATGCTGAAAGTACGGTAAGCTGTACTTCAGGTATGGACAGATGTGTGGACATAACTAGGTGGTGGGGCATCTTTGCAGATGGATGTTTGCTGAGGACAGCTCACAGGTGTGTCACAAGCAGTCCTACAATAACTTGTGTAACCGCTAAGCTATGGTTTTGTTAGTTGAAGGGGAACACACACAACTTAGACAGTGGTCATGGTGACACCAAAGGTAAATCACTTGACACCTGTAACAGTTAAGACCTCCCATGTGCATATATCAGCACAGTTGCCAAAGGAAGCATCAGTACACTTTGTAACACATGCAATACTGCTGTAAGTCTGTCATACGTATCATGAGATAGGCAAGTGTTTGATTCACAGTACTGGCATGTGTGGTTGTGTGTGTGTCCATATAGGGCAGGACCAGCTCGAATGTCACACTGATGGGGGAAGGGATGTGAATTTAACATGTGTACCAATAACACTTTGTTTTACAGCACAATAAACCACTCCCATGCCTGATAAAAAGTATATATATATATATATATATATATATATATATATTTAGAAAGCTTGTGAGGAAATTATTACTATTATTGTTCTACTTGGATCGCTTGTCTGTGTACTTAATAAAGGATTTTCAACTGGAAACAGACTGCCTTCCTTGCTTGGATTACTTTTGAATAATTAGTAATGCTGTACAATTATATATTTTCTATTACTACTTTTTGTTTTGTTTTGACTTAAGATGAGTTTACGTTTGCTACTTCTACTACCATTGTCTGATCTGATTAATATGCAGTGATTAACTAGAAATATATGGACTGAAAATCTTCCACACAGAGAAGTTTCTTACACTGTTTTGTTTTTGGACCCACTACACTTTAGTGGGTTGTTTTGAGACTTCGGGGATACCACGGAGATTACTTGTTTTTTGTTGGTACTTTGGTTTCTGAGACCAAGGTTTTGTTCACAGAGGATCCCTGAATTGGTGTGGAATTCCAGCATTTTAAGACATGGATAATGACAGGCTAAAAGATTTACTAACTGTACCTATCTGGACTGATACAGAAGCAGATCAGATACAAACGGATACAGAAAATGGACAGGGAAGAATGGGCCCAGAAAATATGAATTCAGAGACGTTTTCTAAACTAGAAAAGCAACTGAAACACATGCAGGGTCTATACTGGGAACACATTTATTTACAACAAAGCATAGATAAGAAGAGACTACCCCAGGGACTTAGATTGAACAAAAGACCAATGTGGAAAAGTATGGATGATTCACTTTCTAAGGAATGGAAAGATATTTTAGAGGATGCCAGTTACAAACTTATTTGTCTGCTAGTAAAGAACAACCTTAGTGTGCAAGAAGCTACAAAGTCTGACATCACATCTTTAAAAACAACATTGGAAAATGAGAACCACAATAACCTAGATGCTAAATTTGAGCTGCTTAAGAAAGAGTGAAAGGATATGAGCAGTCCATTAAAGAAAGAAAGATTAATAAAATGAAACAAGATCAACTGGACAAAGATGATCCTGGGAGACTTACTAGGAGGTACAATAATAATAATAATAACAACAACAACAGACAACGTTTTAGTTATTACAGGGTATATAAGGGAAAGTATAACCATGCCAATAGACCTCAATGGGATTTTCCCAGGGGAGATCCTCACACAAAACCAGACAGGGGCACAATACAGGACCACCAGGAGACTGCCCATCCAACATCTCATTCCCCCACAATCCCAATCCCCTCTCGATATCAACACTCCGCAGAAGCCTTTGACATCACAGAAGGATCAGGACAGGAACATAAGCCACAGCGGCAACCAAAACCAACAGAGAGTTCTACAGGATGAATTACAATACTACCAGGACAATTGGGACCACAGACAATCCAGCTACCAGGAGCAGCAGCAGCACCTTCACAGAGACCAGTTTCTTCAGGAAGACCAATATCGACAGCACAGCCATCAACCACCACACCAATACCAAAGCCAGCACCAGTACCAGAACAAGAACGACCACCACCACCACCAGAGCCCCAGAGCTTGTCCCTCTTACCAGGTCCCCCCATGCCACAGCCACAGCGAGGAATACTACTACAACCCACCGAGATTCCAGAAAGCAGAGGAGGAATTCCAGAGGTCTCATACTCTATCAACGAACTCCCAGGGAGACAGGAGAACCAAACAGTGGACAGGGGTGAGGGAAATACAATACCTGGGCAATCCTGACTGGAACCCCGACTACAACCCAGGTCCCAGGCTCAGACGGAGGAACCAGCCACAATAACAGGTACAATAACAACAACAGGTACCACAATAACAGGTCCTCCACTTATCTGGAACCACTCTATTAAAGCAGTGACTGAAGAGGAAAAAAGTGTGTTGTCCAAAGGACTTACTTTTGTACCAAGCTGCAGGAGTGAGGTTGCTCAGGTACTGATAGACCTTAAAATGTTTGTGAGGAAGCTCAATTTAAGGGTACAGTTTAATGGCAAAAGTAATGAAACTGAAAATAAGCCTATTGATGAAACTATAAAAAGGCCTAGCAGCTATTGTCCACCACTACATTAAACACTAGCTGCTTTTGAAGTGAAATGTGAGATGGATATCAGGAAACTGCTTAAAAAACCTCCTAAGAAAAAAATTAATAACTTAACACAGGGAGAAAGAAAAACATTGCTTGAGCTAGGCAATGATAAATCCAGGCGTGTAATGAAGGCAGACAAGGGAGAAGGTATACTTGTGACAGATACCACTAGCTACAATCAAAAGATAGAGAACATGCTGGAGGATAACATATTTTATGAGTTATTTACCATGGATGACATAAAAAGAGCATATGATTTATGGTACACTAATCTCACCACATTATGAGAAGAAAAACGTATCACTGTAAATCTTTATAATTATTTATGGAGCCCATTCCCACGTTTACCTTACTTTTTTGGAATACCAAAGCCACACAAGTACAGAGAAGACCCACCTTATAGACCGGTGGTAGCAAATGGAGGTTCCCTTACTGAAGCCACAGCCATTTACCTTGATTACTTGCTGAAACCTCTAGCAGAAAAGAATAAGTCATACATAAGAGATTCAATGGATTTTTGAAGAAAATAAAAAACATTACAGTGGAAGCTGACATTATTTTGGTAACTATTGATGTGGAATCCTTATACACACTGCTCCCTCACAATGACTGTATAACAGCAACTATGGAGTCTTTTAAGAAGCATAATCAGGGTACACCGGCACAACTGCAAAAGTTAAGCAAGCTTGTTAATCTTGTACCAGACTTCAGTTTCTTTACTTTCAATGGCAAACACTACAAACAAAAAACTGGTGTAGCAATGGGGGCTGCCATGGCTCCCAGCATAGCTAGCATAGCCCTGGGCAAATGGGAGGAGGACTTTGTGTTAAACAACACAGACTACATGCAGCATATCACATGCTATTTATGTTTTATTGATGATGTCTTTATTGTGTGGGAAGGTGACACCTTGCAGCTTGGAGATTTTATCACTTACCTCAATCAAACAACCCCCTTCCTGAAGTTTACCTCTTCCCATAGCTGTGCTTCAACCACTTTCTTAGATATGCAGATTTTCAAGGACACCAACAATAATAGAATCACCACTGATCTATTCAGAAAACCAACAAGGGTTAACTTATTACTCCACAGTAAAAGTCTACATCCTACAAAAACCAAGTATAATGTAGTGAAGTCTCAAGGCTATAGATTAGCTCGAATTACTACAGAGATGGAACCATTTTTGAGAAACCTGAACAACTTGGAGAATGATTTTCTAGTGAGAGGCTATGAAAGTCAGATGTTAAAAAACATCCTGGAACCCATTATAGAACTGAAAAGGACTGAAGCACCTTCATTCAACCTCCCCAGTAGAAAAATTTTAAGTAATTCCACAGAGAATAACAAATGCAAAAAATATCTGCATCCTGACATACACTTTGGATTATCACAGTATCAAAAATATTATTGAAGAAAACTAGGACATTGTCACAGGAAACCCTTTTTGGATTAACATCTTAGGTGAAGTCCCATCATTTGTTTATAGGAAGGCTAGGAACATTAGAAGTTTTGTTGAATTTAAACCTAGCCCATGTGAGAAAAGCACTAAAAGATGTGAAACTAATTGTACATTTTGTATATTTATACAGCAAGGTGATAGTTTTTATTGCCCTTATTTAAAGAAGATAATTAAAACCAGTGCAGGGGGTGACTGTAACACTAAAAAAGTAATTTACAGGGCACAGTGCAATGAGTGTGATGCATTATATGTGGGCAAGACTGTAAATAAACTCAAGCGTAGGATTTCATGTCATCTGTCAGAAATCCGCTCTGGATGTAAAAATAATGCACTAGCCAAACACCTTTCTCTTCATAAAAGACACACAGGTTTTAAGTTCCAGATCCTGGATCGCATAGACATGGGTGATCTTGAAGGAGACATCCCGAATATTCTGGAGAAACATGAACTCATGTGGCAATTAAAGCTGAACTCTTTTAGGAAGTCTGGACTAAACTACTACTGTTCAATTAAAAGTGCACTGGAATTTAGAAAATTGCCACATTACATGACTAATTGTATTTTATTTTATTTTATTCTTCAAATTGGTTTTAAATACCATTTTAAATCAGTTGAAATTTAAGTGTATATTTTGTTTCCATCATCATACATACATTTTTTCTTATTTTTATTTTTTTCTGGTTCTTTTTTCCACTTTATTCAAAATGATGTGTAATAACAATACTAACTAATTATACAATTATATAGGTTTTTAGGGTTCTTGCACACAGACCTGAAGAAGTCTAGAAGGATGAAAGTGATCTTTGTTAACAATAGGTTATGAAAATAGAAATTGATTTTTACATGCAAAATGTATATGTATATATTTATATATTTTTTTTTGATTGCCAAATGAACTAAGGTTGATATATTTCCAGCCATGTAGTATATTGTCTTGGATAAAATCACAGACTTAATAATCTACTTAATAATTTGGTTAAATAAGAGGTACCACATCATTATATAATTTTATTTAAAGTACATAAGGGTTATATATTATTATGACAGCTACTAAGTAGGGCAGGACCAGCTTGAATGTCTCACTGATGGGGGAAGGGATGTGAATTTAGCATGTGTACCAATAACACTTTGTTTTACAGCACAATAAACCACTCCCATGCCTGATAAAAAGTATATATACAGATACCCCACCATGCCCCAGGATTCCCACTCCTCTTTTCTTGATGTATTGGAAAATATTAGGGTTCAACCAAACACCCTAATAATGGGCAACTTCAACTACCCCACCATTAACTGGGAAAACTATTCGTGTACCAACTCATTAGCTCAATGCTTTCTGGAATTCATAAACTCCAATGCCCTGGATCAACTTATCCACACCCCCACCAGGGGCAACAATATCCTAGACCTAGTCATTACCAACATGAGTGACTGGTGTTTCACACCTGAAGTCAACTCCTCGTTGGTCCGATCCAACCATAAGCTAATCACCCTTGATATCCACATCCCGCCCCCACCCCCCATTAAGGAAACCGCAGTAAAATATATCTCCAAAGCCAACTTCATGCTTCTTAAGACAGAAGTGGTGAACTTCATGACACCCATGCAGATGGACAATACACTTATGACTGCTGAATCCTACACAGATGCACTCTGTAAGCACTTACACGAGTGCATGGATCGTGCAATCCCAAACAGAACCGCTATCCTCAAAAAAAAAGGAAGCCAATCTGGTGGTCCCATGCCATAAATAAACTATACAACAGACGGAAGAAACTGTTGCAAAAGAGAGTACAATCCCATGAGTAGAGGAGCTCCCTGGTCAGCCTCAGTAAGAAGCTGAGATCCCTTATAAGATCGTCCAAAGCTAGCTACCAAAACAAAATCGCCACTAATTCCAAGGACAACCACAAAGCATTCTATAGCTATGTCAAGTATCTCAATGGCAACACCCAGATCTGCTCTGAGTTACAGCACAAAGGCACGAAAATTACAGAACCAACTGATATTGCCAACATCCAGATAGGTTCAGTGCTAACTTTACCCCCCTCTCACCACCTAAAGGGCCCATATCTATACAGGAAGAATGCATAGTCCCTGTAATCACAACTACGCAGGTAAAAGCTGCACTCTCTAAAGCCAAAAACACAGCATCCATGGGACCGGACAACATCCCAGGTTACGTTTTACATGAACTTCGGAACAAACTGGCTCCCCACTTAAGCACCATGTTTAATAATAGTCTCGCATCAGGCTTTGTGCCCCCTGAATGGTGCACAGCAACAGTTATCCCACTCCACAAAGGTGGTGCCACAACAGACCACGGGAACTATAGCCCTATAAGCCTGACTAGCCTGGTCTGCAAGGCTATGGAGCACATCAGCATGGATCTCATTCACAGAGACATTGGGTACCTCCAAACCTTTGGCAACACCCAGTTTGGCTTTGTTAAGCACAGACCATGCCTCCTAATCCTGGTGGACTTCTTTGAGACAGTTACCAAGGCATTAGATGAGGGTAAGGAGGTCCACACAGTCTACCTTGACCTCTCAAAGGCTTTCAACACCATTCCCCATTCTGGTATTATTGACATACCCATCCACCTGAACATTAACCCCTACGTCACGAGATGGTTTGCAAAGTGGCTCATGGACAGAACCTACACAGTGAGAGTTGCATACCCTAGGTCCGACTGTAAACCAGTTACAAGTGGCATCCCCCAGGGCTCAGTCCTAGAACCCCTCATGTTTGGTATATACTTCTCTGAAGTACAGGCAAGCACAGGAGGACTTTGGCTGAAAAGATTTGCAGATGACTGCAAACTAGGGGCCATAATTGGTTCCCCAGCTGATACAGACACCCTCCAGAAGGGTCTCACTGAGACGGATACCTGGTGTCAATATCATGGCCTCAAGCTGAATGCCAAAAAGTGCATAGTCATCCCCTTTGGATAAAACTAATTACCTGTGGACTACCACATAGGTGGTAGTCCCCTACATACAGAAAAGGTAATAAGGGATCTGGGAACCCAAGTAGACAGTAATCTCTCCTTTGATAAACATATTGCCAAGGTGGTCAGAATATCCTTCTACGTGGCCTCCCTAATCTCAAATAGGTTTGCATCCAGAACAAAGGAGGCCATTGTGCCTCTCTACTCATGACTTATTAGACACATTAAAGAATACAACACCCCATTTGGGTTGTACCTTACAAGACAACTGCAACAGCTTGAAAGACCACAAAAGTACCACACCAAGAGGATTACTGACCTCAAAAAGATGACCTATGTAGCCCAACTAAAGAAACTCCAGCTGTACTCGGTTGCATACCGTGTACTCAGAGGTGATCTCTACTTGACATACAAGGCCCATGTCCAACCCAGTATTGATTGATATGCTCCACGTAAACAAAAGCCCCTGAGAGCCACATGCTGTAGGGATATAAACCTAACCACAATGATAACTAGGACATGCTGGAGGGATAGATTCTTGACCCGAAGACTCCCCATGCTTTGGAACATGATTCCAATGTACATCAGGCAGGGCCCCTCACTAGCACTCTTCAAGAGAAACCTTGACGGGTGGATGGGAGACAGACATGTACCCCGGGGATCACTGCAGTGGCTCTGCTGGACAGAGGTGCAGGGAACTAATGGCTCTGCTGTTCAGAGGTACAGGAAACTAACCTAAGGGGGTGGCAGAAGCCAACACACTCTAGCTAGGCTTATAAATGCCCTTGGGCAGACAGCCTAGTACCTACCTATGAACCTATTACATGTCTTATGTGCATGGATAGTTAACTAGCTCTTCCATTTTACTTTGCTATCATGCTGATAAACTGTTGGGTAACTACAAGTCATATGTATCCTGTTATTGTGTATTGTAAATGCCAACAGACATAACAAATGTTTGCCTAACATAACAGTAATGCTATGTATAATGTAATACATATCTGCCTACAATACTGTACATTACACAGTTATTGGCACAATATCCCACAATGCAAATCATAATTGCACAGTAGGCCCACCTTCGACATGTTATTCTCAGTAATACACCCATACATATGCCTACTGTTACAATATATCAACATATACTATCCCCTGTTATAGCACATACTTGTTAGACCAACCCTGCCACTGACAGCGGCTGGAAAGGAATTGTTGGGTTCAAAGCCCTTATATAGCATCCCTTGTGGTGTATGAGGTGTTTGCCTTGTGACCTACAGCAGTACACACATAAATACTACAAGCATTACTATGCTCAACAATACATCACTACAAGATAACTGTTTCCACTATATGCATTGCGTACACTTTAATTATTACAGAACAGGTACTACATACACAGACATACTGAGTGTTCTACATACCTTATTAGTAACCCGAGGTGTCGTTGACTGTTATTTCAATCTTTTTCAGTTTGTGTTTCAATCTTCTTTGTAATATTCTGCTGGTATATACAGATGGTTTGAATGTGTGACAAGCCATCCTTTTATAGTTAAATATCGGTAACATGTGCTATCCTGACCACCAATTGGTGTTCCAAAGTAGTTAATTACATGCACATCAGCTGTGCAGCTACTCCATTAGCCAATACCATGGCAACAGTGGTGTATAATTGAGTACTCCACTTGGGCGTTGTCCCTTTGCCTTACTTTCGAGGAAGACTGCCTGGATGTGTTGTTTGTGATGTATTGCAACAGCTATATGGAGACACACTGAGATACATTAGCTTCATGACTCCCGTGGATTGTGTGTAATGCCTAGAAGATGGAAGATGTTGTTCTACATGTGAGTACAGCTGTTATATTTCAGAACATTGCTACTTATGCAGGGTTTGTTTGTACCTGATACTTCTGCAGATGTTTCAGTCTGGCAAGGATGTTTGAGCAGGTCAAGGCTGTATGGCTATGCATATAATGTTAGGTGGTTTACAGTGTGCTCACCAGACATCTTTGGTTTGGTGTAAATGTGTATCATACTGTGCTGTTAATCAGTAATTGGTGACACTTCCTGGTGTACACACAACCCTCTGAAACAGGATTAGTGCAAACAAACCCTGTAACATCAGCAGCTGTTCCATTGTATAACAGCAACTATTTCACATAGGGCCATGTTAGTATGTCTCTGACAAGGTATGTTAAGGCTTCTGCAGATGTTGTACAGTGAGTGAATGTTTTGTGATGTTATTACAGCATGTATTATAATTGGGTTGGGTGTGGGGGAGATGGTGGGTGTACATAGCAGATGCAGGTGTGTAGGAACTGCTTTTATACATATTCGATATGTGTGTGAGGGTTCCTTCCCTATTTGAACACCTATCCTTTAGTGGACTAATACTATGGTAATTGCAGGCTGATTCATTAAGGCACTTTTAATTGGTTCCTGTATAGCATGCAGGTGATGTTAGTCCTTGAATCCTTTCGGCAATACATCGGAATGTAATAAAGTGTTGCTACATGAAAGCTGTCTGTGTATTTCTGTCATAGGTATTTGCAGTCATCGGAGTTGTGTTGGTGACTGACCCTCTTAGCTCATGTCCATAGCACATATTTGTAATAGTGTATAGGCATATACTCTCCATATCCTTGGTTCATATAGTTTGGTCGTGGTGGAATGTGTGATTGCTATGGTCCATGTTATACTCATATATGAAGACTTCAGCTGCTGTATACGGGATACCTACGGAATCCCGAACACACACAATTCCGATACCCACAGTACCGGGCCCAAACCCCACATTACTGAACACTCAAACTCACGACAGTCAGACTCGCTAAAGTAACACAAACAGAACACACACACACAGACACACTGCTACCGACCACATCCAAACAAACCATCCTACACTACGTATGAGCAGGTGGGCAAGCCCCCCTACACCCTCCCTACTTTGATATTCTACCTCTGAGATCGCACAGACACACAAAGCAAACCTACACCCACACATTACAGTTCCCCAGAAACACACAACACACTCAGAACACACACTTACACACACTAAAGCCCTCAGAAACACACTTACACACAGTAACCTACCTGAACCGCAACACCAGAAGCACTAACTAAAAGTCCCTTAATATTGGGATTTTAAAACTCGGGCTTCTGGTGTTTCGGTACTGTGGTCTTTTGGTCTTTAAGCCTCGTGATTACGAGCGTCGGTATGTCAAGCATTCGGTATTTGGTAGGTATCCCGTTTATATTTACCTCCATAGTTGTGTAGATGTTGTTAACCTATCTATATATCTACATATATATGTATATCCTTATATATCGACATATCTCTCTCTCTCTCTCTCTCTCTATATATATATATATATATATATATATATATAGCATACACCTTTCATTGGTACATGGCGGTTTGTCCTATTAACACACAATCCTCCCTTTTGTGTTTTAACCTGTCAGAATACACAACTGCCGTTGGTACATCTCAGGTAGCTTAGTGGTAGGTTATTGTGAAGATTGTGTACATGGTTGTGTGTTCTAATCCTGGCAGTTGTCATTTTACCTCTCAGAGCAGGCACTGGTAGTGCAAGGGTGATTAACGCACATTTCAGCAGTTGTAAGCGGCTTTGTCCATGATTTGCGCGATGTTCAGCAAAGGTTAAACCTGTGTGGTGCTTATCCATGTAGTCATGTTTAAGCGCCGCTTACTGGCACTTACCGGTGAAATAACCCGCTAACGTCTGCTTAAAAGTGCTTTAATAACCTGCATCCAACATCCCTTATTCGGGACCTCAAAATGACGTAACAGCCCTTGCAGGTCTTGAAACCGGGACCATGAACACCACAGTCACTGGCTTTACCACTGAGGCATCTGAGATATGTACAACTTTTATGGTGTTTAGTATGTACAATGATCTACTGCAAGTTTGCTTTGTTCTGCTGTGAAAGTTCTCTTTTCTTTGCAGTACGGCACCTCCCCTTTCCTGTTCTGCAGGTAGCTGCTAACAGCCTTGTTAGCTGTTGTCAATGGCTCACTGTGGGTTCCTAGGTGTTAATTACTCATTTGTACTCCAATTACAATGCTGCAGCATTTCCTTATTTTCTTCCCGTATCCTTCCTATTTCAGCTCTGGTGCGTGCCGTGCACAACCGTTTACTGGGTTTCGAGCACGTTTTCATCCACTTCACATGCACATTCGGTTACCTTGTGTGCTCTCAGCTAAGCAAAGCCATGGCTACTTCAACACACCCCTATCCTGTGGCTTTGCTTAGCAACAGGCAAATGGGATTAGCAATGCTCCAATGTGCTTACAGCTAAGGTGGCGCACCCCTTTCTTGATGTCATCTTTATCTCCAGGCCACACCTCGGTGTTGTACCGCTACGCTGTGAGGTACATCCTTACGCCAGCGAGGATTTTGTGATTCAGTATTACTTGTCTCATTTGCATGGCATTGACTACTAATTCCTAGTTACCGCAGAACACTGTCACAGCCCCTTAGCAACCCTTGCGCCATGGTGTGGTGTAGCATGCGTGCCATTGACTATTATGGGGAATTCATGAAATATGTTACATTGCAGTTTTATTACATATAAATATATTTTCATTGTGATCCCGTTTGTGCACCTATGCACTGTGATTTTACTTTGCGTTAGTGTGGGCATGACATTAAATGTTCTTTTTTATATGTTGGGCATGTTTTTTTATGCCAATGGCTATATATTTAGCCATTGGCATATATTAACAATATAATACTTGAGTTTGGTCCGCTGTCATGGCTCCGATTTTATGTTTGAAAAAATTTAAACATTTTTTTTTCGGTTTACATTTCTGCATGCTTACACTATGCCTGCACCACTTCCTGAATCGCTATATACCTTCATTTTCATGCTATGCTGCTGCACATGGGGTAATTAGCATACATGCGCTGGGAGCTGTGCCGCCGTGGTGTACGCAGGTAGTGCAAGTGGAAACAGCTCGTACCTGAATCACCCGCAGCCATATTTGGTGTTAGATTGCCGATGCTATGCCTGTGCCTGGCGCAAGCTTCATGAATCCCGGGGACTGTTTGTACTTCTATCACTGTATCCCTTTAGATAACATACACTAATTTTACCAAAGTTTCTTGGACTTCAAGCCATCAAAAGGCTACTTAATTCAGCTTTTGTGGGACTTTGTCATAGCCTCCAGATGTGAATATCCCATTAGTTCTTGTACAGTGGCACTAATGTGCTTAATTCTCTGATCATCTAGGGTAAGCCCCTTCTCTCTCTCTGCATACTGTGATTATTAGCCTCAAAAGCCATTCCGTCCTAAAGCCCCCAACATCTTGTTCATATCTGCAGTCACTTCATCTGGGCCAGCTACTTTCACTGCCTTCACCTTCCTTAGTGCACTTTCTACTTCTGTTAGGGTAGATTCTCCTTCCTCTTTCAATGTAGGCTGTGCATGCAGCAGTACAACTTGTGCAGGGGTTTCTTCATTCAGAAGCTTCTTGAAGTACTCCTTCCATCTTCCTTTGATTTCCTCAAAAACAGCTGAGCTGATTGTTGCTAGCATCCCTTATGAATGGTGTCTGCTGACTCTCTTCTTGCTCCTTCTATCATTGCCTTGGAACCTGATGGAGCTTCTTTATGACATCTGCTGGGTAGAGTTCTCTAATGCCTGTTGCACAACCACTCCCACTGGGAACCCCTTTGTGAGACCAAACACTGCTCATAGTTTTGTTATTGGCCCTGTGCATTTAGTTATTTTGTTTGTCCTTTGGTAACTGGGAAATTCTGACTGAGGCAATGGCCCATTTTCAATGGAAGCCGGGGAGAAAAGATCCGCAGCAGATTCAAAAACATTTAAACAAGAGTTGATGAGTAATTAGATGCAAGGAGAAAAAAACTCCACAAAAGATTAAATATTTTACAATGAGGTGATGAGTAATTATCTGCAAAGAGAGAAAATCCCCACAACAGATTAAATATTTTACAAAGAGCTGGGGAGAAAGGCTCCACAAACACACATAGAAACATTTTACAATATCTGGTTAGTAATTATATTCAAGGGGAGAAAAGCCACACAACAGATAAAACTCTTTAAAATAGATTGGGATGTACTTATATACAGGGGGATAAGAGCCCCAAAAACAGATTGAAATACATTTACAGAATATTGCTAGGAGAAATTTATATCAATAATATAACATGTCTGCATGTAGCAGGACACTTTTCAGAAGCAGATACCCATGTCAAGTAAACTAATATATATTTATTCAAAATATTGATTATATTTCAAATAATACATGGAGATGAGAAAGGCTTGAGTATTCTGATCCCAAAAATAGACAGAGTAATAGAAGGAGACGAGGAGGACTAACGCAGGAGGAAACATTAAGGACATGGAGAGAGAGTTGATTAGTATTAAAGAGACAAGAATGTTATGGAAGGATACTAGAGAGGAAATAAATAGTAGTAAGTGTGGCTTGGGACATTGTCCAAGTCTCAGAATGACCAGTTGAACTCTTCCCTCATTTCCAGCTACATCTCCAATATATGGCTCACTGCAAACATCAGGTCCGTTCTACTGCATCCTGGTCTCAGTCTGAACTACTCATTTCCCATCGTACTTTCTACTGCTCTGAGTATTTGTTTATCAATCATCTTCTTTAGCACTTTCATGCAATATCACAGAGATTTGTTAAATCTGTACTGCCCACTGATGTTAATATTCCCTTTGGTTTTGTACACTGACATTAATATACTTATTTTAAAGTCATATGGAATATGTTTAATCTCCATACTGCAATGAATACCATCAAGAAGCATTCCTTTCCTAAAGCTCTCAATATCTTTGGCATATCTGCAGTGATTTCATCTAAGCCAGCTGCTTTCCCTGACTTCATCTTCTTCAGTGCAGTTTGTACTTCTATAGGGATGCCCTTCCTCTTTCAGCATAGGATGTACATGCAGAAGTACAGCCTGTGTACAACTTTCTTCATTCAGAAGCTTCTTGAAGTCCTCCTTCCACCTGCCCCTGATATTCTCTGGACTGGTGAGCAGATTATTGCTAACATCCTTTATGGATGGCGTATGCTGATTCTCTTCTTGCTCTTTCTGTCATTGCTTTGAATCATAGGATCATAGGAGGTTACTACACTATTGGGCCTGATGCCCTTATAAGCCTAGCCAAGAGTTTAGCCCATGTTTAGACAAATCAGCACCCAATACCACTGTCAAGCAGGGACATGGGTGGAATCCCAGGGGTATATTTTCTGTTTCCCCATCCACTTATCCAAATTGCGCTTAAAAAAGGGTAAAGAGGTACTCTGCTTGATGTGGAGAGGGAGTCTATTCCATAGATGGGGGAGTTTCTGGGACACAAATTTGTCCAGCCAACAAGTCTTGTTGATGTCACAGACCAAGTTGAGGCCGCGCGTGAGGGTTACTCGAGTGCAGCTTGACTTGTAGATATGTAGCAGTCCCATCATGGTGGGGTCCAAGATCGCCTTATATGCCAGACAGAGGTCACCTCTTAGGAGTCTGTATGAAACTGAGTAGAGGGATAGAGCTTTTAGCCTATCTGTGTATGGTAGATGTTTGTGGCCCTGGATTCTCCTGGTGAGGAATCTCTGTGGTCTCTCCAGCTGCTGCATGTGCTTTGCAAGGTACATGCTGAAAGGGGCATTGTATTCAATAATGGGCTTATAAGGGAAGAATACAGGGATGTTATGGCCTCCTTGTCCCTGGATGAGTTACCCTTACTTATGAGGTGGGCCATGTAGAAGGTTTTCCGTACAATGGAAACAACATGGTGGTCAAAAGTCAGGTTGCTATCAACCTGTTTTCCCAAATCCCTCACAACTGATTGCATGCTTAAGATGTTATTAATGTGATAATTTGTGGGGACATCACTCTCCCCAAAGGGGATGATGATGCATTTTTTAGTATTCAGCTTGAGGCCATGTTTCTGGCACCAGTGATTTGTCTGAGTGAGACCCTCTTGGAGGATGTCCACATCACTAGGGGAATTGATGACAGCACCCAGCTTGCAGTCATCTGCAAACTTGGTCAGCCATAGCCCACTGCACCTCAGAAAAGTATATCCCAAACAGAGGCCCCAAGACCATCTTGGACCTTCATTGGAGTATCTAAACTCTCTTCACATTTTTTCTAACCTCCTCTGATTGATTCCTACAGTTATTGTGCAATATTTTATATGCCCTACTAATTATCCATTTTTTAACAGCAGCTTCTGTTTTAGATTCAGCTAAAAACTCAACCAATGCAGGTCTTTCATTTAGGATTCCACTATCCCTTTCTCTTTGCCTATACTCTCATATCAATTCCTGATAGGGAAGGCAATCTCTAGCCTGCAGTCCAAATATCTTGTTGACTAATTCCCATTTAATCACCTTTCCCGCTCTAATTATTTAATCCCAATACCATGTTAATTTGTCACCTTCCTCCAGAAAATTCCAGCCACTTCTTGCCTCTTCTCTGTACCCCTAATAGAACCCACCCCTATCGGCAGAATCTCATTTCTTCATTTCCATGTTGGCTTAGTTCTTGCCCTCTTCCCCTCCCAGATAAAATCCTTCAACTATATTAATTACTATCCACATCTTCTCTTCTAGTTGATAAAAATGCGCCTGACCTTTGTATAAAACTAAAGGGACTGAAAACATTTTCGCTGCTTGTGTCTTGCTATCCATATCCATATCCATTGGCAAGAACTTCCAGGTTCTCAGTTTTTGTATTATCTTTTGTTTAGCTTATTACCTTATACCCTTAGCTGCCATAACAAAATCCCTTTAACCCATACTACAAAATATTTAATTTTATCATGTGCCCCCAAATATGAGTATTGCTGAAGCAATTCATGTATGAGTACATAACTGACAGTTATGGCCTTTGTTTATCTTCATTAATTTTATACCCCCTCAAAAAACAAAACAAAAAAATGACCTGTCTCAGAATGTTCCACACATACAAAATATTATTATCTGCAAATAAAGCCAACATTTTTGAATACCATACCAGTTATATCCTTGAATTTCTGAGTCCCTTATTTTCTTTTACAGTGCTTCTAAATATAACACAAATGACAAAGGGGAAACAGGACACTCCTACCCAATTCTTTTGTTTAGATACAACTTATCAGAGAGGAATTCGTACTTTGATTTTTGCCTCTGATCCCTCATATATCCTCCTAATTGCCCTTATTCCTGAATCAGGAAATACAAATGCTTTCATTGCCCTGCTCAATAAATCCCAGTTTACTTTGTCAAATGCTTTCTCTGCATCAAGATCCATTAACAACAGTGGTATATTCTTACATTATGCTTCTTGCCTCCCCCTCCACAAAACCACTTTGATCCATAGCTAACTATTTTGGCAATACCTTTGCATTCTTTTATCTCTTACGGACATAAACTCTTTATAATGATGGTTTAAAATTTGAAATGAGCCTATATGAAGCTAGATCTGATGGGTCTTTATCTTCTTTAGGTATTACAACCACCACCGCTTTTTTCCCAGGTTGTTGGTGCCTCCCCTTCTTTTAAAATACTGTTAAACAAAACCTTCCAAATCTTTATCACTTTCTTTCTTCCTAGCTTCCAAACTTCCACCAGAATACCATCTATTCCTGGAGATTTTCCTACAGGTTGGTTATACATCACATTTTTTATCTTATCTCCTCCTACCTCAACTGTTAATTGCTCAGCCTCATCTACCTCTAACCTTGGCATATTTAAGTCTTCCATAAATGTTTCCATTTGTGCTTTTTCTTGATTTTTTCACTTTACTGCTTTATACACATTTTTATAAAATTTCCAAAAAAAAAACTCTATTACCTCTACAAGATCTATGGTTATGTTTTCTTGTTATAGGCTCCCCAAGTTTGCCTAAGTCATTGTGCCAAACTTTTTTTGCTCTGGAATTATTATAAAAAACAGCTGCTCAACAGCAATATTTCAAAACTCAAGCATATTATCCACATACTCTCTTTTTTTTCTCTTTAGTACTCTGCAATTGCACCTATTTTTGTTATGTTAGATCTCCCTTATTCTGTAATATTTTAACCTTTGTCAGCCTTCTTTTTAAACACCTTTAGTGAATTATCACTTGTGACACAGGCGCACTTACATTTATATAAAAGTAATCAAAACATGTTAACAAATTCACATTTACAAACATTGTAAATCACATATATTGTTATATATCATATAAACAGAACAACATTACATAAATTATTCAGTTTCTGCCTTCTCTTAAATCTTGTTCCTCCTCCAAAATATTTCCTGCATGTATTGTTCCCACAATTTCCATTTTTCTATGTAATTTACTCATACCCTTTTCTCCTACTTCTTGTTTTTTTATCTCTGATACAGTATTCACCACTTCAAGTATGGTTGGTTTAGGTTTTGTTTTCCATTTTCTAGTACTTGCTATTTTGGTAGCCACCAGAATTAAACTCAAAATGGGCTTACTATGTCTAGCAATTCAGATCCTGTATCCCAGCTAAAAATAAATAAATAAATAAATAAATAATTTCCTTAGTTACACTCATTTGCTGTTTAGGGTTTTTTTAAGTTTGCCAACTCATTACACTCCAAGAACATAAGATCCATGGTACCTCTTTTTCCCTATTACACCTCCAACATTTGCCATCTACCCAAGGAAAAATTCTTGCGAGTCTGCTTAGGGCCTAAAAGTATCTATGTTGCATATTTGAAAGCCATACATATGTCCTCTTATTGTTTCATTAGTTGCATATCTAATCTTTCTTCCCATTCTTTTCTGACCCCTTCTGATTGATTTTTATAGTTATCCTGCAAAATTTTATATGCCTTACTAATTATCCATTTTTAACAGAAGCTTTTGTCCTTGATTCAATTAAAAACTCAACCATTGCAGGTCTTTCACTTAGGATTCCACTACCCCTTTCTCTTTGTCTGTACTCTAATATCAATCCCTAATAGGGAAGGCAATCACTAGCCTGCAATCCAAATGTCCTCTTGGCCTCTTCAAATTCTATTATCTTTCCCTGTCTAATTATTTGTCCCCAATATTTTGCTTCCTTTCCCAGCAGTGTCCAATAAATTCTGGACCCCTCTTGCATATTCCTCGCACCCTTAATTGCAGTCATCCTTATTGACAGAATATCATTTCTCCATTCCCATGCTATCTTAGTTTTTAGTCTACTTTCTTCTATTTTATAAATGTAACATTCTGAATGACTGTTGTTATTCTCTGTAAGGCTTTGCACCCAAAATCACATTCTAATTCTTGTTACTTCTTAGTATATCTTTTTTCTTTTATTTCTACCCCATTTTTAAACTCCACTTTCATTTTATCTCACTCACTATTATTTCTGGAATACTTTCTATCTTCCCTAAAAAACTCCCGAATAAACCCACTACCCATTCCTTAAATTCCTTTCTTTTTAACAGGTAGGTGGGGAAGTGCTAGTGTCTCCACTTTCATTCATTACCTTGCATTTTTATCTAAGTAATTATTGGTGCATGATCTGAAATAATTATTGGATATGCATCAAAATTATTAATCCAGAGTCTTCCCATACTCTGGAATAAACTGCCCATTCACATCAAGCAGGGCACCTCACTAGCCCTCTTCAAGAAAAATCTTGATGAGTGGATGGGTAATAGGAAATTCACCCCAGGGATCATTTCAATAGCATTGCTCAATAGGGGCACAAGGAACTAACATCTGGCAGCCAGATGACTGGGAATATTCTTTGGCTAGGCTTGCATTGGTTCCAGGGCCATTAGCTTAGTACTAACCTATGAATCTATGAACCTATAAATGCATATGTTCCTGTGAAATATAATTTCTGTCTAGTCTAGGCCAGTTATTGTAGCCTGGAGAATAATATGTACATTTTCTCTGAGTTCCTACTACTAAATTCACATTTTCCATCCAAATATCTTAAAAATTTTCTTCAGAAATCTACCATCTTTTGTTTTATTTTCCCTTCTAGGCCCCCTAGATATATCCTCATTGTTGCAAATCAAATTCCTGTCCCCATCTATAAGTAATATTTTCCATGAAAGCTCCCATTTTTATAAGCTCCATAATAGCAGTTTTAGGTGGGATATAAATTCATCCACCATAACCCTCGTTCTATGCCAGTAGCCCCTTACTACCACAAGTCTCCCATTGCTATCTTTTTTCCTCCTATATAACTACTGGAACTCCACTAGCAATTAATATAAGTATTCTTCTTTTCCTTTGACCCTGATATTTCACTGAATATCTACCCTGAACTACTTTCTTTATCAAATTCAGATGCTCAGTTCTTTCCAAATGTGTCTTGTGTAACATTGCTATTTGAACTCTGCATTTTGTAATATAATTAAATATACTTTCCTTTTTGCTATATCTGTGAGACCATTCACATTCCAATATAATATGGGAAGTGTCATCATTATGATAACAAAGTCAATATTCCCACCTATCATATATGACAGCCTTTTAAAATGTCTATTTCCAGCTTTTGTAAGACAGGTATGCACCACTAATGTTTGGCAGGTTAATCTATTCTACAGATTTTTTCTTATCATCAACATTGGAACCTATGTCACATTTTACAAGGCTGTTTTAGTTTAAAGAAAGCCCTAACAAAAAAAGTGCATCCCCTGAAAACCACCATAACCTGTTAACTTAATATAATCACACAAAACTTCCCCAGAACACCCCCATAACCTGTTAACTTAATGCAAATACACAAAACTATATACATCTTCAATTAATGAAGTTTAACCCTCCTAATCACAACAATTGTCCCAAATGGATAACTAAAGCAGAGGCATTAATTAACCTAAAACTGAGGTTATCCATGTTAAGACACATGTTATTGCCTGTGCTTCTTCTTACACTAATTGGTGTTTGTTCTTTTTATCTTTATTCCCCTCCCAGGTATGAAAAGCAATGTGCATGCTGTCAAAAACATTACATTTTAGCCTTGAAGAAATCAGAGCTCTGACTTTTTATTGCCCTATTATCAGCTTGTCTCCATGGAAATGTAAGATTTAAAAAACGTAGTCCTCAACCACAGACTTTAAAAGCAAGCTGAAACATTTATTGCTAAAAGGAAACTTTTCATTATATTCAGTGTTCTCTTATTTACTTTTTTCTACTTAAAACTTGTAGTAAGAATAAGCCAAGGGTCTTAATCCAGACATTCGCCTATGCAAAATTAAGACAAAACATATCAGCTCTGTATTTATTATGATCTATGTACTTTTTCACCCCATCCCAGCAACCCAAGATTATTAACTTAGACATGCTTTTGTCTACCCTATTTTTCTCTTTTTGCATTGCTTATATTTCTCATTACCAAAAAAGAAAAAAGAAAGAAAAAAGGCAGCCGTTTATTTTACTATCTTTATCACATACAAAAACAACTAAAATATTTTACTATGAAACATGTAATTTATCTTGTATATTATTAAGAACAGAAACTGCTTTACTTACAATTACCGTTATCATTCCTCTTACTCGCCCCTCAATATCCTTCCAAACATTAATGACATGAAGTGAGGCGAATGCCTTTCATTTCCCCACAAATATAACAAAGTAAAGAAATACTGCTCTTTTCACTTTTTCTTAAAACAGTCATATTTCACAAATGTGATTGATGCTTTACAGTCTCACATTTATTCACTAATGTCTGTGTTGCTGGTCTTCTTCCTGTTCATCTCCAGCTCCATCTCCCAACTCTGGATTTTGGTTCAATTCCAATTTCTTCTAGTTAACTCCTATGCTCTTCTCTGTCTCTTAAGCATTTTCCTTTGGAACAGTGAAAAGTTTTCACTGGCAAAGTCTCTGCATGACCTTTATTGTTAGAAGAATGAGAAAGCTGAATCCCATTTTGCTCGATGACTCACTTTTTGGACAACTTTTGTATTTCCCCCTTAGCATGTTCTGCATCAAAATGTACTTGATCTTTCAGGAAAAATATTCTGTAGACACTTGGATACAGCAGCTTGAATTTCAAACTTTCATCTTGACATTCCCTGATTGCTGGAATAAATATGCTTATCTTCTGCCTGGTGTACAACGAATAATCATTTTGCACAAACACTCTACTGTCTCCATTTAGTAAGGCCTTACTATGTCTAGGGAATTCAGATCCCATATCCTACCAGAAAAGAATCATTTCATTAGTTAGAACCATTTGTTCCCCCAGAATTTTACCAAAGTTCTCTGTACAGAAATTTAAAAATCTGCCAATTCTTTATACCCCCCACCCAAAAATGTTCCAATTTATCTCTCTCTTTCCCATAACACCTCCAGTATTTGCCATCTACCTGACAAAAATTCTCTGATGACTACATGGGGGATAAAATATATATGCAATACTTCTGTGCAAAAATAATAAATCTTCTGGACTTTGTTGTATAGAGATGTTCTCTCATTGTTGCTTGGTAAATTATTTTCCATTCTGTTTTCCAAATATTTTCGAACTTCCTCTGACTGATTTTTATAGTTTTCATGCAAATTTTACATGCCCTACTAATAATCCCTTGTAAATAGCAGCTTCTATTATAGGCTCAAATAAAAACTGTACTTGAACTGATCTTCTGCTTAGTACTCCCCTATGTGTTTTATCTATACTCTTTTATCAATCTCTGATAGTGACAGCAGTCTCTAACCTGCAGTCCAAACTTCTGCTTAGCCTCATCTCACTCTATTGTTCCCTCCCTAGTTAATTGCTTCCAATAAATTGGTTCCTTTGATAATTTCCTCCAATAAATCATAGTCTTCTTGCCTTCTTTCTATACCTGTACTTGCAGTAATGCCAGTTTGTAAAATATCCTTTCATCGTTCCCACACTGGCTTAGCTCTTAGAATACATTCTGCTACTTTAAAAATATAATATTCTTTATGGTTGTTATTATTCTGCTTAAGGACTTGCATCCAAAATCCTAGTCTGTCTTTAACTATTGCCCTCCCCCATCTCATCATCATCATCATTTTTCACTTTGATTTAGAACCTTCTGCTTAAATTGTGCATATGAGTTTTAACTGTATAGTTCTAATCTACACTTTAAATCAGGTAACCATAAATTACCTTATTCTGCTGGGAAACCAGGTTATCCCACTTAACTCGTTCCTTCTTATGGGCAAATTATTTCAACTATTTATTAATTACCACCCATAACTTCTCCTCTGGTTGATAAAAATATACTTGACCCACACAGAAGACCAAATGGATTAAAAAAATTCACTGCTTATGTTTTGATGTCCATATCCATGATCAACAGTTTTTGTATTATCTCTTGTTTAGTCTCCTTCCACACATCCTTAGCTGCCATAGCATAATGCCATTTAATGCGTACTTAAATACTTCATCTTATCACATCCTCATAAATATGGGTATTTCTGAACTGCTTTATGTGTGGATACAAAGTTGATCACTACAGACTTCATTTTATCTTCATTTATTTTATATCTTGAAAAGACTTGAAACTGTTGTAAAATTTTTGACAAAAACAAAATGTCCTTTACTGGATTTAGCAAGTGTAAAAATAATATCACCTGCAAGTAAGCCCATCTACAAAACTAATAATAATAGGAACTTTAACCTCACCAATTTCCAAAATGAACTCAAATTATGTAATTGGTCAGTCCTAAAACAATTACCATTGGATGAAGCTGTAGCATACTTTAATACCAATTTCCTAGCCATCCTGGACTCTCACGCTCCTGCTCGTTCTATTAGAACCAAAGCAAAAATTGCAAATTATGTCTTTCAAAAGATACCAAATTAAAAATCTTACTTAGAAACAAGGCATGGGCCACTTGGCGTGCCACAAAAACCCCACTAGATCAACTAAGATATCGGCAATTAAGGAATGACACAAAGAAATCTGTTATGTTAGACAAAAACATTTTTACTGCCATCTTTAACAGAAACATCAAAACAAACCTAAAAAAGTCTGGGCAGGAATAAACAAACTTCTTCTCCCAGTTTAAACTACCACTCCAATTCCTTCATCTTCCGACCATAAAACCCCAGAGGATGTTGCCAAAACATTTAATAGTCTCTTCACAGAGACTATCCAGTCCCTAGCTAGTCAGCTAACTCCCAGTTTCTATAACTCAACTGCCGCTATACCCAATACCCAACTCTCCTTTAGCTTTCTACCAGTACCTATATCACTTATCCATGCCCTAATTAGGAAATTAAAGCCAACCACCCTATCTGCTGATCTCCTTCCTGCAGAGTATCTACAAAAAGCTGCAGATGCCATAGCATACCCCATCTCCATCTTAATCAATAGAACTATATCTGAAGCTACCATCCCCTCCATATGGAAAATATCCCATGTTATACCACTTCACAAAGGAGGTAGTTCCATTGAACTGTCAAACTTCAGACCCATAGCTATTCTGTCACTGCTGGCTAAACTTATGCAGAAGTGCATCCATAAACAACTCCTGCACTATCTTATCCAGAACAATCTGTTGGCTAGCTCTCAGCATGGCTTTAGGCCATTCCATAGTACTACCTCAGCCTTCCTCTCCTTCTTTGATGTCATAAACCATAACCAAAATAATAACAAACTAACCTCAGCCCTCTTTCTTCAAGGCCTTCGATATGGTTAACTACCAAAAACTCATCCATACTTTGAACGCTTTCTCCTTAGATAACCACACTCTCCAGTGGTTTCAATCCTACCTCTGTAGTAGACAACAGGCCGTCCTATGGCAGGGCAAACTATCCTCCCTTCTACCCATCACCCTAGGAGTCCCCCAGGGCTCTATACAAGGGCCCCTTCTTTTCTCTATCTTTATTAATGACCTCCACTCTGTCATCCCAGATGCAACCTGCATTCAATATGCAGATGACTCCACTTTAATCTGCTCAGCCACCTCCCAGACAAAACTAATGGCATTGTCCCAGAATACATTTAACACTGTTGAAAACTGGCTCTCTAATCATCATCTGATCTTAAACACTAACAAAACAAAGCTGCTACTTTTTTTTCCCCACTCGTAGGTCCTCATCTGTATTCATTACCATTAAATCTAATAATGGCAACATTATCTCCCCAGAAGCCCAAACTAAACTCTTAGGTGTTATAGTAGATAATAACCTTAAATTTGATATGCATGTCAACCAAACTATCAAAACCATTGATAAAAAACTTGGCTCCCTTTATAAGATTAAACCTTTTCTTACTCCACTTGCTAGAACTGCTATTGCCCAATCCCATCTGCTCACTACCCTTCTCTATGCCTCCCCCTTTATTCACCAATCTGAACAAATCCAACTTTAGCAAGCTTTCTAGCTGTTATAACCACATTGCTAGATTTGCCAGAGGCATGGCATTTAGGTCATATCACTGCCATAATCTAAATCTTCTAGGGCGGCTTGAATTACCTAGCCTACTTCAATACAACCAGCTTATAGTGGCATATAAAGTATTCAGCCAACCTGGAAATACGCCTGCACTTAAAAACATCATTAGCCCCTAACCTCAGGGCACTTCACTCATCTAACACACTGCTGGTTCAAACACTCAAAACCAATAACTCAGCTGGGGACTCCCTGTTTGCCAACTCTGTCTGCAAAACTTAGAACTCCCTTCCTGCCAACCTTACTCTAGTATCCTCACTAACTCAATTAAAAAAAAGTCTCAGACAACATTTTAAGACACACTGGTTAGTCCTTGTTCTAATCCTGATGAGCATTTCTATATTTGTGCGCCAAACAGTACTTTATACTACATACAAGCTGTGACATAATTGTTAGTTTAGATACTTATATAAGTTTAATAATGATCAAATGTATAACTTGCTTGACTAAACTGAGTCTGTAAACTGTTTGCAACATGTATTGATATTATGATTTTTCCTGTATTATTTTTCTGTATGTTGTGTTTGGAGCTTTTCTCCCCCCATGGGCCTCAGCTGAAAATGGACATGTATCCAGTCGGACTATGCTGGTCAACAAATGTAAAATAATAAATAAATAAAGCTAAATTTATGTTGATTACCATACCAATTATATCCTTGAATTTGTGAGTTCCTTCTTTTTTTTGCCCATGACTCTAAATATAAAATAAATAGTGATGGAAGATGACATCCTTAATTAGCTCTTCTGTTCAAATATAGCTTGCACCTTAATTCATGCTTCTGACCCTTCATATATTCTTATTATTAACCTGATTATTCTATCATGAAAGTGCCAGTGTTTCATTTTTACTTCAATGCCTTGCATCTTTATAGTAGTTTTTATTTATGTATAATATCTGAAATACTTATTGGATGGGCCTTAAAATTTTCAAATGAGCATGCATTCTCCTGTGAAGAAAAATGTTTATCCAGTCTAATCCAGTTATTGTACCTTAGGGAATAATATGTACATTCTGTCTGAGCACCTGCTACTGAATTCACATCTTCCATACCAAATATTCTGATATACATCTTCAGAAATCTACACTCTTTTGTTATATTTCCTCTACTAGGTCCCACTGATATATCACCTTTTTGTCAAATCAGGTTCCAGTCCCCACCCATAAATAATATTCCCCACTTAAAGTTTATTATTTCTTCTAAAATTCTCTTAAGCTCCATAACAGCAATTTTAGGCAGAATATAGATACATGCCAACTTAATCCTTATCCTATGCCAATGACAACATATTACCAGTGATCTACCATTATTTTGTTTTTGTTTCCTATTTCATCAGTACTGGAGCACCTCTAGTAGTCGTTATCATTACTTCTTCCTTTTTTTGTACCTGATATTCTAGTGAATGTTCACCATGAAATCCTATTTTTATAAAATTCACATGCTCATTTCTATTCAAATGTGTATTCTGCAGCATTGCTTTTTGTATATACCCACAAGGCCATTTACATTCTGTGGTAATATTGACTGAGTAGCAATTATGATAAAAAGCTATTGCTCTCACCTATAATATATGGTAGTTCATTTGAATGCATATTTCTCTTTTGTAGTTGTTTCTTCTCATTTCCATTTGAACACGTCACATTTTTAGACTTTTTGCTTGACATGAAACACTCAACCAAAGAGACTAAATACATTTTCAGAAGACCATCACATTTTAATTTACAGTAAGCACATGAAACTATGCACACTTCCCAAAAACAAAGTTAACCCCTCCAGATAGGAGTAGTTACCCCAAATTGACAGCTGTACCCAAAGACATTACTTATTCTAAAAATAAGTTTGCCTATGCTAAAGTGCATGTTAGTGCCTGTGGTTCCATTTATAGTGATTGCTATCTGTCCTTTTTTATCTTTATTCTCTCCCAGATGTGAAATACTGGTTGCATGTTTTCAGTAAGCATTACATTTTAGCCATAAGGAAAAAAGTGTACTGTTACCTTTAAATAAATAAAATAAATTGTGCACTGTTATATTAAATGCATAAAAGTACTAAGACTGATAAGGAGGTAAATATTTGTATGACTTATTCACTTTCCACAACTTCAAATTTCATTTATTTTTCATTAACTCTTGGTAATGTTCTTTTAAATATTAATTACAATGTACCTTGTACATTTCACTCACAGTAAACTATTCAGCCCCTCATGATTAACTTGTCATATCTACAGACTGATAATCTCCAAGTAAAATTAGTTGGTAATGCAAAAACAGCTAGCAACTTTGCAAATGCATGAAATAACCTTTGTAGATTTCACTCATAACTCTCATTATTTACTTATTGCACTTCAATACTTCTTGTCACCAACTAAAAACATTTGCTATTGGGGAAAAAAGCTAGTAGCTCTGCAAATGCAAGGAAGTAATATAATTTTCCATACCTTTTTATCATTTATTTTACAAGTCTATATGTTTTTAAAAATGTCTATAGCTTAAACTAAGGCATTAGCTAGATATCCATCTCTATAAAAATAATGGAATTATCTTTTAATTCTACATATAGTATGATCAATACACTTTTACATTCACCCACCCCAGCAGTCCACAATCACAGCATTATATTTAATTTGTCTTGTTTCTTTCCAGCCTTTTTTACCTTGTTACAGTGTAAAATCTTGATATATTACAGCTAAGAAAACATATACATCAGTCATTTATAAGACTTTTCACCTCATGCTTAAAATGCATCTGACTGCACACTATACCAAACTACCTTTCAATATAACATTCAGTTTACATTATGTATTTTATACAAAGATTACTAAGAACAAACATGTTTTACTTAGTTCTTCAATCCTTTCAGTGTATTTCTAAACATTAATGACATAAAGTGGGCTTTATGCTTTACAGTTTACCTACCAGTTTAATACAGTCAACAAAATTCCATTTTTTCAGACACTTATAGGTTCATAGGTTCATAGGTTGGTACTAGGCTATCGGCCCTAAGGCCTATGCAAGCCTAGTCATAAAAATTCCCTGGACATTTTTTCCCACAATATTTACTTCTCTGGGCCCCTGTCTAGCAGGGCTACTGACATGATCCCCGGGGTGAATTTCCTATCTCCCACCCAATCATCAAGGTTCCTTTTGAAGAGGGCCAATGAGGCGCTCTGCTCGACATGTATGGGCAGTCTATTCCAGAGTATGGGGAGTCTCTGGGTCAGGAACCTATCCCTCCTGCATGTTTTGTTCATTGTGATAATAAGGTTTACATCCCTGGAGCGTGTGGCTCTGAGGGATTGGGATTTCTTTAAGTGGAGCATGTCCAACAGCTCAGGGTTTGACATGGCCTTGTATGTTAAGCAGAGATCACCTCTGAGTAGACGATATGCCACAGAGTATAGTTAGAGTTTTTTTAGATGGTCAGCATATGGCATCTGCTTTAGGCCTGTAATTCTTTTAGTGAGGTATTTCTGTGGTCTTTCCAGCTGTTGCAGATGTCTTGTGAGGTACATACCAAATGGGGCATTATACTCTATAATGGGTCTAATGAGTGATGAGTACAGCGGGACAATGACCATCTTTTTTCTGGATGAAAAGCCCTTAGTGATGAGGTGTGCCACATAGAAGGATTTCCTGACTGTTGTGGCGATGTGGTTATCAAAAATGAGACCACTGTCCACTTGTGTCCCTAAGTCTCTCATCACACTTTCAATGTTTAGTGTCCTGCCACCTATGTGGTAGTTCATGGGTACATGTTTTTTTCCAAAGGGGATAACTATACATTTCTTGGCATTAAGCTTGAGCCCATGGCTCTGGCACCAGGCATCTGTTTCTGTAAGGCCCTTTTGTAGAATATCCACATCATTTGGGGATTCAATAATGTCTCCCAGTTTGCAGTCATCTGCAAACTTTGTTAGCCAGAGTCCCTTAGTGCTGGCCTGTACTTCAGAGAAGTAGATGCCAAACAAGAGTGGTCCCAGGACTGAACCCTGAGGTACTCCACTTGTCTGGAGCTGGATTTGGAGTTGGCTACTTTTACAGTCTGGGTTCTGTCAGTAAGCCAGTTGGCAACCCATCAAGTGACATAGGGATTTATGCCCAGCTTAGTAAGTTTATCTATGATTCCAGAGTGGGGGATGGTGTCAAAGGCCTTGGTGAGGTCCAGATAGGCTGTGTGGACCGCCTTACCTTCATCTAAAGCTCTGGAGACCGATTTGAAGAAGTCAATCAGATTCAGGAGACAAGATCAGCCCTTCACAAACCCAAACTGGATGGGGTCCAGTGTTTGAAGGTTGCCAATGTCTTTGTTTATAAGTTCCAGGATAATGTGTTCCATGCCCTTGCAGATCAGGCTTGTCAGACTGATGGGATGGTAGTTCCCGGGATCCAAGGCGGATCCTCCCTTGTGGAGTGGGATAACTGTAGCTGTGCGCCACTCAGTGGGCACGAAGCCTGAGGTGAGGCTATGATTAAACATGACACTTAGGTGGGGTGCCAGTTCATTTTGTTGTTCATGTAGTACACAGCCTGGGATGTCATCTGGTCCCATGGATGCTGTATTTTTAGCTTTGGAGAGTGCTGTTTCTACCTGTGTGGCTGTGATTATCAGAATTTGGCAATCTTTTGGTATTGAGATGGGCCCTTTAGGGGGTGAGGGGGGTGAAGTTGGCACTAAATCGATCTGCCAGGATATTGGCAATATCCTTGGGATCAGTATATTTAATGCCATTCTGTTGTAGCTCAGAGCAGATCTGAGCATTACCATTTAGATTCTTGACATAACTATAGAATGCCTTGTGGTTGTCTTTGGAATCTTTGGCAATTTTATTTTTCTAACTAGCTTTTGAGGATTTTATGAGGTATCTCAGCTTCTTACTGATGCTGGTGAGGGATTTTTTTGCATCCTGGGATTTTCCTCTTTTCTGCAACAGTTTCTTCCTTCCGTTGTATAGTTTGTTTATAACAGGGGACCACCAGATTGGCTTCCTTTTTTTGGAGAAGAGCATCTTGGTTATATTTGGGATGTCACAATTCATGCATGAGTGGATGTGCTCGTACAGTGCCTTAGTGTAGAATTCTGCAGTCGAACTTCCAGATCCCGTCTGCGTGGGTGTTGTGAAGTTTGTCAATTCTGTCTTCAGTAGCATGAAGTTGGCTTTGGAGAAGTTTTTTAAGGAGGTTTCCTTACTGGGGGGTGGGGGTGCAATGTGGATGCCAAGGGTGATTTGCTTATGGTCAGACCTGACCAATGAGGGGGTGACCACTGGCGTGGAGCATCTATCTCCCATGTTGGTAATGACCAGGTCTAGGATATTGGAGCCCCTGACTTCTTGTAAAGGTACAGTACACGTATAATCCTATAGCTAATCAGATCAATGCTTTACAATCTCATTAAGTTCACATTGTTGCTTGACTTCTTCCTGATCATCTCCATCTCCCAACACCTGTCTCTGGTATTTTGATTCAACTCATTTGCTTTTTTCTGTCTCTCAGGCATTTACCTTTGGAACAATGAAAAAGGTTTTGCAGGCAGAGTCTCTCTTTGAGCTTTGTTATTGTCAGAAGAATGGTAAACAGAGCCCTCTTCTTCTTGTTCTCTCACTCTGTTGCCTATTTTTTTGTAATTTCCTCCTTTTCCTGTTATCCATCCAAACAAGTGTTTGATCCTCCAAGAAAAGATTTCAAAGACAGCTCAATATAGCAACTTGAATCTCACACCTGCCTCTTAACATTCTCCTGTCACTGGGATAAACTTGCTTTTCTTCTGCCTCTTGTACAGTGACTAATAATTTTCCACAATCTACTATTCTCAAGTTTAAATACTTTTCCTTTCTGCCATACTTTTGTCAGAAGCAACTCTTCCAGCTGATATGATTGCATGCTTACTAATATAGGCATTGACTGCTTTCCCATGGCCAGTTTTGGAGCATACATGCAATGTGCCCTCTCAATTAACAAACTGTGTTGTGGAGCACCAATCCAGTTGTTTTTTGTACCTTCATAAAACTAATGTGGTCTCTTCCTTCCAGTTTCACCGGTATAGCAAAAAAATAATCCAGTTTGCTCTGTCCTCTAACACTACTATTTTTGAAACAGCTCTTTTTGTGAAACTTCATACTCAGACATACTTTTTTTCCCTTTCAAATTCTGATTTTTGCATTTACCACTTTATCTGAATCACTAGTTAAAGCTTCTTGAATTTGTCCAGTGCTTTGTTATTTGACTTCATGTATCCCTTCTCTGTTTATTTTATTTTCAAGTACTACTGAGTGCATTCAATTTATTTTTCCTCTGAATTACTGGAAGTCATATCCTGTACCAAAGCTCAAACCTAAACTGTTTTTTTTTCTAAACAGCTGCAAGAATTCCAGAGCCAGAGTATTTAGTGTTATTTTCTGGTTGATTTTATCCTCCTTTCTCCAAACTCCTTCTTTACTGGCATTCAGTGTAATGTAATGATAAGCCAGTAACTGAATTTCGCCCAAAATTACAGTTTTTTAAAGGATTTTTCAGTTTTTCAGTTTTCACACCAGGAGAGCTTTAACCAATCCATTGATCAGTGTGCAGAAGCCCTGAAATACAGCACCCTTGTACACACCCCCCTAAGGCTAAATACAGATTAACTGTCTCAGCAGTTGCACTTTGAATAGGGGAAATTTCTCAGAACTTGCCAAGTGGCCAAGAGAATTGTTCTGAAATTTGATAACAGTGGAATACACTTAGCACAGTTTATCTGTACAAACCCTACCATTTTAATGTCAGGTGTCCAGTACAGTGTTGGCTTAGCAAGCTCGTCAAGCACAGAAATGAGAATATCTTAAAAAATATCACTGTATGCCTATAATATTAATTTGTTTTGGTTTTGGGAGATAAATCAGCTGTTTTGGATGGTAACAAAGAAGAATAAATCCAATAAATCAAGCAGGAATTCTACACAGGATAGAGGGAGCAATTCTGTCAGAAATGAAAAGCTTGTGATAGCCTAGCAGGAATTGGGAGTTCAGTTTAGAAGCTACAGTAATTAGAGAGAGGGAATGGCTTCAAATAGATTGAGAGATAAAACTGATGAAATGCATTCAGAAATCTTTGAGATTTTAGATCAATGTACTACAGTTAATGATAAGCAAACAAATAAAAAACTGAAAGGTATTAAAAGAAAGAATGACTGAATGTGAACTTTACAGGAAAACATTTAGTAGAAAATAGAGGAACTGAAGGATAGGGTCAAGCATGAGAATTTAAGATTCACGGCCATCACAGAGAAAATGTAAGGCTGTGCTTTTATTAACTTTATGAGAAAGCTCATTAGCAGTCAGACTGGGTTGCCCTAACTTGAGCTTATAATTGAAAGAGAACACCTGGTTTCCTCTCCAATTTATGATTTATGAGCCAGAAGGTTGCCCAGACCTATCATCTGAGCTGGATCATGAACATATGAGGCCTTGGGCATGGTAATGGACCAGACCCACCCTCCCTCAGTCATCCCAATATACCAGTATTTGTCTCTTTCCACTTCCACCTAATTACTATAAAATCTGTTAAAAATTGTTAACATGTAGAGACTTTCAAGATGTCTGCACATTGAGTAACAGCTTAATTCTAGCTCTGCTAGTGTGAAAACAGAAACTTAGCAGAGAAAGCCATAGGATCTAGATTTCTAGATAAATTTCAGTAACTGGCTAGTAAATGTGCTGCCTGGAAGTCAGGAAAAAAAGAAATATAGAGAACCTGAAGGAAATCAGCTACAAAAGGTGATGAAAAAACACTGACTGGGAAAATTACTGTAGCTGTTCAGCAAAAAAGCAGTGCAAGCTCAAGACCTGACTTCCAGTAACCTAGAGGAAATTATAAAGCAACCACAGACCTGACTAAAATAAATGAAACACCAATGGAATATATCAACTCAAACAATAAAAGGCTGGAAAAAATGGAAGAAATTTTAAACAGATATTCAGATAAGGTGATAAATCTGCAAAACTCAGAGGATGAAATAAAGAAAAGGTTGGCTGAATATGAAACTGTAGAAGAAGAGATGTTTCAAAAATAATGGAATTAGAGGACAGATAGGGAAAACCTGAGATTTTCTGCTGTACCTGAGAAGCTGTAAGGAACAGACTGTATTAATTTTATGAAAGCACAAATAAGTAACTGGTCTGGTTCTCACAACAGGAATTGTTAATTGAAAGGGCACATTATGTGTATGCTCCAGATCTGGTTATGAGAACACAGCCTAGACCTTTAATAGTAAAGATGCAATCTTACCAGCAGAAGGAGTTGATTCTGACAAATCTGTGGCAGAAGGACAAAATACTAAACGTGGGAGACTGCAGAGTATTTGTAGAGAATGACTACTCATTGTTCACCAGGCAGAAGAGGATTACATTTACCCCATTATTCAGGAAAATGTAGAGAGGCAAACATGAGATTCAAACTGCTGTACCCGGCTATCTTCAAAATATTTTTCCCTGGAGGAACAAAATAATTTTTTTGATGAAGTACATGATAAGGAAGAAATACAAAAGTTTGTCCAATGAAAAGTGAGCTGTGAAATAGAAGGAGATTTTGCTTCTTGTTCTTCTGGAAATAAAAGACCACAGAGAGACTGTACCAGTGAAACATTTCCAGTGTTTCAAAGGAAATGCTTGAGATAGGGAAAAAAGCACAAGAGTTGACTAGAATAATCAAGAGTACATTGGTAATGAAGCAGAGATGGTGTTTGGGAGAAGGAGATGAACAGGCATAGAACAAGAAAATCTGGAAATATTGGACTTTATTGGACTTTGTTAAACTTGTAGAGGACTCTAAAACATATGCACTACTTCATTTCATTAACATTTGGAGAATAAAATCAGTAACTTGGAAATTGACAAATGTAGGATTGCAAAGCAATAATTATATTTTGTGAAACAGGACAGAACAAGAAAATCTGGAAATATTGGACTTTTTTTGGACTTTGTTAAACTTGTAGGTGACGCTAAAGCATATGCCCTACTTCATGTCATTAATGTTTGGAAAAATACTCAGGAGAGGTGAAGAGGAGGGAGAACATTAACTGTAAGTAAAACAGATTTTTTTCTTAATAGTACTATTTAAATAGTGCATGATATTTTTTGCATGCTAGTGTAATGGAGATGCTAATATAAATAGGTGCTCCTGTTTTTTCTCATTTTGTTTCTTTCACCCTTCTTCTCTCTTTCTCCTTGTTCAGTTTTAAGAAATGTAGGCATTGCAACAAAAAAAAAGATCTGGTTAAACGAGAATGAACTTAGTGTGCTTTTTCTCTTTCTTGCATAGGGGAATGACTGGGTTAAGGCCATTAGCTTACGCTAATAACAAGTTTTAAGTGAAGGCAAGTAAATGAAAAAGAATCCTTGCTGTGCAGTGTTCGTTTTGGTGCTTTTAAATGAAAAAGATTAAATATGATAAGGCTTTTTTCTAGTAGACAGTTCTGTGTCTGGTTCTCATCTCTCTAGCAGAAAATCTGATAAAGAGAAATAGTTTAGAGAAAATGCTTTCTGAAAGTATTCAAGTATTTTCACACCTAAGAAAGATACAAAGATATACAAAACCAAACAGCATTTAATAGAACCACAGGCTATACCATGAGTCTTAGCATATGTAACCTTTCTATTTGGTTAGCTCAAGTCTGTGTGTGTGTGGCTGCCAGTTTGGAACAATGTGTTCCTATTAGGAGGGAAAAACTTCAATATTTGAATATATACATAGTTTTGTGTGTTATTATTAAGTTGATAGGTTTTAGGGGTATTGGGTGTGTTTGTGTATTTTTATTTGAGGGTTTTCAATAAACAAAAAAGTTCTATAAGATGTGACATAGGCTCAAATGGAGATGACAAGAAACAACTGTATAAAAGATTCACACGCCAAACAGTACATGCATGTAACACAAAAGCTGAAACCAGAAATTTAACAAAAAGCAGATATATATATATATATATATATATATAGTGGGGATAATAATCTCTCAAGAATATGATGCTTTCTATAATGTCTTTAAACTTTAAGGGTCTCATAAATACAAAAGAGTAGTGAACTATATTAAAAATGTAGAGTGCAAATAGTTATGCTACAGGTGACACACTTGGAAAGAACTGAGCATGTGAATTTGATAAAGAAAGGTTTGCAGAATGGTTATTCAGTGGAATACTTGGGGCGAAGGAAGAGAGAAGTATTTATATTAATTGCAAAAGGAGTTCCAATAGTAATAGAAGAAGATAAAAAAGAAGATAATGGTAGATTTGTAGTATTAAGGGGCTACTGGCAAGGGAAGAGGATTACACTGGCATGTATTTGTATTTCACCAAAAACTGCTATAATGGAGCTTAAGAAAATTCTGGGAGAAATAATCAGCTTTAAGCAAGGAATATTACTTATAGGTGGGGACTGGAATTTGATGTGCAATAATGAAGATGTGTCTGGGGCCCAGAAGGGAATATATTACAAAGCATAGTAGATTTTTAAAGAATTTTTGAAAATATTTGGCATGGTGAATTCAGTAGTAGGAGTTCGGAGTGAATTTACATATTATTCCCCAACATACAAAACTGGGCTAGGCTAGACAGAATTTACATTTCACATGAACATATGCATTTAATTGAAGGTCTTGATATGCACCTAATAACTATTTCAGTTCATGTGCCAATAACAATTAAAATAAAAACACAGGATAATGAAATAAAAATGAGACACTGGCACTTTTCTACCTATTTGTTGAAAAGAGAGGAAGTTAAGAAATGGGTAGTGGCAATTATTCAGGAGCCATTAAAGAAGATAGAATTTTCTTCTGAAAATATAGCTAGAGAGTGGGATAAAATTAAAATGGACTTTAAAAATAGGGTGGAAATAGAAGAAAGGGAGCTATGGTTAAGAAGTAGCAAAAATTAGAGAGACTGACAAAAGTTGAAGTATTGCAAAATAGGGGGAATCTTACAGGACAAGAAGAGGAGCAACTGCAGAATGCTAAACAAAAAATAAGGGATTACCTCAATAATATGCATGAATTTAGAAAAATTGCCGTTAAACAACTGCTTTTTGATAATAACTCTAGAGCACAAAAACTTTTAGCACAACAACTCAGGCAACAGACATCAGAAAGGGCTGTCACCAAGCTTAGGTAGCCTATAACAAGGAAGATAACAAGGGATCCTGTAGGAGTATTAGAAATATTTTGGAAATTCTATAAAAGTCTGTTAGAGCAGAAATATAGAAATATGGAACAGGTACAAAAATAATTAAATATGCCGAGGTTAGAGGTAGAGGAGGCTCAATTATTAACAGGATAGGAGGAGATGAGATAAAAATGGTAATGTATAACCATTCTACAGGAAAGTCCCCAGGAATATATCATATTCCTGTAGAAGTTTGGAAGCCAGAAGGGAAAAAACTGATAAAGATCTGGAAGGTTTTAACAGTATTTTAAGAGGCGGAGAAGTATCAACATCCTGGAAAAAAATCTGTGGTAGCTGTAATACCTAAAGACAGTAAAGAGCCATCAGATCCAGTTTCAACCATGATTATAAAGTGTTTATATCTATAATAGCTAAAATAATGACAAACGTGATGCCAAAATTGATAGATAAGGATCAATATGTTTTTCTGGATGGGTGGCAAACATTTGATAACATTAAGAGAACACAGATGATCCAGAGGGAAGTAGAATGTAAGAAAATACCATGGTTGTTGGTGGGTCTTGATGCAGAGAAAACATTTGATAGAGTAAGCTGAGACTTTATTAGCAGAGCAATGGAAGCGTTTGCATTCCCTGATAAAATTATAAGGTTGATTAGGAGAATATACAAGTGATTGAAGGTGAAAATGAAAACTTGTGGGGTCACCCTCTGATAAACTCTGCTTGAGCAGAGGAACCAGGCAGGGGTGTCCTCTCTCCCCATTTGTTATTTTCATTACATTTAGAACCACTGACAAGGAAAATAAGGAACTCAGAAATTCAAGGATATAATTGGTATGGCAGTCAAGGAAAGCTGGCTTTGTTTACAGATGACATTATTTTATACCTGACAAAACCATAAAGGGACATTATGGTGCTGTAGAACATATTGAGATAGTTTCATATCCTTTTGCGATACAAAATTAATGACTCTAAAACAAAGGTAATAGTGGTAAATTATGTACCAACATATGGAGTGGTTCAGCATTATCCATACTTATGGGGACATGATAAAATGAAGTATTTAGGAGTATGGATTAAAAATTATTCCAGTGTGCCAGCTAAGGAAATGTGGGAAAAGACTAAGCAAAAGACAGTATATAAAAACTGAGAAAATAGAAGCTGTGTTACATGGATATCGATAGTAAGATACAAGCAGTTTAAATGTTTTAGTCCCTTTAGTCTTACACACCCATCTGGCATATTTTTATCAACCAGAGGAAAAGCTATGGATAGTGATTAATAAAGAGCTGAAGGATTTTATCCAGGAGGGGAAGATGGCAAAAGCCAAGTGGGATAAGCTTATTCTTTCAATAGAACAGGGCAGATTAGGATTACCCAATTTGAAGGGGTATTTCAGAACAACACAGTTAAAGCTCCTCTACATAGCACAAGCAGAAGACTATAATTCAAAGAGGAAAGAAATGATGATGAAATGGGGGGAAGCTCAAGAACCAACGAGACTCTGGGATTTTGGATGCAGACCTTTAAGGAGAATAACAATAATCATACAGAATATTATATTCATAAAGTAGCAAAATATTCTAAGAACTAAGTCAACAATGGACGGGAGAAAGGAGATTCTGCCAATAAGGATGATTGCAATTAGGGATGCAGACAATAGGCAAGAGGGCTGGAATTTATTGGAGAAAACGGCAAAGAAACCCAGCCAGATATTGGGAGCAAATAACTAGAGATAGAGAGGGAAAGGTAATAGACTGGGAAGATGCCAAAACCTTATTTGGACTGCAGATTAAAGATTGCCTTCCCAGTCAAAGGATTGATATCAGAGTATATATGGAAAGGGAAAGAAATATGTGAGTCCTAAATGAAAGACCAGCACTGGTAGAGTTTTAGTAGAATCTAGAGCAGAAGTTGCCATTAAGAAAGGAATAATTACTAGAGGACATAAAATATTGCATGATAGCCATAAGAATCAATTAGTGGAGGTTAGAAATGATTAGGAAGAGAGACTGGATAAGCAATTCACAAAGAAACAATGTGGAGATATATGCACATCTCCCAAATATGCAACAAAGAAAGGGGTAACTGTAAACATATTTTCTTGGAGTATAATGCGTTGGAACACTTTAAAGATTCTCTGCAGACTGCTCTGTCAGAGATGCTGGGTGAGCAAGTCTGTATAACTAAGGAAATAATTTTTTGAGCTATGATACAGAATCAGAATTGTTAACACATAGTAAGGCTTTGCTGAGTCTAATTATGACTGCTGCCAAAAAAGCAATCACTAAAAAATGGAAATCAAAGTCTAAACCAGCTTTATTAGAAGTAGTGAAGATAGTAATGGGATAAAATAACTGGAATTGGGATCTTTTGAAAAGGGTAGGAGCAAATTACATAGGAAATAATGGGAAGTGTGAGATCGATACATGCATAGGAAGAACGAGGTTTAAAAGAAGGCAGGAATTGAATGAGCTATGTAATATATGACTGACAATGACTGGATATATTATAAGTGATGTGTAATGTTTGCAGCTACAGTTGTGTTGGCATAGTTTGTAATGTATAATGGTTGCAACTGAGACTGTATCGGTATGGCTTATTTTACTTAATATAAATGTAAGATTGCCTATATCATACAGGATAATTTAATAAAGATGTTATTTGTTTAAAAAAAGTGTCAGTGTACACTCTATTTTCTTCTTAACTTTTGAAATGAAGACCAATATAAGGATTTAATTTAAAAGTTTCAATTAGGCTCATAGGATGATACTAGGCTTTTGGCCCGGAGGCCCTTATAAGCCTAGCCAAGAATTTGACCCATAGTCCCTCAAAGTCAGCACCTGTTTCCCCTGTCCAGCAGGAACACAGGTGGGATCCCAGGGGTGTATTTTCTGTTTCCAATCCAGTCATCCAGGTTTGTCTTAAAGAGGGCTAGAGAGGTACTCTGCTTGACATGGACAGGGAGTCTATTCCACAGATGGGGGAGTCTTTGGTACACAAATCTATCCTGCCAACAATGTCTATTAATGTCACAGACCAGGTTAAGACCTTGCATGTGGGTTGCACAAGTGGAGTTTGACTTAGGGATATGCAGCAACTTCATCAAGGCTTGGTCTGAGATGGCCTTGTATGCCAGACACAGGGCACCTCTGAGCAGTCTGTACGAGATTGAGTAGAGGAACAGAGCTTTAAGCCTATCTGTATAGGATAGGTGTTTGAGACCCTGGATTTTCCTGGTCAGGAACCTCTGTGATCTCTCCAGCTGCATGTGCTTGGCAAGGTACATGCAGATGGGAGTATTGTACTCGATAATGGGTCTGATAAGGGAGGAGTACGGGAATGTTATGACCTCCTTGTTCCTGGATGAAATACCCTTATTTATGAGGTGGGCCATGTAGAAAGCCTTCCATACAATGGAGGCAACGTGGTGGTCAAAAATCAGGTTTCTATCAACCTGGGTGCCCAAGTCCCTCACCACTGAGTGCATGGTTAGTACATTGTTATTAATGTGATAATTGGTGGGGATGCCATTTTCTCCAAAGGGGATAATGATGCATTTCTTGGCATTCAGTTTGAGGCCATGCTTCTGGCACCAGTCATTAGTTTGGGTAAGGCCCTCTTGAAGGATGCTCACATCACTAGGGGAATTTAAGACAGCACCCAGCTTGCATTTATCTGCAAACCTGGTCAGCCACAGACCACTGGTTTTGGCTTGCACCTCAGAAAAGTATATCCCAAACAGTAGAGGCCCCAAGACTGATCCTTGGGGTACACTGCTCATTACAGGTCTGCTACTAGAGGTGGCTTCCCCTATTTTGACAGAGTGGGTTCTATCAGTGATCCAGTTAGCTACCCATCTGGTAACATACAGGTTGATGCCTAGCTGGGAGAGTTTATCTATTATGCCCAAGTGGGGAATAGTGTTGAAGGCTTTGGCTAGGTCAAGATAGGTGGTGTGCACTGTCTTCCCCTCATCCATGGCTTTGCTGACTGTTTCAAAGAAGTTGACCAAGTTTAACAGGCATGATCTCCCTCTGAAAAAAACAAACTGTGTGAGGTCAAGTGTTTGGAAGTTGCCAGTGTCCTTGTTTATAAGGTCCAGCAAAGAAAAAAAAACAGCTGGATAACCACGACTGTTGACACAATTTTATTTTATTTATTTATTTTACATTTGTTGACTGGGCTAGTCTAACTGGATATATGTCCATTTTCAGTAGAGGCCTGGGGAGAAAAGCTCCAGGATAGATACAAAAAAGAAAGGAGAGATAAGCTCCAAGACAGATATAATAAACAATATAAAAGGTTGCAATAGTCAAACTTAAACATCTATTGGTAATATAAAGTACAGTACTCATAATAAGCATAACTCAAATAGTAATAGATAAATATACAAAAAGATGTTACTATTTACATATATACATATATTTTAGTTGTCATGACATAGTCTTTGGTTTCTTAAGGGTAAGTCTATAAAGGTGAGGAGAATGCATTAGTGTGAGGGAAGAAAGTTAGTCAGGGTTAGTACAGGGGCATAACCAGTGGGTATGGAGGAATAGTTTTAGCTTCTGTTTAAGAAGAGTTAATGAAGACAGAGAAATGAGTTCAGTGGGTAAAAGATTCCAGTGCTTTCCAATAGCATTAGAGAAGAGGGAGTCTCCTGCCAAGTTGTTGGTTTTGCAAGGATTGATAAGTATTTTGTTGAGGAGCGTAAATTCTTAAGATTGTTGTAAGGGGTAATAATGCTAGTGAGTATTGGAGTGTTGGTGGGTTGGTAAAGGGTTTTATGGGCTATAGTAAGCTGGTGAAAAAAAACTTGGTTTGGAAATTCAAGCCATCTGAGTTGCTTTAGATTAAGACAGTGATCTGTTCTAAAAAGAGAGGCAGTTGCAAATCTGGCAATATTATTGTAGGAGATTGCCAGTTTATTTAGGTTGTTCTTAGAAAGGTTAGTATAGATAGGTGAAGCATAGAGTAGAGTGGAGATTAAGTGAGTTCTGGCTATAGCGGTCCTGGCTACTGGAGTAAGAAAGGGTTTGATTCTATAGAGGGATTCTAATTTTTTGTTGATTGTTTTAACTGTGCTGTTTATATGAATATTGAAGTTAAGGTTGCTATCTATTGTTATACCTAGAAGTTTGGTGGTAGGTTCAGGAGATATGAGAGTGCCATTATTAGATGTGAGAGCAAAATTTATTAGGGTGGACTTTCAGGTTGGTGTGGACAGTAAAAGTTTAGTTTTTGGGGGGTTTAGGAGGAGGCAGCAGTTTAAAAACCATTGTTTTACAGTAATGAATGCATTTTGGGTAAGGGACTGTAGTTCAGTTGGAGAAGTGGCTGAACAGATTATTGTAGCATCGTCTGCGTATTGAATGCAGGTGGTATGAGGAATTGAAGAGTGAAGTTCATTGATAAAGATGGAAAATAGGAGTAGGTCTAATATAGAGCCATGAGGAACACCAAGAGAAATGGGAAGGTGGTTAGATAGTTTATTGTCCCATAGCACAGCCTGTTGTCTATTGTCTAAGTAAGATTTGAACCAATTTATCACTAGGGGTTCAAGTGAAAGGGATTTCAGTATATTTATGAGGAGCTGGTGATTGACTATATCAAAAGCTTTGGATAAATCAATAAAGACTGCAGAGGAAAGAGTATTGTTGTACCGGTTTTGGCAAGATTTCTTATTATCCTGACATAACAATCTTTTTAAGTTAATATTACTCTTATACACAAAATGTGTATAAGGTCCATGATAATGCATTCCATGGCCCTGCAGATCAGGATAGTTAGGCTGATGGGGCTGTAATTGCCTGGGTCAGTGGATGCTCCACCTTTGTGTAGAGGGATGACAGTGGCTGTCCTCCATTCAGCTGAGACATGGCACAGGCTTTGGTTGAATAGGGTGCCTAATGGTGCTGAGAGCTCTTGCCTGAGTTCACGTAGGACACAGTCAGGGATGTTGTTAGGTCCCATGGAGGTTATATTTTTTGCCTTTGAGAGGGCAGTAAAGACCTGCTCCCTGGTGATGAGGGGAGTGGGGCAGGTGCTGAATATGTCCTGGTTTACTGATGAGGAAGACGGGGGGGGTGAAGTTTTCACTGAACCTGTCTGCCAGCAGGTTGGCTATATCTATGGCATTTGTTTATGTGGTGTTATTGTCCACCAGTTCAGAGCAGATTTGGGTGTTACCTTTGAGATTGTGGACATATGTGAAAAAGGCCTTGTGATTGTCCTTAGTGGATGTGGCCAATTCGGACTCGAAGTTAGCCTTAGAGGATTTCACTAGTGACCTTATTTGCTTGTTCAGACAAAGGAGAGATTGCTTTCAGTTTGGCAGCTACTCCTTCTTGGTACTGGACAGCAAATTTTCCCTTTTATTATGGAGTTTGTTTATTGCTGCTGTCCACCAGACAGGTTTACTCTTCCTTTAGGAAGATGATTTGGTCCTGTCAGGTATTGCTGAGTCCATGCAGCTATGTAGGTGCTCATATAGTTTTTTGGTGTAGGCTTGGACATTAGTGCTAGTTCCAACTGAAGGGACGGTGGCTGTGAAGCTGCTTATACCTGCTCTGAGGAGATTGTAGTCAGCTTTGGAAAAGTTTTTTGTTTGACCCTGACAAAGGGGGGGGGGCAGGGGATATGGTGACTCCAAAAGTGATCCCTTTATGGTCGAGTCTTACCAAGGAGGATGACACTGTAGGGGTGCTACAGTGGCTACTCATGTTGAATAGTACCAGGTCCAGGATATTTTCACCTCTCGTAGGGGTGTCAACCAGCTGATCCAATGCATTGGCACTGACAAAGTCAAGGAATCTCTGGATGTTCAAGTTTGGGCCAAAATAGTTTTTCTACTCTATGGTTGGGTAGTTAAAGTCATCCAGGATCAGTGTAGAGGGTTGAATCTTGATGGATTCAAGTAAGTCCAGATAGGTGGAGTGGGCGTCCTGAGTCATGGTTGGAGGCCTGTAGCTAGCTATGATCTGAATAGGTGTTTTGTCAACAGTTAACTGCACTTGGACTGTCTCCTGTGCGTAATACCGTTTGACAAGCCTGGAGGTGTGTATGTCTTTGATAAATATTGAAACTCCATCTCCTTTGGCTTTGTAGCCCTTCATTTGGGGTCTAAAAGTATGGTAGGATGAGTAACAAATTTTAAGGCTGGGGTGCTCTCCTCAGCTTCAAACCAGGTTTCTGTTACTGCACAAATGTCAGCATCCTCCAGGACAAGGAATGCTTGCAATGAGTGCAGTTTCATGCTAAGACTCCTAGCATTTAGCAGCACGACCTTTAAACTTCATTTTAGAAGAATTTTTTATGTTGGTAATTTTGTGCTCATAACTTTGCCTAGAAAGGCACTATGGGGGAGGCAAGAGCCTTTTCCAGAAGCCTGAAGCCCAGGGGAGACAGATGAAGGCTATCTCTGGCAAAGCATCATGGTCTGTCAATCATGTCCTTCCAGGCTGTCAGGTACTGGATCCCCTTGTAATGACACCAGAAACTAAGCCAATTGTTAAAGCCAATCATTTTCTGTTTGTATTGATTTCTCCTTTGACCATGTTAATCCCACTAGGTTAGTAGCCTCCTTTCAGGGGAGACTCATGAAGACTCAAAGAGAGATAAGGAAATGGGATGGAGAAATGGACATTTTTTTACTTTTTTGTTTTTAATTAAATTAATGTTGTGGCCAAATCCCCTCAAGCCAGTGGGCCATAGTCAGCTGCCTAGGTCACTGGCTCTGCCTGTCCTTGCAAAAAAAAAAAATCAGTTTTATCAGCAGAAAGTACTTTTCAGTGGCGGATTTAGGCATGGTTGCAGGAGCGTGCGCCACCCCCTTTTTAAAGCTGTTCTGTGAGTTAAAAGAACAAATGCACAACACTATGCTTTTGTTAAAATCGGGAAATGTACCATCAAAATGGTACGTTTCTGTTTTAACTTAACATTTTTTTCTTTTTATGTGAAAGATGCATTGGAGATACAATTGGAGGTTGCAATGAGGTGATCTATAAAATTATCCTTAATTGCTCCTCTAACTGCATCTCCATCATAGTTGAGTGAAAATGAGTTTGGTCACAGTGAGGATGTAGATGGTGAAACAGTTCTACATCAGGATAAAGGGCCTTCTGAACTCACTGCTGGGTTTGATGTGCCTGGATGGTTAAACAATGCTCCTACAATTAAAAAAGGTACTAATAATGAAACTAGAGACAATGATAGATTATCAGCTGAGGGGAACACTACAATTGCATCTGATTTAAAAGCTTTGGACTCTAAACTGTTTAAAATAATTAAAAAAAAACTACAGTTGGAGGTTGCTTACTTTGATGAATGTCTTAGGGAAAAGGTCGTCCCAAAGGGTCTGAGATTTTGGCAATATGGAACAGGCTTGGTCCCAGGTTCCTTCTTCCATAACAAACTGTTGGACCTTTTCAATAAGCATGGGTCAAAGCTTATGCGACTCATTAATAAACACTATCTTTACTCAGTGGACTCCTTAAATGATGAAATTATGTTGATCAACACCCGCATTTGTGAGTCCCCTGAATTTGTCTGCTATAAATATGATTACACAAAATGCTTTGAAAGCATCGATAAACATGTAGAAAAACTGACACTAACAAAAGTTAAAAACTGGAATGGGACATTAAAGCGTATGCTAATGGTATGGCATACCCTGTCCCCCACCTTCCCAAGGACAAAATGGTACATCCCATTCGGCTGCACAATAAATGAGACCAACGACAGCAGGATCAAACCTTATTAAACAAAATCAATGACAAGAGCAGCAAGGAAACCACCTGGACCAATTGGATAACTTTACTGCAGCAGAATCATATCATGATGAACACCACAAACAGGATTTTTTGCAGGAGGATACCAGTCAGCAACAGACGGGAGACGAAGCTCGGAAAAGGAAAAATTCTCAACAAAGAAAAGGCAACACAAACAGGAGGAAGAGGTAACTACCTCTATTCATTTGGACTTATTGGACTTTGTTGTAAACTGTTCAGGTACTGCTACTGATTTTCCTGCCTCTTTGCCTACAACTTTTGTGACTAGCACACCACCTTTATATGCTAGCCCGTTTTCTAGGATAAAATGCACGTGGACTCTCTTAGCACTGCTGTGGCTCCATTTTGAACTAAGATAGCTGATCAAACAAGCAGTACACAATGTTTACAGTTAAATTTATTTAATAATATATTGGGTAAGTCGTTTGTTGCTAACTCGTCTTATGTACTACATGCTGGGGATTCAGTAATGACGGACATTATTGGTGCTGATGGTTTAAGATATAGTTCTGGTGATATATGTGATTTACCAGTTGCATTATCACTTAATGTTACTGATAGAGGGGTGCTTAGTGGTGAACCACTTACACTCGAAAAGACAAGAAAGATTACCAACAGAGTGGGGCCTAGTAGCAAACCATGTATATGTGGTAAGAAAACAAATATAAAAGCTAATGACAACAATAGAGTTGTTCTTTTTCCTAATTTGAGCATTACTACTGAGGCTAATGAACGTGATGTAAGTAGTTCTGAAAGGCCTGCTAATTTTAATAGGACCCTTAATATCAGTGGTAATTACAGTAATTCAGGGCATGTGATTGATCACCTTGTATCTGCCCCCCCAGTCTAATTCTGGAATTCATTCGGAAATGTTTGACTTGGCTACCATTTGTTTATCAAATAGTTTAACTGCTGGGTCTGAACTTGTAGCTCCTAATATGTTGATTAATATGAATCTGTAGAATACAACTACGGAGACTGATACATATGTGAATGTTGAATCCAACATTGATTCTTACAGGTAAACAGTGCCCCCACTCACTATTATTACTAACAGGAGAGGGGATTTCAGCATATATAATTTTTCTGAATTTCAAGTTTAATCTAACGTAGTGGAATTATTAGCAAAGGGTTTATCATTTGTACCCACTAAGCCAGCTAATATGGTGCAAATTATTATGGAGTTCAAGCAGTACATCAGAAAACTTAACTTTCAGGTTCTCTTCAAAGCTGAACAGAAAACTGCACCTGAGTACCATATACCTAGCCCTTTTAACCCACTAAGTCATCCACTTAAAGCAATGTTTGAATAAATATGCGAAATCAACTTCAGGAATTCATTAACAGAGAAATTTAACTTTACAAGGAATGTGGGGGGGGGGGTGACTGGGCAGCCTTTAATGACTTTCGACAGCTACCAATTAGAATCCTAAAACCTGATAAAGAGGGAAGATTGGTGATCATGGGGAATGACTTTTATATCCAAAAGATGACTAAGCTTTTGGATATTGACACATACTTTAGTCAGTTTGAATTAATTCAGTTTAGCTTATAGAAAAATCAAGGAACATCTGAATGATTTATTTATTGAACAACTAATAGACATGCCCTTGTTGAACTATTTAACTATGTTAGCTCCTAGAACTCCAATCTTGTTTGGTGTGCCTAAAATACATAAATCTTTAACAGATCCACCTATGAGGCCACTAGTAGATGCTCACCAAAGTATAACCTATCCTATAGCCAAGGTAGTGGATAACATTTTGAAGAAACATCTTAGGAATGAAGATCAAATTTGTAAATATTCTTGGTCCTTTTTATTTAAATTAAATGAACTTCCTTATCAGGAAGAGTTCAATTTTTTAACTATTGATGTCAAAGATCTTTATACGTCCATTCCACAAGAGGAAGGAATCGAATATGTACTTCGGTTCCTAATCGAGAAAGGGGCCCCTTTAGCAGAGACCAAGCTAGTCAGCATTTTGCTGGACATTGTGCTAACTAACAATTGCTTTCTGTTTGACAACCAGTTTTACTTACAGAAAATTGAGGTGGCTATGGGGTCCCCATGTGGGGCCAGCTTTGCTAACACAGTTATGGCCTACTGGGAAAAGGAGCACATTTTTACACAAAGACACCTTATGGATAGGGTATTCTTTTACACATGTTTTTTGGATGACATATTTGTCATCCATAAAGGCAGCTTGGAAGAAGTCGTGCAGTTTATTGAATATTTAAATCAGACTACTGAGTTTTTGAAATTTACTTATACCTTTCAGAAAGAGACAATAACTTATTTGGACACTGAACTCTGTAAGGATCGAACTCATAAAAGACTGGCTGCTAGAATCCATAGGAAGGACACCTTCTCAAATACATATTTTCATTTCAGTACTTCATATCTCTTCCACCATAAAAAATCAGTAATCAAAGGCCAGTTAGTTCAGGCTGCAAAGATGGTCACAGTTGATAGTGAATTTTTGAAGGAATGTGAAAAAATAGCTGACATGTTTTTTTCTTTGGGGTATCCGAGAGACCTTATTGATGAAATCATGACTGAGATTACACAGAAGAGGTCTAATTGTGTCTATACCCCATTATTACAGGGGAAAGCCCTGTCCCATAACATGACTAATATTGTTACCAACCAAGTGACAAACAGGTCCCCAGTCTCTTTTATACTAACATTTAGCTCAGAAAGTGGACAGATTATTTCAATAATAAAGAAAAACTGGAATTTGCTGAGTAACAATTCTGATAGGGCCACTTCCCTCTTTTACATTTAAGAAGGGTAAGAACTTGAAAAACCTTTTGGAGGCAAGTAACATTAGAACTGTAAGGAACCCAGGTATGACCAAATGTGAATCCTGTAACAATTGTAAATTTATAGATATAGGGTACACATTTTATATTAGGGATCAACGTTACACCATTACATCAGGTAGATTTAATTGTAATTCTACCTATGTTATACATTTAGCTCAATGTCAACTATGCCTCGCTTTCTACTTCGGGAAGACCAACCATAGACTACGAGAGCGGGTATACGCGCATCTTTAATATATCAGAAAGGAAAATGCCTTAGCTAGTCATATAAAAGGGAACCCTACTCACAGCTTCAGTTTCAAAGTTATTGATCATATCCCAAAAGATGTAAGGGGCGGACCAAGATCTCTGCTTTTAGAGAAAAAGGAATTAATGTGGCAGATCCGGATGAATGCTTGCCACTATCCAGGCATCAATGACTGTTGTTCCATTCAGTGCTTCTTGAGATTTGAGCTTGAACAGGTAGTTTAAAATTTAAAATGTAATGTATTATGTAAAATACAACAACAGTATGATTTCTTTTGCCTATCCTTGTAAGCCAGTAACTTATTTTATTTTATTTCATTTTATCTTATGTCATTGCATTATGTTTGTATGCTGTACCAACTAGTAGCATTGATTATGCTGTACCAACTAGTAGCATTGATTGTTTAACTTAATTTATGCTGCAATGTTTAAGGTCATTTATTATGTTTAATTGGTACATATTTAGTAATTAAGTTAATAGGAGAAAGAAGGGGGGAAGTGTATTTAAGTGAATTTGAGTTGCTGTTTGTTGTCTGAAGAAGTCTAGTTACTAAACTAGATGAAAAGCGCTTAACTTTACTTGTGATTTGCTACCAGTTTTTTACTCAAGTTATTTTTAATAAAGAGCTGAAGAGCTGAAGACTTTGGGGTGCTGCTTGTTCCTGCTTTGATTTGTCTTTTCTACAGCTCTCACTTAACACAGCAGTAACGTGTTCTGATTACATAACGACATTTGTAATGCCAATTTGTGGTAGAACACCTAAACTAGAGCTCTTGCTTGGAGTATTTTTTTTACTATATAGTACAATGGTTCATATTGCTATTAATAATTAAATCCATAAATTTGTTTCCTTGATGGCACAGATTCTCAAAGCAGGATCAGTACCGCATATTGCTAATGTATATGTAATGACTCGGGACTGTTACATGTAAAAGGGGATTTGTTAATCAAGTTAGGGTCTTTGTATCTACTTGTCTAGGTAAAGATTTCGTCTTCCTAATTGGCAATGGTGGTGAGCATTTTTAGGACTGTAGTTTGAAAATGTAAGCAGTGGCTCATTTTGCTTAGGAATTCCAATTAAATGCTGTTAGAATTTATTTTACAGCATTTGAAAAAGTTCATTTTTTCACCTTGGATTGGCATCTGAATGAGTGTGCTTGTGTTTAACTGTTTGCATGGAATTGCATTTGATGTATCGCTCTGAATTCAAGTTCTGTAAAGGCTTGATGTACTTTACTTGCTTGCTAGTTTGTCTATGCTCTGGTTAGGATTGCTGTTATTATGCTGTGTGACCATACCTTTCAACTGTCCAGATTTTTGCAGAATGCCCCAATTTTTGCCTCATGTTTTTGGTATGTTCCTCATAAAATTTGTGATTCTCTGGATTTTTGTGGCAAATCAGTGAGTATTGAATTCAATAAATAATGACAGATATTTGGGTTTCAGACTTCATATCCTTCAGAAACTGCATGGTAATATAAAACCTTTTATTCTAACAACTTTCTAAGCTTATAAGAGTAATATTTAAAATTTGTCCCTGTTTTTAGGGCTTTGTCCCCCCATTGTTTTTGACTTTATCCAGATTTTTTTGTACTAAGAGTTTGAGAGCTAGGTATGTGACATTCTTGCATGTCAAGCCAAGTGGGTGAATTGCCATTTTGTACTGGAAGGTTGCAGCCAGCAATGGTTTAGTAGACCACCTGTTGGACTGTAGCAGAAATACTGACAGTGAAGGCACATTTGTCTTCAGTCTAAAGGTGTACAAAGTTTAACCTCTTAATTTTTTCATGCAGCATTGATTTGGTATGCTCAGATAATATAAGATATAAAAATCTAAGATATAATGAAGGGCAGGAACGTTGTTCGTCTGTGGATGTTTCAACGGGTTGTTTCCTGTTTGTAGTGATACTTGTATCAGTTTTATGAGAAGTAATAAACAATGTATTTTTTTCTCTCTTCAAAAAGACACAGTTTGTATAGTACTGAGTATAGCTTTACAGTGATGTTATGCCACACTATTATATGGTAACAGTCTTTTTCCCCACTGGTAATACTCTTGCAGTTAATAATGGGGTCTGTCTAATATAGATGTTGCATTTTAAATGTGTGGATAGTGATGAAACACTACTCGCAGTGCAGTCTTGGGGCATCAGTAATGCCAAGGAGTGGGTTGTTTTTCTACCTTTCCGTTACCTCCATGTGGAGATACCACCTGTCCCTCTTTCTGCAGAGAAGTCCCTGCTTGGGTGTTTGCATCCTGTGGGTGGGGCTTAAAATGTCAAATATCCTGAGATTTTAGGACATAAATTTATTAGTTGAGCGAACAATTATTTTGTATCCAAAACACCTTAATATTACTATGAAACAATACAAGAATACTCATCTTGTATTGTGTAAACCTTCTCACTGTCTCTTTTTATTGTACACTTCTAAGCTAAACCTGAAAATGGTACATTGGGATCCACATTTGATCCCGTTTAACAAATGAAACTTAAATAAAAATAAAATATACATTAAAATGAACTTGTTCCTTGGACTAGCCCTCCTACCCAGTTATCAAATGAATAAATGTTGACAGATCTCATTTGCTCTGTTGACATTGTTTTTAATGGTGTTAGCTCCATTAAGGTATGGGATATTGACTCATACGCAATTTTTACTGCACGAATCTGAGAGCCAACAATATTTACTTTATACTATATACCTATTTGAACTTGGCTACAGTATGCCTTCTTGACTACTGCCTTTTTAGCAGGGCCTTGAAATTCTGATTGCTTTCACCTTTGGTACCTCTGTAAGACGATTTTCTAACCATTTTGGATGGAAAGTATTTTTTTTTCTGTTCTAGCCTCCTAAGACTTATAACCTTACACAACTATACAAGATTACTTTTAGAAATACTGAACCTTTTGGATTACCTCCATTTCAAGGCAATGTTTCCATGTGCTTTTAAAGCAGTCCTTGAAATTATGTCTGTCTTTACCTTAGGTTTTACTACTGAAAGACTTACAGACATTTGTTAGTCTTTCAAGAGGAGATAACATACTTGACCTCATCATCACGAACATGGGAGCACAATGTTCAACACCGGAAGTATACCCCTCACTGGTGAGATCAGATCACAAACTAATCTCGCTGGAGGTCCTCATCCCACCCCCACCTGAAATAAAAAAGACCACAGTAAAGAACTTCTCGAAAGCCGACTTCACACTTCTAAAGACTAGTGTGGTCTCCTTTAAGGCCCGAAAACAGTACACATGCCGCTGAATCACTTACAAATGCCTTCTACCAGCACCTGCAGGACTGCATGGATAAGGCAATCCCAAGCAAAACAAAGACTCTCTGTACCAAAGGCAAGCGTCCAGTCTGGTGGACCCCAGCCATAAACAAACTCTACAACAAAAGGAGGAAGCTACTACAAGATAGAGCAAAATCCTCAAAAGGTAAGACACCCTTGATCACTATAAGTAAAAAACTAAGAGCTCTCATAAAATCATCCAAAGCAAATTTTGAGAAAAATAGCTAAAGACTCAAAAGACAATCATAAGGCCTTCTTTAGCTATGTTAGAAACCTGGGAGGAAACTCCCAGATATGCTCAGAACTAGTTCAAAATGATGTGAAGATTACTGATCCTACGGACATTGCCAACATACTGGCTGACAGGTTCAGTGCAAACTTCTCCCTCCCAAAAGGAGAGATATCTATACCAAATGATTGCAGCCCCCCAAACATCTCCAACGCTCAAGTGAGAACTGCTCTCTCCAAAGCAAAAAACACAGCATCCATGGGACCTGATGGTGTCCCCGGCTGTGTGCTCCACGAACTCAATGAGGAATTAAACCCACAGCTAGGACAGCTGTTTAATCAGAGCCTTACCTCTGGATATGTACCCAGGGAGTGGCGCACTGCAACTGTGGTCCCACTTCACAAAGGCGGTGCCTCCACCGACCCTGGAAATTACCGGCCCATTAGCTTGACAAGCCTTATCTGCAAAGCCATGGAGAGGATCATAATGGACCTCATAAATAAAGACATAGGGAATTTGCAGACTTTGGATCCAACCCAGTTTGGCTTTGTCAAAGGCAGATCATGCCTTTTAAACTTGGTTGACTTTTGAAACAGTCACCAAAGCCATTGATGAGGAAAGGCAGTCCATACAGCCTACCTCGATCTGGCGAAGGCCTTCATACAATACCCCACTCGGGTATCATTGAAAAACTCATCAGCTTAAATATTAACCCATACATCACAAGATGGGTTGCAAACTGGCTGAGTGACAGAACCCACAGGGTCAGAGTTGCTGGCGCCATGTCAGACTCAAAGCCTGTCACAAGTGGTGTCCCACAGGGCTCAGTCCTAGGCCCACTCTTGTTTGGCATCTACTTCTCCAGTACAAGCAAACACAGGAGGGTTATGGCTGACAAAGTTTGCAGATGACTGCAAACTGGCGCCATAGTAGAAACACATCTGACACAGATATCCTTCAGAAGGGTCTCACAGAAAGCGGATAACTGGTGCCAGAGCCATGGCCTAAAGTTAAATGCCAAAAATGCATAGTCATACCCTTCGGGAAAAACAAGGTTACCCCTAGCTACCAAATAGGTGGCAATCCACTGAGCACAGAAGAAGTTATCAGGGACCTGGGGACCCAGGTTGATAGTAGTCTGTCATTCGACACCCATGTAGCTAAAGTAGTTAGGAAGACCTTCTACATTGCCCACCTTATCATGAAGGGATTCTCATCTAGATCAAGGGAGGTCATTGTCTCCCTCTACTCATCACTCATCAGACCAATGATTGAGTACAATGCCCCATTCGGAATGTATCTGACCCGACACTTGCAGCAGCTGGAGAGGCCACAAAGTTCCTCACCAAAAGGATAAAGGGTCTCAAAAATCTGTCCTATGCTGCCCGACTGAAAGAACTCCAGCTCTATTCAGTCGCTACCGCTTGCTCAGAGGTGACCTTTGCCTAACATACAAGGCCATGTCAAACCCAGATTTGATGAATATGCTTCACCTCAAAAATCTAGATCCATCAGAGCCACAAGGCGGAGACTTAAACCTCGACACGGCTATTAATAGGGCGTGCTGGAGGGATAGATTCATCACCCAAAGACTCCCTATGCTGTGGAACAAAATCCCGGTATATGTGAGGCAGAGCACCTCGCTGGCCTTGTTCAAGAGAAATCTTGACCAATGGATGGGAGATCGCAGATATACCCCAGGGATTACCTCAGTGTCACTGCTCGACAGAGGCACAGCAAAATAATGGGTATAGTTCCCCATACTAAAGGGGTGGCGTAAGCCACAAAACTATGGGCTAGGCTTGTAAATGCCCTTGGGCAGATAGCCTAGTATGAACCTATGAACCTATGAACCTATGAATTCAAAGTTATTATTTGTACTGGCCTCTTAACAGGAACACTATATTCTTAAATATGAATGAGTACATATTCTTACCTTGCACCTCCTTTCTCCCCTCTTTCATTTAAATATTAAACCATTGTCATATTAGTTGCATCTATTCTTAACCAATGCTTTCATATTATATCTAGCTTGGTATAATTAGTTAAACTTATGGTCTTCTGGACTTCAAAATAAAATTATTTAGATTTGTTTTTATTATTTTTTGAATATTGCAAAATTATTGTCTTACAATATTTTTGTAACACTATGGGACTTTTCTTCCTGGGCCTTGGCTGAAAATATGCACCAACCCAGTTGGACTTTTCAGATAATCAAATGACAATAAAAATAAATTATCGCATTATTACATACAGCATTATTGCTTTTAGGGAGCAAAGAGTCTCTGACATATACAGAGTGATTGAACTAAGAAGTTCAGAAGTATGCTTCATGTAGTCTAATTAGACTTTTTTGGAGGAGGTGGTGACCTATATTTTCTGGTGACGTACATTGCAGAAGAAAACATATATATACCCAACTCTTTTTAACAGAATGCAGTTATAAATAAAACATGTTTTAATATGGGCTGTAGCAACAGTTTGAAAATGAGGTGCAGTTCGGTACAGTTCATTACAGTTTAGCAAATGTATCTTTCTGAAGAATATTCATCTAAAATATGTTTTCTTATTTTCATCATCTTTTTATCTAGTCTATACTTCTCAGTCATCCAGATTTTTGTCATGTGTTTTGGTCTGCCCCATGTAAAATGTGTGTGCAAATGTTTTATTCTAACAACTTTCTTAACTTTATAAGAACAATATTTAAAATTTGTCCCTGATTTTTGTCCCTTTGTCCCCCATTATTTTGGCTTTGTCCAGAATTCCTGAGAAAAGAAATTGATAGATATGAGCCACTCCGAGCAATTCTGGAATCAAACTTTTCTTCTGTTATAATGCCTCTTATCTTAGGTAGTAAAGGTAAAGGTAACATAGTGTAGCTCCCCTACTCTCACCTATATCTCTCAACTGTCTGGAATTTTGCAAAATATCTAGGTTTTTGCTTCATATTTTTGTCTGTTCTTCATAAAGTGTGTGGCTTTCTGGCAAATAATTGAAGACTGAAGTCAGTAAAAAGTGATTGACATTTGAGTTTCAAACTTCATATCTTTCAGAAAATGTATGTAAATTCAAAGCTTATTCCCCCAACTTTTAAGTTTATAACAGCAATATTTAAAATCTGTACCGCGGTGGTGGTGATGCGGTAGCGTTGTCGCCTCACAGTAAGACGCTGTCCAGTTCGATTCTCAGCTAGAGCGTCTTCTGCCTGGAGACATGCGTGAATGGGCGTACCTTCATTGAAGGTTGTGCGCCAGGGCTGGTAACTCGGCACGTAAAAATCAACTACCAATCATTAGCGGACCGGAGTTCCACTGTGGCGACCCCTAACCGGGAAAAGCCGAAAGACACAACAACAACCTTTGTTTCCCCATTATTTTTGGTTTTGTTCAGAATGATTGAGCTAATAAGTTAAAATGTATGCCCCCCAGTGTCACAGCTGCAGTCAAAGTAGTACACTTTTGTTACAGTGCTTACCTCAGAGCTCAGCACTAAACTGTCACAGTCAATGTGTATGCTCCACCTGTGTAATAAAATGGAATTCAGATAGCCAAAGACAGCAGATAGAAAAGTGTTATAGTGCCAAATCTTGTCTTATTAAATTATTTCAAAATGTTGCATATTAGTCTTCATTTGCTATAAAGTACAAAACAAAATGTTACAGCATCACTTAAATCAACTTAAATCAACTACTCCTAGCACAAAGATACAGCTGGGGTTTTCTAACAGCATATTATAAAGTTAAAATAATATTGTGTCAGACATGGTTTGAGTAAGCTGATGTGCAGTTAAACACTTGAAGAAGATAAGTACAGCCTGTTTACAGACTGCAGACTGAAAACGTAAATGGCAAAAGAAGGTGTTCAAATACTGAGCCCTCAGGACAGGGCTGGTTGCCTTCATGCTTCCTAATAAGACAAATGCCACTGGCACTTTGAGGATTCTGTGTTTTAACCAGTCTGCTATCAATCTTACTATCATCATATCATCAACTCCCATGTTCCCATTTCTACCTGGAGTCAGGGTGTTGTGTTAAATGTCGCCATCTCTCTCAATTCACTGCCTCACTCTTGTCTTCTTCGACACTCATACCTGACTATTGCACATCTTCTCTCACATAATCCATCCACCTTTTTGCTGGATGCCTTGGTTTCCCCCTACCTTCTTCCTGCCTGTCCCAAATCATCTTCACCAGATTGTCTTCTGTTTTTTGCACATGTGCCTGAACCACTGCAATCTCTTCTCTTTGATCTTTTCTGCAATTAGAGGTACTTTGGCTTTTCTTATGCCCTCATTTCTTCAACTTTATCATATCTGCTGTAACCTCATCTCAGCCTGCTGCTTTCCCTAACTTCATTTTCCTTAGTGCTATTCTTGCCTCTTCTAGGATGGACTCCTTTTCTCTCATCGTAGGCTGTGTCTGAGGCAGTACAGCTTCTGTGGCATTTTCTTCATTCAGAAAGTGCTGAAAGAACTCCTTTCCTCTTCTGTTGATGTCCTGTAGACTGTTGAGCAAGTTGTTGCTGGCATCCCTTATGAAGGGTATCTGACTGGCTTCTTTATCTTTCTGACTTTTTTTGCAACCTGATATAGTTTCTTTGTGCCACCTACTGAGTCACTTTTGAGAAGCTGGTAGAGTCCCTCTGATGCCCTGTTCTTTGCCATTGCAACTCCTTTCTTAGCTTCTTTGCTAGCCAACCAGTATTTCTTCCTAGCCTGGTCCATCTTTTCTATATTCCACTTTTTCCTGAACTGCTTCTTTCTTTTGATGACTTCCTGGACTTCTGCATTCCACCACCAGCTTTCTTTATGAAAAAAAGAAAGGTCTCTACCTTGGAATTACTATGCCTGTAGGATTCATTTCTGATACCTTTCGGCACCTTGTTTCTGACAGCCATAGTGAAGTAGGAGTTATGATGTTAGGTATATAAATTTCGCTGTCCAGATTTTTGGTTTGATGTATCTGCTTTCCAAGAGCCTTTGTCTATATTTTTGATGTCTGCAGGTTGAGAGGTATGGTGACCTCAGTTTGTTTAGGTATGTTTCATGCGTTGCTGGTGACATGAAGGGAGGTTGATAATGGACTAGTATATAGTAGATTATTTTATTTACATTAACAATACATGGAGCATTTCTAGGTCATTATTTCACTGTATAAGCCCAGTTATGATGGAGTTCTGGAGGAATGTAGATAACCCTCCATCAACCATGGGGACTTTCAAAGTAGAGGATCTGAAATGAGTAGTAAGCATTGACGTTAGGCAGGAAGGGTGTGTTCTCAGCACATACGATAACATCATATGACTCCTAACTAATCTGCAAATGAGACACAGTCACTTTAAATCACTTTTCTTCTTTTTCTTCTGACTGTTCCCATTATGGGTCACCACAGCAGATCGCCTGTTTCCATTTCTTCCTGTCGTCTGCATCTTGCTCTGTCACATCAATCACCTGCATATTCTCTCTCACCATCCATAAATCTTATCTTAGGCTTTCCTCTTTTCCTCTTACCTGGCAGCTTCATGCTTAGCTACCTTTTCCCAATATATCCAGCATCCCTCCTCAGCACATGTCCAAACCAATGCAATCTTGCCTCTCTGGCTTTGGTTACTGGTACTCGTCTGTCACAAATCACTCCTGACACTCTTCTCCACACACTCCACCCTGCCTGTACACTCTTCTTCACCTCTCTTCCACACTCGCCATTACTCTGAACTATTTATCCCAACTATTTAAACTCATTCACCTTCACCAACTCTACTCCCTGCACCCTCACCATTCCTCTATCCTCCCTCTCATTCACACACATATATTCTGTCTTAGTCCTGCTGACCTTCATTCCTCTTCTCTCCTCTCTAGAGCATATCTCCACCTCTCCAGGGTCTCCTCAACCTGTTCCCTACTCTCACTACATATCACAATGTCATCTGCAAACATCATAGTCCACAGGGACTCCTGTCTGATCTTGTCTGTCAACCTGTCCATCACTACTGCAAATAAGAAAGAGCTCAGAGCTGATCCTTGATGTAATCCCACCTCCACCTTAAACACATCTCTCACTCCCACTGCAGATCTCACTGCTGTCACATTACCCTTGTACATATCCTGTACTACTCTTACATACTTCTCTGCCACTCCCAACTTCCTCATACAATACCACACCTCCTCTCTAGGCATCCTGTCATATGCTTTCTCCAAGTCCACAAAGACACAATGCAACTCCTTTGGACCTTCTCTGTACTTCTCCATCAACAATCACTTTTATCCCCTGTCAAATGAGGTGAAAAGTTTGAATGTAAAAAAAAGTCATATTGATACTGGTGCACAATGTTTTAATAGCCACTAAGCAAGCAAGAATAATCCACAACATGCACACATCCCAGCTACAGAATGGTACCCCCTAATCTACAGTGGGGATCCTTTCTATAGTGGGTAAATTAGGAGTAAATTCCTCAGCTCCGTGAATACCTGCAGTTACCTCAGAGTATCTGATTGCCTCTGACTGAGTGTAGAAGGAGGTAAAACACAGCCTATCTACAACTACCCCGTCCGTCTGCTACATTTGTTTACTCTACTACAATTATATTAGGTATCTGAAGATACCTTTTAGTGTTAACTATCAGTATGAACATTGTAATAGCGGTCATCCATACATTTATCTATCTATTTATCAACTGAATATATATTGCTGTCTTTTCACACATGATGTCAGAGCATCTTCAGATGATCTTTGCACAACCCCCAAAACCAGTCTCTCACTTTCTCACTCCAACCAAACTGCCCCCCCTTGGCAGATTCCTGGATCCGCCACTGCTTTTGCTTGCCAAAATGTGAAGAAAGACAATATTCTTAAAGTAGGTGAAGTGAAGCTATATGTGTAAATTGAGTTTTCTGCCAGTATAAGGCAATGAATTAATACGTTTATTCATGTTATAATAGGATGATGTAACAGTATTGGTTTATGATTCAGGATGCAGTATCCTAAAATGTTTAAAGTCTTCTTTCCTAGTGGAGGAAACACTTTTGGAAGCAGAACATGCTTAGAAGAAATTAGAAGATTTCAACTAACTCTGCAGTCATTGAAAAGAATGTTGATTTCTGAGAAGCAGGCATCCACGAGTCAAAATTCCCTTTCTGTAGCTGTGGCTGACATCATGCCAGTGAATCCTTTTTCATTGTTCAGGAAAATAATAGTAGAGTACCAAAAGGAAGCCCAGGAGGATCAACAGAACAAGTAGTAACCAGGACCAGACTGACATCCATTCAGTGCAGGACCCAGTTGAAGAAGAATATAGACATTAGAAATGAATATGCCCAGGAAAGTGGGAGAACCAAATTTGACGTCATGGAAGAGAAGACAGCAACTGACGCAGGACCCAAGACTTTGAAATTCAGGCCGACTGAGGGCAACCTGCCAGCAGATTACCCAAATGTAATGACTGCAACAGTGAAACACGAAGAACATCCAAAATGTATAAATTCCACTACAGTTTAAAACTGGTTTTGTTTTTAAAAATATTTTCTTTTATGGAGTGCTTCAAGGAAAGCTTTAAATGTGTGAAACAAGTTAACAATTTAAATTAATGAGTAGAATGACATATCGGTGGAGGCTGAAAGAACCTAGCTCACTGTATATATACCAGCCCATAGGTTGCTGCTGTGTTCTGTGGGTAGTAATTATTTTAATTTTCCACTGGAAATTTAGTAAAAACTCTAAAATTACCCATATGTGCAAATGCAATGGTCTTCAGTGAAGGGAATACTATGTATTATGTCCAATAGTAAGCATTGCTGGGCTTACAAAAAGGTTCTGTAAGAATTAATAATATCTGGGATTGTCCCCCAAAAGTAAGCAACATGGTAAGATGAAGAATAGAGGGCAGATGTAGTGGTTTAGTAATATAGAAATGCATGCTTTAAAGTCATACACTCAGTTTGTGGTTATTTCTGCCACTCATGATAGCTGAAATCTTATTTTCAATGGAAGGACATGCTTTAGGCAAACGGGTAGTTCTTGTGGGAAACTGTCACACTCTGGTTGGGTCCAATAAGGAGAGGACATACAGCCCATAATATGGAAAAAAAAACAGTGGTTCTAAGTACAGAGTGCCTGGACAGATTTTTGACAGGTGATTGAATAAACCTCAGAAACTATTGTTTTTTAAACACCTTTAATAAATTATCACTTAAGACACAGGCAATTATAAATTAAAAGAAAAGAAAACAAACCATGTTGACGTTTTCCATTTATATACATTATACATAGCATATATTTTCTTTCCTTGTAACTATCAACAGCCCAACATTAAATAAGTTGCTGAATTCCCTCCTTCCCTTAAACCTCACTTCTCTTCCTGAACATTATTCTGCATATATTGTTTCCATGATTGCCATTTATTTCTATGTAATTTACTCCTTCCTTTTTTTAAAGATCCCTTTTACAATTATATTATCTCTTTTATAATAGTCACTACTTCAGATACAGTTGGTTTAGACTTTGATTTCTATTTCCTAGTAATTGCTTTAGGCAGTCAACACAATTAAGCTTAATAAGACCTTAATATGTGTAGGCAATTCAGATCATGTGTCCCAACTCATAAGAATCATTTCCTTAGTTACAACCATTTGCTCACCCAATATTTCTGACAGAGTACTATGTAAAATACTCCTACCCTGTTCTAAAGATCTTACATCCTGATCTTTTATCTCTGTGACAATATTCACTACTTCAAGTATAGTTGGTTTAGATTTTGTTTTCCATTCTCTAGTAATTGCTTTTTTTGGCAGCCGCCAGAATTAAACTTAACAAGCGTTTACAATGTCTAGGCAAATCAGACCATGTATCCCAGCTCAAAAAAATTGTTTCCTTAGTTATACTCATTTGCTCACCCAGTATTCCCAACAGAGTACTCTGAAGGGAAATTTTAAAGTCTGAAATCTCATTACATTCCCAAAACATGTGCTGCCAGTTACCTCTTTCTTCCTCATCACACCTCCAACATTTGTCATCTACCTGAGGAAAAATTCTTTGGAGTCTGCTTAGGGTATAAAATTATCTATGCAAATACTTCCAGCAAAATCCTAAATCTTCTAGACTTTGTTGTATATTTGGGAGCCATATATATGTCCTCATATTGTTTCTTTCTGAATTGCATATCTAATATTTCTTCCCAATCTTTTCTGACCCCTAATGATTGATTCCTGTAGTTGTACAATATTTTGTATGCCCTACTAATTATCCCTTTTTAACAGCAGCTTCTGTTCTAGATTGGTTAAAACTCAACCAGTGCAGGCCTTTCATTTAGGATTCCCCTATTCCTTTTTCTTTGTCTGTAGTCTAATATCAATCCCTGATAGGGAGGGCAATCATTAGCCTGCAATCCAAATGTCTTCTTGGTCTCTTCCCATTCTGTTAACTTTCTGTAATTATTATTTTTGAAACACCTTTATTGAATTATCACTTGTGACATAGGCAAATTTACATTCATATAAAAGTAATCAAATTATATTAACAAAAATTACTAAACAACTTGAAAACTAAAAAAAAAAAAAAAGGTGAAACTATGGCTGAACTTTTTCTGATGAAATTCTTGTTGAAACATTAAAGAGAACGAAAGTGCTAAGAAAAAGCATTCGCGGGTTCTTTTTCAGCCATAGTTTCGCCTTGTTTTTTAGCAAACTATATTAACATAACAAACATTATACTTCACATATATTGCTATACATCATATAACCTAAGCAATGTTACATAAATTATTCAATTCCTGCCTTTTATTAAACAAGAAACATCTTTATTAATCCATCACTTACTACATAGGCAATTATATATTTATATAAATGGAAACAAACCACATTGACACAATCCTAGTTGCAAGCATTTTACATCACAAACCATACTGACACACTCCCAGTTGCAAACATTATACATCACTTACACTCTACCCAATCATCTGATGTTGTTAATCTTCTTTCCATTCATCACTGATGGGTTCGGTTCTGAGCCCTGAGAACCGAGTCAGCCTTTTTACCAAGCTCCTGCCAGCCAAAAAAACTCTCGAGCTAAGTCTCTACCCAGAATGTCCTTCTTCCTGTTACCTCAGATCTTGTTTGCTGCATAGCCGTAAAGCCGTGTTTCAGCCGAGCTCTCAGCTAAGTGAAACCTTTTTGATATTTGTGTGAAAAATTTTGGATATCTTCATATTTTATTAAGCAATTAGCTTTTCTAGTGTATTTTCTTCTGTCTGACCTTGTTTTTTCCTCTCTACCCATAGTTACCGTTGGTACACTTTCAATTACCATTGTTGGTATTCTCTTCCCCCCTTACCCTTGTGGTATTCCTCCAATACCATAGTTGGTATTGTTTAACCTATTAGCTGTTTTTTATTCAGGTGTTTCCTTTCTTTTCTCTATCATACCAATGTATTGTTATATTTGTGACTTTTTTGAATGGAGTTGACTTTGGTTATAGTTGGATTATACAGTTGGCATGTTTTTTTTTTTCAAGATGTCGGATAAGCAGGGTACTTCCGATTTTAAGCATTGTACTTCATGTAAGGGTAAGTTACCTAACAGAGATTTTCATGATGACTGTGTATACTGTTTGGGAGTGTCCCACCTTTTGGTGCAACCTCCATGTGACATTTGTCAGAGTTTCAGTCAACACACTCTTAATGAGTGCAAAAATAAACTCATTCTGAAAGGGTTACTCAAGTCTCCCTTCTCAGAGGCCATTTCTGCAATGGAGATCTCATCCCCTCCTTCTAAGGACAAAAAGATATCTCACTCTGTTCCTTCTTCATCATCAGGTGATCAGAGCAAGCCTGGGAAATCAAAGGTCCCAAAGTTAACTTCGGAGCACAAATCAACCCCCTCAGCTCTGTCTTCTTTGGCTCCGACCATCTCAAAACCATCGATACCGGTTCCAGTTTCAGCACCGGTCCTGCCTCCGGCACTGATCATAGACCTTATTACACCTATTTCGACTTCGGCACCTGTGGCCACTTCGGCTCAGGGCACACCTTCGACTATGTCATTAGTTTCCATTTTGGAACCAACCGTTTCAGCTCCGAGTGCCACTTCAGCACCAAGCATTGTACCGACCTCACTGGATTTGACCCATTTACTTCCAGTCTTGAAACTAGAGACTTCAGTGCCAGCAGACCTTGCATCATGGACCCGAAAGTTTCCCTCCATAGATCCATTTCTGGGCCAAGCGTATAGCCCCTTCATTGAATGCCCTGACTCCCCGTTCGGAGTATCCACTAGATCCACCAGGAGCCTTTCTGAACATGACATGGTGTGTCTTGCAGACCAGTTGTTGTCAGCCAGGGGGATTCCCTCACTTTCTAAGACCCATCCACCTGCAGGACTTGGGTTGCCTTATCCACGGACTCCATCTTACACTCCTCCTTCGACCATCTCAGTTCCGAAGCCTTCCGGTCCATCATCTTTATAGGAACCCATCACCTCGGCACCTACGGTGCATCTCACACCAGCTCTGAGTTTGTCCCTTTGGTCTTTGGTTCCTGCTAAACTGGTCCTTCCTCAATCTGGGGATTAGGGGACAGGTGCGTCAGCCCGGGTACAGAGCCACCTCTCTCCTCGGTTCCATCCTCGGTGCCAATAGCTGCATCCACACCAATCTTGCTTGAGGCTCCATCTGTGGGGGCGCGCTCATCGGAGCGGGGTATGACCCCAGTTCCGAGGTTGTCTTTCTCGGTTACGAGCTTCCATCTCTCTTCAGGTGGGCCTGCCTTCCACGCGATGGAGAGGGCTCTTGCTTCTGGCAGCACTCCTTCGATGTCGGAAACCCAGTTTTCACCCCCTGAGCTAGAGCTGTCACAGACCACCCCCCAGGACACTGAGTAGAGAAGCCGCAGGACACCCTTGTTCAGGGTACCTGCTCTTCTGAGTCTTCCTCAGAGACCCCCACTGAGGAGCCCCTTTGAAAGAAGACATGCAAGAGGAAGCACATGGACTCTAGGAGTCTTTAATGGAAGATGGATTACAGTGATAGTCAGCTCCTGATGATGTCTCCATCGGAGACATCCTGAAAATGTTAAAGCAGAGAGGTGACTGGAAGCCCTCCAATCCTTCACCTGAGGAATCTGTATTCCTGCAGGCTTTTCACACCCAGCCTTCTACCTCTTGGGTGACCCCACCTCCTGAAGAGCTCATCCAGCTTGTTGTGCAGCATGCTTGGAAGAGCCCTGATTCCATTGAGGAGATCCCTCAGAGACCAGACAAAATTCTTTCCCCTCCCAAGGAGAACGCTCATTGGTCCAAAGGGTTACCAGTTCATGCTATGGTGATGGCGGCTATGAAAAAGGACTTGGCTGAGGAAAGTCCTGCTGTCCACCTGCCCAACAGGGGGTCCTAGGTGGTGGACAGACTTGGGAAGCATGTTTTTGCATCAGGGACCTTTGCCATATGGTCCCTGAATTATTTGGCACATTTTACGAGGCTCCAGAGGGTCTTGATCTCCAAACTCTCTGGGACGCTCACAGGGCAGTTGTCTGACGAGGTCAGGGACAAAGTTGCCTCGCAGCTTGCAACCCTGGAATCAATATCCAACTCATCCATGAGGTTGCTGTCACATGCAACCGAAGGGGTGGCTAGAGCAGTGGGTTCAGGCATTGTTATGAGGTGTCATGCCTGGATGCACATTTGTGACCTCGCGGACCCCTTCAAGTCTTCCTTTCTGAATGCTCCCATCGAAGCTTCGTCCCTTTTTGGCTCCAAAGTGGAGGACACACTAGCCAAGTGCAAGCAAGATAGAAAGACCCTGTCTGCTGTAAGCCTATGGTTTTCCAACCCTCAATGTACCTTCTCCAGGAATTAGAGGAGTGGAAAGATGTGACATAAGAAATCTCAGGGTCCCTTCCATGCCGCACATGGTGATGATACTCCTAGAAGCAGAGGGGGTAACAATTCTGGAAGTCATTATCAATTCAGTGCCCTGCCATTCGGTCTCTCTACAGCCCCCAGAGTTTTCAGGAAATGCATGTCGGTGGTAACAGCTCACCTGAGACTAAAAGGATTCCAGGCGTTTCCATAGCTGGACGAATGGCTCCTTACCACCCCCACCGAGCATCTTCTGGTAACAGCACTATGTTATACTCTCTCTGGCAAAATTGTTGGGAATAACGATACATTGGGAGAAATCAAACCTTGTCCCTACACAACAAATAGAATTCATTGGAGCAGTGTTCAGTACTCAGTCCTGTCTGGTATCACTCCCAATTCACAGACTACATCGACTGAGGCTTCATCTCCGTGTGATACTCTCACAAACAACAGTTTCAGAAAGGGAAGTTCTTCAGGCCCTAGGTTCTATGGCAGTGTCAATCCCAATAGTGCCTCTAGCAAAGCTACACATGCGGATTCTGCAATGGCTCCTTCTGTGCCAGTGGTTCCCAAACTATCATCTCCTCAGTTACCAAATTTGAATAACCAACTCCTGCAAACAGGACCTGCTTTGGTGAATGAGGCCAGATGTAGAACTTTGAAGTCATCCATTTCAGTCTCCTCAGCCCGCAGCCATTGTGACCACTGATGCTTACCCAATTGGGTGGGGGGGCCATTCCCAGGGAAAGACTGTGCAAGGCACATGGTCCACCTCAGATGCCCACCTGCATATCACTGTTCTGGAACTGAGAGCTGTGCCATTAGCATTGCAGGCCATCCATTCGACTCTCCCTTCCGGGACAACTGCAATTCAATCAGACAATATGTCAGTGGTCTGGTATATCAACAAGCAAGGAGGAACCAAGTCCTATCCCCTATGTCGAGAAGCCATGAGTATTTGGCAGTGGGGGATAGCTTCCAGCCACTTTCTAATGGCAGCGGATATCCCGGTGAGCTCCAAAGTGATTGTGGACAAGCTGAACAGATGCATCCTCATGCCTCATGAGTGGTCCCTCAACCCTGAGGTGGCGTCAGCAATCTTCAGCCACTGGGGCCAGCCCTGCTGTGATCTTTTCACCTCGCCATCAAACACCAAGTGCAGCAGCTATTTCTCCCTACTTCCCCCGGAAGGGGAGTCACTGAGGGACATTCTGATCCATGACTGGCCCACGGGACTTCTTTACACTTATCCTCCGATCCCCCTGATCCCACAATTTCTAAAGAAAGCTCTTCAGTTTAGATGCAAGGTGATCCTCATAGCCCCATTCTAGCCTTGACACATTTGGTTCCCCTTCCTTTGGCCTCACCTAGTATACTCGCCGTGGAGTCTCGACCCTCTGCCAGACCTGATTACTCACCCCCAAGGGTTGAGTCACCCAAATCTGTCCAGTCTCAAGCTGACAGCTTAGTTTCTCCACTTCCACTAGTGGCCAGGCAAGCTAATCTCTCCTCGCCTGTTCGAGACATCATTCTGGCCTCTCATAAACCATCCACCAGAAGACTATACCTGGATAAATTTAAAAGATTCTCCATCTGGTCCAAGGATAACATGCTAGACCCGTATTTGGCTCCAGTTACTGGAGTGCTTCAATACTTGGCTAGGTTTTTTGATAATGGAGCCTCTGCTCTACCGTATGTGTACATCTAGTGGCAATTTCCAACTTCCACAATGGTATAGATGGTGCCCCTCTTATCTCTCTATGCATTTGCAAGGCCTTCCTCAGGGGGGACTTCTCATATCAGGCCTCCTGTCAGGTAGCCTGTGGAACCATGGAACCTCACTCTAGTCCTTCAGTCTTTGACTCAGAAACCTTTTGAACCTGCTGCAAAGTGTGACCTAAAGTTTTTGGCTTGGAAATCCTTGTTCTTGGTAGCCATCACGTCTGCCAGAAGAGTCTCAGAACTGCAGGCATTGTGTATCAAGAGACCCTATCTGGTCTTTCATAAAGACAGAGTATCACTTAAGACGAATCCATCCTTCCTCCCCAAAGTTGTTTCTGAATTCTCCATAAACTAGACCATTGACCTACCAGCGGTCTTCCCGAATTTTGCCAATAGAGAAGAGTACTGCCTTCACTCTTTAGACGTACATAGACAATTGAGATTTTATCTAGACAGGACCAAACCTATCCGTAAATCTGAACAGCTTTTCATCTCCTGTTCTGGGCCCAGAATGGGAGAGGCTGTTTCCAAGGTTACCTTATCAAAATGGCTAAGGGACTGCATACGTTTCATCTATTCCTCCAGTAATGAACCTATGCCAAAAGTTAAAGCTGACTCCACTAGATCTATGGCAACATCTGTAGCTTTCCATTCCAGGGCTTCCGTGGATGATATCTGTGCAGCAGCTACTTGGGCTAAGCCTCATACCTTTATCAATCATTACACGTTAGACCTGGTCTCCAGAGGGAGAGCTGCCTTCAGCTCAATGGTACTCAGGAATGTTCTTCCATAAGGGCTGCCCATGGACCTGAAAGTAGCTTGGGATTCCATCCCATCTGTGATGAATGGAAAGAAGATTAACAACATCAGATAAAGTAGTTATGTCTTACCATAACGTTCCATCTGTGTTGTTCATCTTTTTTCATTCATCACTTCCCACCTTTCTTCCTCCTGCAAAGGTTCCTGGGGGATGGTTTGGGTCTAAGTGGTGCCCTAGGGTAGTTGCGCAGAAGTGGCCTCAGCTTTACTTCCTTTTCCTCTAGCAAACTTGATCTGAGGTAACAGGGAGAAGGGCATTCTGGGTAGAGACTTAGCTCGAGAGTTTTTTTGGCTGGTGCGAGCTTGGTAAAAAGGCCAACTCGGTTCCGAGGGCTCGGAACCGAACCCATCAGTGATGAATGAAAGAAGATGAACAACACAGATGGAGCATTATGGTAAGACATAACTTCTTTATCTGATGTTGCTAATCTTCTTTCCATTCATCACTGATGGGACAGAATCTCAAGCTACTTTGAGGTCCACATTACATAGCTCATTTAAGTCCTGCCACCTTTTAAACCTCATTCCTCCCTTGTATGTATTGTTCCCACAATTCCCATTTTTTTCCTATGTAGTTTGCTCCTACCCTTTTCTAAAGATCTCAATTCCAGTTGTTTTATCTCTGTTACTATATTCACTACTTCCAGTATAGTTGGTTTGGATTTTGATTTCCATTTTCTAATAATTGATTTTTTGGCAGCCACTATTATTAGACACGGCAAGGCCTTAACATGTCTAGGCAATTCCTATTCTGTATCATAGGTCAGAAAAATCATCTCCCTCATCAGACCAATCTTCCCACCCAGCATCTCTAACAGTGCATCCAGTCCACCAATTCACTGCACTCCCAAAAAATATATTCCCAATAACCTCTTCCTTCCCCTTCACACCTCCAACATTTACCGTCTGCCTGAGGAAAAATTCTCTGAAGTCTACTTGGGGTATAGAAATATCTATGCAAATATTTCCAAGCAAAAATCCTAAATCTTCTAGATTTTGTTGCATATTTTGGAGACATACATATATCCTCCCATTGTTTCTTTGTGAATTGGTTATCCAATCTCTCTTCCCAATCCTTTCTAACCTCCTCTGATTGATTCTTATAATTATAATAATGCAATATTATAAATGCTGTACTAATTATTCCTTTTTTAATGGTAGCTTCTGTTCTAGATTCTATTAAAAACCTCTACCAGTGCTGATCTTTCATTTAGGACTCCCCAATTTCTTTCTCTTTGCCTATACTCTGGTATAAATCCCAGATAGGGAAGGCAATATCTGTTCTGCTGTCCAAATAAATTATTGGCATCTTCCCAGTCTATCATCTTTCCCTCTCTAGTTATTTGCTCCCAATGGGTCTATATTAGAACATCGACTTTTTACAACTTCGAATGTTCTAATATCGACCCCTATTCAGTGAATGCTGACAACATGGAACATGCAGAACAGCAAATTTTTTCCAAGGGAAAAAAATCGCTGTTCCAATGCACATACACACAACACAAACACACCAAACAAACAGCAATCCACACACATACACCTAAAATCCTACATCTAACCCTACACTAAACTGTACACACACCACTAGCTATCCACTTACCTTAACCCAAACCCTAACCCTAAGGTCCGTCACTCTCACCTCACCCACGCCTAACCCTAACTCACTTACCGCACCTAACCCTCACGTCCACACAATTGCACACTAACCCTCATGTCCACACAATTTACCTGATACAGTGCTGAACATAGTGAAGCCAAATTCCTTCCCCAGGAAGAAATTATTAAACATTCCAAGTTGTGAAACTTTGATGTTCTAATATAGACCTGCTCCCAATACCTTGGTTCCTTGGTAAGTTTTACCCAATAAATTCCAGTCTCCTCTTGCCTATACATACATGCATACAAATATTTCAAGCACGGGCGTTAATGCCCTTCTCGCTTGCCAGTATACCAAAACACTTGTTCTCATAAGTGCCCAGGCTGTTCTTAAAAATATCTAAACTAGTACTTGCTTTAATGTTATTTGGTAGTCTGTTCCATGCATCAGCTACTCTGTCAGAGAACCAATTAGTGCACTTCTCATTCCTGTAGAAACTTCTATATAGGTTGTCTGATGATTCTCTAGTACTTTTTGATAACCTCAAACATTCCCAGAGGTAGTTTTCTCTAAATGCTCCATATACTTGAATAAGATCTCATCTTAGATATCTATAAAAAACACTGTACAAGTTCAGATATTTTAGTCTTTCATAATAACTTAAATTTTCACATCCATGGATGCTCTTGGTATATTTCCGCTGTACTCTTTCCAGTTTACTGATGCTGGTTTTCTTATAGAGTTTCCATATTGTTATTCCATACTCAAGTTTGAGTCTAATGTAACTAACAAACAATGACTTCATCATTTTTGATTTCCTAGACTTCATAAATCTTTTTATACAAGCTATAGTTCTATAACTATCATTAACCAATTGGTTGATATGATTAGAAAAACTCATAGCTGAATCTACCCTTATACCCAGGTCCTTAAATGAGTCTACAGTTTCAATCACTGTGTGCTGTATTAAATATTCACCTTTCAATTTATGTCTCCCAAATCTCAGATGCTAAGTTTTTAATGTATTTATCAGCATATTATTCTCCTATGCCCAAATGGTCAATTTAGCTAAGTTATTTTGCAGACATGGCTTATCTGTAACACATAATCAGTTTACCCAATTTCAGGTCATCTGCATATAGACTGTAGAACACCTCAGATGAAAAAAATAGATCTGAAAAATACAATCTGAACAAGTAAGGGCCTAGCATAGAGCACTGTGGGACACCCTGACTGTAACCAAGGATTTCATCTGTCCAGTTGCTGTATGATACTTGCCATGTCCTATTCGTAAGCCATGCAACTATCCATCTTATCAAGAGTACATCAGTACCTTGTTGTACTAATTTATTGATCAGTGTTTTCTGTATGACCCTGTCAAATGCTGAAGTTAAATTTATATAAATTGTATCACAGTACAATATTTCATTCATAGCTGTTATTCTATTGTTGTAGACATGTTACAGGTGGTAAAAGAACTGTTTTCAACATATGCATGCTGCTATATGGTTTCAAGTCCCAGCCTATCCAGTTCTGACAATAACTTATCCAATATTACCTTCTCCATTATTTTTCCACAACATGAAAGTAGACTTAAGGGTCTATATGACTCTGGGTAGACTTAAGGGTCTATATGACTCTGGGACTGGGTTTGCCCTACTCCCCTTTCCCTTGAAGACAGGTTTAATAAGCTCATGTCTCCAATCTTGAAGAATCTGCCCATATTTATATCACCTAGTGAATAATAGATATAATGGTACCGTACGTTCTTTCTGAAGTGTTCTCAGGTCATTGTTACTAATTCTGTCTCCTCCCTATGCTTTGTTTGGATCCATTTTGCGCAGTTGTTTTTCAATTTAATAAAACAATAGTAGCTGGAGCGACACTAGGTGATACACAGCTATATTCATCCAAGGTACTTGAAACACCAAATACCAAACAGAGATCGTAGAAGTTGTAAGAATATCCAAACGTTATTTTATTGCATAAAAATAAAACACACAGGTTAGCGCTTTCACCACTAGGCTTCTTAAGACATATGACATTACTAGAATCATTCAAACCTAAATAGCTTCCAGAGCGGGAAAACAACTACTCCCTTAAAGTGCCAGCGTTTATATATATAAATATAATGCTTCATATACATATATTACCTAAAAATTATTCTAAAACAACATGATAATTACATGTATAAATAAAACTGAAACTACATGTAGATATATGTATAAAAAACATATATTAAAACATATATTCTATGTAAGAATATACTGGCACAGATTAAACACATCATTCATTACATTTACATAATTTAAAATACAAACAAATATACATATAGTTAAAAACAATAAAGTGGCATCATTCCTCAGTCTGTACATCCTACAGCAATAATATACTTCAAGATTTCAGTTTCCTTGATTTCAAAAATGGTTTAATTGAAACCTTCCCATTAAGTCCCGGGGGTTGATCAGATCTTAGCCTCATAATCCAGATGGTCTCCCTCTCCTCTGTATATGTCCTGATGTCCCCACCTCTAAAGTTGGGACTAAACCTCTCTATTATCTTAAACCTGAAGGTATGAGAACCATCATTATCCATGATGTGCTTGGACAATGCATTAACCTTGGACTTGGTCCTAATCTGATATAAATGTTCACAAATTCTATCCCTAAGCCTCCTGTTCGTTTTCCCAACATAAAACATTTGGCATATTTCTCAGGAAGAAAGGTAAACCTCATCAACAGACATGCAGTCCCCTGCCACGTGGAAAACATGCCTGGATAAATCAAAATGGTTGACAAAAACAGGACTAGAATCTATAAATCCACAAAAATTGCAATGTCCACATGGCATAGTACCATATGTAGCAGAAGTCTGTACACCTAATACTTTCTTGGGGTAGCACAAAAGTCTCCTCAGATTCATCTTGTTTTTACAAATGAACCACGGAGCTACACCCATAGCTTCTTTAACCTCAGGATCAACCATTAGAATATCCCAATGTGCCTTCACAATGTCCTTGATCTGACCTACATCCTTAGTATAAAACAAGTAAAATGCCACGGGTCTGGATTGAATTGACCCGTCACAACCAACAACACATCCATCAATGGAGTTCCTCACAGACACTGTAGAACTAGACTCAGCCCCATTATTCAGCCTTTCATACTCTGCAGAAAAATATGGAACTGCAACATCCCTTCTCAGAGTGGCAATACCTTCAATGCCACTCTCAACATCCATAGTATTATAACCACGGTCTCTAAACATATCACATAAATCATCCAATTCCTGTGTAAACCCCAGATCAGTAGGGTTGTATCTGGACACCCTCATGGCTTATCCTCTGATGATATTCTGATAAATATGGCCAGGGTGCATACTATGTCGATGCAACAAAACGTTCATATGGCAAGGTTTTCTAAAAACCCCAATATTCAGCATACCATTACTCAACCTTTCAATAGAATCATCCAAAAATGGGAGTCTAACTGCTGAATATTCATAACTAAACTTGAGGTATTCAGAAAGGAAATTAACTTCACCAATGAACGAAACCAATTCATCAGATGAACCTGTCCAAATGAAAAACAGATAATCCACAAAACGTCTGTAGAAAACTACTGATTCCACATATCCTGGCATCCCAAAAAGGAAGCCACTCTCCCATGCTGCCATGAAGAGACTGGCGTAGCTATTGGCACACGAAGTGCCAATAGCTACGCCATCTCATTGCAGGTAACATTGGTTCCCAAAACAGAACACATTGCATTCCAGAACCACCTCCAGAAAAGTCATCAACAGATCAATTACTGCTCCAGTGAGTGTGGAATTCCTCCTCAAATATTCACTCACCCTCTCAACCCCCTCATTATTTGGGATGATGGTGAAAAGAGACTGTACATCCATCGTCACAAAGAGGTACTGCTTGTCACTAGGTACATCCTTAATAAATGCATATAAATCTAACAGAAACTGCTTCGTGTCTCTCAGTATAAACCCATTGGCTTCCACAATTGGTCTTAAGAACTTCTCTATATATATCGAGAGAAGGGTTCCGTGGACCAACCCTTCCCTGAAACTATGGGTCTCAATGGGGGGGTCTCTCTCTGTTTTTATGTATCTTCAGGAGACCCTGAATCACAGGAATAAGAGGATGGGTGACATCCAAGAACTCATGCAGCTGTTCAATAATCACATGATTTTTAAATAAATAATCAAACATGCTATTAATTCTGTCCACAAACACAGAAACAGTCTCCCTACTGATGGGGGTATAAAATCTACCATCTCCCAACATCTCTGTCATGCAATCATTATATAATTGTGTATCCATTGCTACAATTCCTCCACCTTTATCGGCGGGTCGTATCACTATCATGGGATCACTGCGTAACGATTTTAAAGCTTGTCTCTGCTTATATGTAAGATTGCCCTTGTTAAACCTCCTATTCTTATTTATAACCCTACTTCTATAAAGATCATCTTCAACCATCTTACTAAAAGCTGCTATTAAAGGATGCGGCACTGGAACATAATGACTAGGTCTCCTAAAAACAATAGGATCACCCATCTCAGTTCTACCTTTGAATTCCACCTTTAGTGATAAATTCTGTACATACAACTTAAAGTCACGAAGAGTCTCATCAAAATTATTATACATTGTTGGAATAAATGTAAGGCCTCTGGAGAGTACCCCTATCTCATCTGTTGTCAAGACACAAGATGATATATTAAACACTACATTTTCCCTCTTCTCTCCCACATCCTCTTAAGATTGTGATTGGGAAGCGATTTGGCAGACAGTTTCTGCTTCTGTCTGCCCCTGCTCATAGAGTGCGTCCTCCCTTCCTTGTGCTCTAACCTGATAGGGAAAGGGTGTCTAACATCATAGGTGACAGCACCTACACTGCCACCCTCTTCAAAATAGTTACCTACCTCATTCTCAACCCCCACACTGGGGGCCGAAACCCTTGGGGTTTTCCTCCTAACAACGGGTTCTATAGACTGACCTATACGACCACTAACATCAGTGCCTGCAGAGTTTAGATGACCCCTAGTGTTAACTCCACCTTGAGTGGCATGATGTTCATCAATCACACCTGTTATTAAATGCACATTGTCAATTGTTCCTTCCCTGGGACTGCTAACATTAGAATTAATAACATTAATAGCATTTGCAGCCCCCAAACCAACTGGTACATCAGTCAAAGCATTTACTGCTAACCCATTCCCAGTAACATCATTATCAGTTAACATAGTATCAGAATGAGGTATATAACGAAGAACAATATCATTCCTTGACATAGCATTATTACTATTATCTATATTAACTCTCGGCCAAGTGAAAATGTGTCCTTGGCGGAAGTCGCTTATGTCCCTCTGCAATTTCTGTTTCTTCTGATCAAAAAGACGTCTTTCATAGGATGACACACTGTCCAAAATTGTATTGAAATGTATGTCAATACAATGAGCTGGAAAACACTCATACATACTGTCCTGTTGTTTCTTTATGCAATCTCTCAATAAATCTTCCTCTGGCCCCAAAAATCATTCAACAGAACCATATATTTGAGGCTTACCTTGATATTGAGCTGCTGCCACTTGAACAGCAGCTCAGGGTACTGTGTCCCCATCGTGGGCATTTTGGGAATCCTCAGCCCTCTAGGAACAATTTGACGCTGTAAACATACCTCAACGTGCTGTCTCTGCATCTGCAGCCTTTTCGATTTGAACAAGTCCATCTCTAATTTCTCCAAAACTGTGCGTAGTTCTTCATGGTCATATTGCTCTATGGCACGCCCACTCATGGCATCATCAGTAGCCTCATACAACGCCAGTGTGAATAATAGATATAATGGTACCGTAAGTTCTTGCTGAAGTGTTCTCAGGTCATTGTTACTAATTCTGTCTCTTCCCTATGCTTTGTTTGGATCCAGTTTGCGCAGTTGTTTTTCAATTTAATTTAATTTGATTCCAGTATCTGTGGTTACCTGGATATTACTAGGACAACTTATCACCCCTTTTGTGGAGCCAAACTGTTTTGCATAAAATTTTGTAAATATATCTATAATCTGTTGTGTCTGAAAATAAATTTTAGAATCTGCACACAGTTTATCAATTTGTGTGTCTTTACTCCTTCCACATCTTATGTATCTATAAAAAGGTTTCCTATTATGCTCAATATCTTTATATACATTTTCTTCAAATTTTTTTTTGATCTTGTCTCACACTATGCTTAATCTGCTTGTCCAGCTTTTTTATTTCAGTTTTCAAAGTTGTAATTTGACCTGTCTTCCATTTCTTATATTTTTTGTCTCTCACCTTAATCATATATCTTGTTCTTATGGAAATATATCCCCCTGATGTATGCCTAGATCCTGATGTTAAACATTTTTTTTTTATTTTTTGCACTCAATTTATCTTTCAAAACATTCCACATTCAATCTGCAGTTTTTCCACTGAACACCACACTCCAGTTAGTTTTACATAATGACTGTTTTGCTTCCATATATTCTGTAATTAACCTTCTGTGCATTAGTTTATATTTCAGTTTGGCAGAATTATCTAGCAACAAATTAACCTTTATAACCCCATTATCACTGCACATCAATGTTGGTAAAACTTGACTTGAAGTAACAGTAATTTATTTAGGTACACAAACAATGTCAAGTATGTTCCCTCCCCTGGTAGTGTTTTTTACAATCTGAAGCAGCTGTTGTTCTTGAATATACGTTGTAAATAATGTCCTTACTAACATTGTTGAATCAATATTATTCCAATCTGTTTTTGGTTAATTATTATTGTCTGTATCCCTAATTGCAGTCATCCCTATTAGCAGAATCCCCTTTCTGCATTCCCATGTTGGTTTAGTTCTTAGAATACTTTTTGCTACTTTATGGATATAATATTCTGCAGGATTATTTTTATTCTCCTTGAAGGCCTGCATCCAAAATCTCAGTCTCTCCTTGTTTCTTGAGCTTCTCCCATGTTTCATCATCATCCCTTTCCATTTTGAATTATAGTTTGCTGCTTGTGCTCTGTATATGAGTCTTAACGGTGTAGCTCTGAAATATCTCTTCAAATTGGATAATCCCAGTCTGCCCTGTTCTACTGGAAGAATCAGTTTATGCCACTTGACTCTTGCTGTCTTCCCCTCCCAGATAAAGTCCTGGTTTACTATCTTAATCTGGAAAATGGGTCGGTTGAATGATCACAATGTCAATGTAAAATCTTGAATTCTGAAATGCCTAAAAGGCAGAATGTCGAAAATGACATAACCAAAATCCCTGGTTCAATGAGTTTGACATAGCAGTAGGTGACGTCACTCACCCATGCTATTCACATTAATGTATCTACAGTGAATGGTACGTTAATCCTACTATTTTGCAGTGGGGGCTATGCTGCCTGCACCCCCATGTGGGGTGTTATGCCCCCATACCCCCTGCACATTAAATATACCAACTCCGAGATCGCACTACATTGAGGAAATGGGCTAATTCCCTGCTCCTCACTGAATCACGACCTCCCTGCATAATGTCGAACCCAAATGCTCGAACTACACTGCCCGTTCATTGTAGTGTAGTTGATCGATTTTGGTTCGACAATCTGCCGACTTGAAAACTCCAAGTCGACTACATGCCAATTGACCAATGCCATTTCCAAGTTTTGATTGTAAACCTAAAGTCCTTCAGCTTTTTATTAATCACTACCCACAGCTTCTCCTCTGGTTGATAAAAATATGCCAGGGACTAAAAACATTTTAACTACTTGTGACTTACTATCCATATCCATATAACAAAGCTACCATTTTCTCGTTTTTTGCATTATTTTTTTTTTAGTCTCTTACCACATATACTTAGCTGCCACACCAGAATTATTTTTAATCCATACTCCCAAATATTACATTTTATCATGTCCCCATAAATATGGGTATTCCTGAACCAGTTCATGTGTGGGTACATAACTTACTGCTTTTAGCTTCATTAATTTTGTATCCTGAAAAGATCTTAAACTGTTTCAAAATGTTCCACAACACTGAAATGTCTTTTTCTGATTTTGTCAGGTATAAAATAATAGCATCTGCAAATAAAGCCAGCTTTTCTTGACTACCATGACAATTATATCCTTGAATTTCTGAGTCCCTTATTTTCTTTGCCAATGGCTCTTAATATAATGCGAATAATAAAGGGGAAGGAGGACACCCCTGCTTGGTTTCTCTGCTCAAGCAGAAATTATCAGAGGACCCCACTCACTTTTCAATTTTTGCCTCTGATCCCTTATATATTCTCCTAATTAAGCTTATATATTTTTCAGGAAATGCAAATGCGTCCATTGCCCCACTAATAAAGTCCCAGCTTACTCTGTCAAATGCTTTCTCTGCATCAAGACCCACCAACAACAATGGTAGTTTCTTACATTCTGCTTCCGTCTGGATCATCAGTGTTCTCTTAATGTTGTCAAATGTTTGCCACCCCTCCACAAAAACATATTGATCCATATCTATCAGTCTTGGCATTACTTTTGCCATTCTTATAGCCATTATAGACATGAACACTTTATAATCATGGTTTAGTAGTGCAATGGGCCTGTATGAAGCTGGATCTGATGGAGCCTTACCCTCTATAGGTATTACAGCTACCAATGCTTTCTTCCAGGCTGATGCTACTTCTCCTCCTCTTAAGATACTATAAAACAAAACCTTCCAAATCATTATCTGTTTTTTTTCCTCCTAGCTTCCAAACTTCCACAGGAATACTATCTTCTATTCCTGGGGACTTTCCTGTAGATCGGTTATACACCGCAATTTTTATCACATCTCCTCCTAGCCTAACTGTTAGTAATTGAGCCTTATCTGCCTCTAACTTTGGGATAGCTCATATCATATATTCGTACTAAGCTAACTGCTCTTGTGAGCCATTTTAAGCCTAGCCAATTATCCCTTGTGAGAATCAAACCCTGCACCTTGTATTTGTAAGGCAAACACCTTAACCATTAGGCCACCCTCCCAACCCCTATATTTGGCATATTTAATTCTTCCATAAACATTTCTATTTGTATCTTTTCTTGATTTTCATATTTCTCTGCTTTATAGAGACTCTCATAGAAGTTCCAAAATATTTCTAATACAGGATCTCTTGTTACATTCTTTTTTAAAGGCTACCTAAGTTTAACGACAGGCCTTTCTACTTTCTGTTGCCTGAGTCATTGTGCTAAAGGTTTTTGTGCTCTAGTGCTATTATCAGAAAACAATTGCTTAACTGCAATCTTTCTATACTTGTGTGTATTATCAAGGTAATCCCTTATTTTCCACCTAGCATTCTGCAGTTGATCCTCTTCTTGTTCTGTCAGATTCCCCCTATTCTGCAATACTTTAACATTTGTCAGTCCCGCTAAATAATTTTTATTACTTCTTAACCTTAGCTCCATTTCTTTTATTTCCACCCTATTTTTAAACTCCACCTTAATTTTATCCTACTTATCCTACTCCCTAGCTATTTTATCCTACTCCCTAGCTATATTTTCTTTAGAAATTTTTATCCTGTCTAACAGCTCCTGAATAATCTTCACTATCAATTCCTTAAATTCCTGTCTTTTCAACAAATAGGTGGGAAAGTGCCAGTGTCTGATTGTTATTTCATTACCCTGTGTTTTTATTTTAGTTATTATTGCCGCATGATCTGAAATAGCTATTGGGTGGGTATCAAGACTGTCAATTAAATGAGCATGTTCCTGTGAAATGTAAATTCTGTCTATCCTAGCCCAGTTTTTATATCTTAGGGAATAATATGTAAATTCACTCCAAAATCCTATTAATGAATTCACATCTTCCATGCCAAATATTTTCATAAATATCTTCAAAAATCTACCCTCCTTTGTTATATTTTCCTTTCTGGGACCCCACGACACAGCTTCACTGCTTGAAAATCAAATTCCCGTCCCCACCTATAAGTAATATTCCTTGCTGAAAACTGATTATTTCTCCCAGAATCTTCTTAAGCTCCATTATAGCAATTTTAGGCAAAATGTAAATAAATACATGCCACTGTAATCCTCCACCCTTGCCAGTAGGCCCTTAGCACTACAAATCTGCCATTATTATCTTTTTTATCTTCTTCTATCACTAATGGAGCTCATCTTGCAGTTAATATAAGTACACCTCTTTTCCTTTGTCCCAGTTATTCCACTGAATAACCATCCTGAAAAACTTTTTTTCATCAAATTCATATGTTCAGTTCTTTCTAAGTGTGTCTCCTGTAACATACCTATTTGTACTCTACATTTGTTAATATAGTTCACTGCTCTTTCTTGTTTGTATTTATCTGTGAGGTCATTTACATTTAAAGACATTAAAGAAATATCGGCACCGTAAAACTCCACTGCCAATCATGAGCGGACTGGTGATCCACTGTGGCGACCCATAACCGGGAAAAAGCCGAAAGAAGAAGAAGAAAGAAAGTATCCTTGTATTAAAAAGTTATTATCCCCGCCTTTTATAAATAACATCTTGTTTGTTAAATGTCTAGTTCCAGCTTTTGTATCTAGTTCCAGCTTTTGTATTACATGCATACACTGCTTGGCAGGTTGAAATTTTATACAGTTGTTTCTTGTCATATACATTTGAGCCTATATCACAGCTTATAAAACTTTTTATTTTATTGAAAGTCCTCAAAAAACACCCCCATACCCCCTAAAACTTATTTTTTCCCCACTTTTCTGAGATTTAAAAAAGTTCAGTTACAGGCTTGCTGTTCTTGAACTGTTTGTAAGTTTCTGTGAGGCCATTTTTTCCTTGGGCTAAAGGAAAGTCTCTCTGTTGATCAGTGGCAGTGAAAAACATTGAGCAGCCTGCCTGCCCCTGTGGGAGTGGTTACTGACTTGAAACTATAGTTTTATTGGCCATTTTGGGTCAATTCCAAAACTCCTTCATCTTCTTCTCTTAAAACCCTATTTTGCATGGTTTTGTGCATTTTTGAGCATAGCGCAACAGCGGGCAGCGCCGCCTAATTGGGTTTAAACTATTCCTGGCTCCACAAAGTCTGCTCTTCACTTTTTCCATTAGAACTGCTCTATCTCTCAATTTAAACACCATATTCTCATTCTAAGGCCCTTCACTGGTCCAATTAAGTAATCCTGCAAGTTAGCACTATTAAACCATAAGCACTACTTACTCTTATACTCTCTACGATTACCCTGTCCTCTATTGGTCCATCTTAAATTCAGTTTCCATGTTACTCTAGCATGTCCAAAGGTCAGTCAATGGTTTCCTCTCCAGTCCAGCTGGTGAATCTAGAAATTTTGAGGCAATGTTACAACTGTCTCATGTATACGGACAACCCTCTCCTCCTCCAAACAGGTTCAAATATATGTGAGAGATGCAACTATTTAGCCAAACTGGAGGCTGAGCTCTCTCATCTCAAAACTGGTGTAACCAGTCAGGAGGAGAAGGTAACCTCACACAATACAATTCCAGTATCACATAGTCCCACCACATCAGCGAACCAAACACATAAATACACAAAAACATCCTTGGAGGCTCTAAATAAAAATCTACCTAAGCAACAGAGACCTCCAAAGCAGACATCCAAGCAAACGCTACCTCAAAACAAAACACACACAACACATAACCCACAAAGTCAGTGTGCCAAGCAGCCACAGCCATTAAGGCTGAATAACACACCTGATACTCTTGTTATAGGTGACTCTATTGTCAGACACACTGACGTCCCGCTCACCAGGCTGAATAAAGAGAAGGTCACGGTGAGCTGCCTGTCGGGTGCTAGGATCCGACACATAACGCAAGCACTCAGGTCACTCCAAAGAAAATACAAATATGACTCAGTCATTGTACATGCTGGTGTGAATGACCTGAGATGTACCTCCCTGGACTACATGAAAAGAGACATAGAGGAGCTCTCTGATCATGTAGCCCAGGCTGGTATGACCCTGACCTTGAGCAGCATCTTACTCTCACCTAGAATGATGCCACAGTACAAAGACAAAATGATCGATTTTAACAATTGGCTAAAATTTTGGTGTCATTCAAAGGGGATCCAGTGTCTGTCAGCCTGGGATGACATGCTCGACAAGCCACGTTGCTTCACTAGGGATGGCTTGCACCTGTCACCACTGGGCTTTCGGATATTGGCAAAGGCTCTTGCCACCCCCATAGTGCCTTTTTTAGGCAAGGCTCAAAATTCAAACCCACCCCCATAGACAGCACAAGGAACAAGAAACTAAGGGTAATGCTGCTAAATGCCAGAAGTCTTAACCTCAAGATGCACACACTCGAAGCTCTCCTCAGTATGGAGAACATCGATATCTGTGCAGTGATAGAAACTTGGTTCAAGGCTCCAGAGAGCACCCCAGCACTACCAGGCTATACCTCGTATCATGCTTTTCGGCCCCAAAACCCGGACCGAACCACAAAAGGAGGGGGAGTTTCCATATTTATCAAGGATAACCACACCTGCAGGTTAGTGGCATTGCACGAAGTATCGGAGACCATCCATGAGCAACTAAGAGTAGGGAAGACTGCTTTTCAGTTTATAGCATCCTACAGACCACCCTCTCAAAGTCAGGAATCCCATTCGGCCTTCCTGAAAACATTGGAGAACATGAAGATCTCTCCAAACACCATTATATTGGGTGACTTCAACTACCCAAACATTGACTGGGAGCACTACTCAAGCCCCAGCACCTTAGCCCAAAGATTCCTGGAAATTATAAACTCAAATGCTATGGAACAACTAGTCACCACTCCCACAAGAGGGGACAACATACTAGACCTGATCATTACCAACATGGGGACTCTATGCTCCACACCAGAAGTATATCCCTCATTGGTAAGATCAGACCATAAATTAATTTCACTGGATGTCCACATCCCGACCCCACCCCAGCCCAGAAAACCACAGTGAAAAACTTCTCAAAAGCGAACTTCTCACTTCTCAAAACTGAAGTGGAATCCTTCAAGGCCCCAAGGCCAGTGGAAACTACAGCCCAAACTGCAGAATCCTATATAAATGCATTCTACAGACATCTCCAGGAATGCATGGATCATGCTATCCCAAACAAAACCAAGACCCAATCATCCAAAGGCAGGCGTCCAGTCTGGTGGACCCCTGCCATAAATAAACTGTACAACAGAAGGAGGAAGCTACTACATGATAGAGCAAAATCCCTAATAGGGAAGGCATCTCTGATCAGTACTAGCAAAAATTACGATCCCTCATAAAATCCTCCAAGGCCAGCTTCGAGAGAAAAATTGCACAGGACACCAAAGACAATCATAAGGCTTTTTTCAGTTATGTTAGAAACCTGGGATGCAACTCCCAGACTTGTTCTGAGTTGATTCTAAATGACAAAAAATACACTGAACCCACAGACATCGCCAATATCCTGGCAGACAGGTTCAGTGCAAACTTCTCCACCCCCTCCCCCCCAAAAGAGCAAGTATCTATCCTGGCAGAGGGCTGCTTCCCAAACATCTCAGATGCTCAGGTGAAGGCTGCCCTCTCCAAAGCAAAAAACACTACTTCCATGGGACCAGATGGTGTCCCAAGTTGTGTCCTACATGAACTACAAGAGAAACTAATCCCTCAAATAAAACAGCTATACAATCTCAGCCTCACTACAGGATATGTGCCCACAGAATGGCGTACAGCAACAGTGGTCCCACTCCACAAAGGTGGAGCCTCTACGGACCCTGGAAACTATTGCCCCATAAGCCTGACTAGCTTAGTCTGCAAGGCTATGGAGAGGATCATCATGGAGCTCATAAACAAAGACATTGGGGACCTACAGACACTAGATCCTACCCAGTTCGGCTTTGTCAAGGGCAGGTCCTGCCTTTTGAACCTGGTTGACTTCTTTGAAACAGTCGCCAAAGCTATAGATGAAGGGAAGGTAGTCCACACAGCCTATCTGGACCTTGCAAAGGCATTTGACACAATACCCCACTCGGGCATCATAGATAACTATCCAGCTTAAATATAAACCCCTATGTCACAAGATGGGTCACAAACTGGCTCAAAGACAGAACCCACAGAGTGAGAGTTGCTGGAGCCATGTCAGACTCGAAACCAGTAACAAGTGGCGTCCCACAGGGTTCTGTCCTGGGACCACTCTTGTTCGGTATATACTTTTCCGAGGTACAGGCAAACGTGGGAGGACTATGGCTCACCAAGTTCGCAGATGACTGCAAACTGGGCCATAATCAACTCTCCAGCTGACACAAACATCCTTCAAAAAGGTCTCACAGAGACAGATAACTGGTGCCAGCGCCATGGTTTAAAGCTAAATGCCAAAAAATGTATAGTCATACCCTTTGGCAAAAACAATGTGCCCACAAATTACCACATAGGCGGAAACCCATTAAGTACAGAGAAAGCTATTAGGGACCTGGGGACCCAAGTTGATAGCAATCTCTCCTTTGAAAACCACATTGCCAAAGTGGTTAGAAAGACCTTCTACATAGCCCACCTCATCATGAAGGGTTTCACATCTAGATCAAGAGAGGTAATCGTGCCCCTTTATTCATGCCTCATCAGGCCCATCATAGAATACAATGTTCCTTTTGGGATGTACCTTACCCGACACCTGCAGCAATTAGAAAGACCCCAAAAGTATCTCACCAAGAGGATCAAGGGTCTTAAACAGATGCCATATGCTGCTCGGTTAAAAAAAACTCCAGCTCTACTCAGTTGCATACCTCCTACTTCGAGGCGATCTATGCCTGACATACAAAGCTATGTCAAATCCAGAATTAATGGACATGCTCCACCTCAGTAAATCTAAATCCATTAGAGCCACACGCTCGAGGAACTTGAACCTCAGCACAGAAATAAATAGAACTTGCTGGAGGGACAGGTTCATAACCCAGAGGCTCCCTTTGCTCTGGAATAGAATTCCAGTTCATGTGAGGCAGAGCACCTCACTGAATCTCTTCAAGATGAATCTCGATAAGTGGATGGGGGATCGTAGGTTTGTCCCAGGGATTACTCCTGTGTCACTATTAGACAGAGGCACAGTAAACTAAACCTTAAAAAGGGCACAGTATACTCAAATCAAGGGGTGGTGTAAGCCATACAGAATCAGGCTAGGCTTATAATTGCCCCAGGGCAGATAGCCTAGTATGAACCTATGAACCTATGAACCTATGAAACCTATGAACTAACACACAAAACTATGTACACTCTCAAATACTGAAATTTTACCCTCCTAATATGAACAAAAGTTCCACACTGACAGCCACACTCACAGGCTTGAGTTAACCTAAAAGAAAATTCGTCCATGCTAAGACTCATGGTGCAGCCCGTCCTTCTACTAAGTGCTGATTGGTTTTGACTTATCTTTATAGCTCTCCCAGCTGAGAAAACCCCTGAATGTTTTCAGAAAACATTAACTACCCTGGGAATGCCCCTGGATGCTTTCAGAGAACATTATCTACTTTGGGAAAACCCCTGAATGCTTTCAGAGAACATTATTTCCTAGCCAATTTCTCTTTTTTTCCTCAGCCAATCACATTCCATCAGAATGTAGCCAGCTTGTCTTTATAAGATTATCTCCATGGAGACATAAGAACCAGGCAGCCAGTTTCTCTTTATCAGACTGTTTCTATGGAAACATGAAGACTAGCTGCAGAATTGTTACTGAGCATAAATGTATTTGCTAGAACAGGGGTCTGCAATGTTGTGCCAATGAAAGGTCTTTCTATTCAGTGTGGGCTGTTCTGCATTGAATAGAAGAGGCTCCACTTTGCAGTTTTTGATTAGCTCATGTACCGGTATATGAGCCAATAAAAAATAAAACAGAGCCACTTCTGTTCAGTGTGGAACAGTGGGTTCGCTCACACACACACACACACAGTCTCTTCAGCTTTCATACATGCATTCACACTCTCTCTCTCTCTCCAATTTCTCACACACAGTCACTTCTTCTTTCATACATGCACTCACTCACTCACTCACTTGCTTCAATCGTTCACCTACACAGTCTTTTTAGCTTTCATACATGCATTCACTCACTCTGTCTCTCTGATCTCTCACACACACTCGCTTCGGCTTTCATACATGCATTCACTCACTCACTCTCTCTCTGATCTCTCATACACAGTCAGCATGCCATTGAAAATTGCTCCATGTACCACACTTGGCATGTGTGCCATAGGTTGCCAACCCCTGTGCTAGAAAAAAGCCTCATAATATTCAATGTTCTTTTTTATTTACATGCTGTCTCTTAAAACTCATTAATAAAGCAATCTAAGGTATTTAGTCCAGTCATTTCCCCATGTAAGAAAGAAGGAGAACAAACACATTCATTTTTCTTTTATCATGCTTTTTAACCAGGCTTTTTTATACATTGGAGTACCTACATTTCTTAAAACTGAACAAGAAGAGAGAGAGAGAAGAGAGAAAGAAAAGTAAAACACAACAGCACCTATTTACAGTCCCCATTACACTTAAAAATAACTGAAAAGAACTTTACTTTATAGCATGCAAAGAAAATCACATGCCACAAAATTGGTACTATTTAAGAAAAAAAAATCTTTACTTACAGTTAACTTTCTCCCTTCTCTTCCCCTCCCCAAAGCACTTTTCCAAACATTAATGACATGAAGTAGGGCATGTGCTTTAGAGTCCCCACAAGTCCAACAAACTCTGAAAAAGTCCAAAATTTCCAGATTTTTTTGTTCTGTCATATTTCACAAACATAATTATTGTATTGTAATCTCATATTATGTTACTGTTTTATTACTGCTCGTCTCCAAAATCCTGTCACTGCTTCATTTCCAAAGTAGTCTCAATTCTTCTAGTCAACTCTCGTGCTCCCCTCCTTGTCTCCATTTTCCGTTGAAAATTTTGAAAAGGTTTCACAGGTACAGACCAGAAAAACAAGAAGCAGAATCTCCTTCTGTTTCACAGCTTACATTTTGTTGGACACATTTTAGTATTTTTCCTTTTTAGCATGTATTTCATCAGAAGATTTTTTTCCCCTCCAGGGAAAAATACCTTGAAGACAGCTGGGTACAGCAGTTTGAATCTCACACCTGCATCTCAATATTCTTTGAACAGTGGAATAAATTTGCTTCTCTTCTGTCTGGTGTATAATGCGTAATCATTCTCTCCAAACACCATGCTGTCTCCCACTTTTAGTACTTTGTCCTTGTGCCACAATTTTGTCAAGATTCAACTCCTTCTGCTGATAGGATTGCATCTTTACTATTAAAGGTCTAGGTTACTTTCTTATAGCCAGGTGTGGAGCAGACACATGATGTGCCCTTTCAACTAACAACTCTAGCTGTGGAATACTAGTCCAGTTGCTTATTTGTGCTTTCATAAAATTAATGCAGTCACTTCTTCCAGCTTTTCTGGTATAGCTGAAAATCTCATGTTTTCCGTATTTGCTCTGTCCTCTAATTATATTATAGCAATAACCAGCCTGGGGTGTGGGGTAATGCTATGCCCATGATGGTTGGCGTTTGGTGGTCCTGCCTGAGGAGCCTGAGGGGAACACCAAACAAACACACGAAAAGTTACACCAACCCACATTGCTATTATAATTATTATTAATTATATTTAATGAAGAAATTTAGAAATTCTTAAATAATGGCATAATAAATAGTGGTACAATACTTCATAAGGATGTCATGTTTCACAGCAGTGATTCATCGCGCTTGCAGTAATGCGCAAATGGCTAGAAGCATACAGGAAAGCAATGAGCAAAAGAGCAAGATCTCCTTTTTTTTTTGCTGTTTTAGTTAAATAAATTTATTTAAAATAAGTAGACGACGGAAATCTTGCACATCTCCTCCGCTGCTTAACTTAAATAAGCTTTATAATTTACTGGGTCTCTTTATGTGAACTTTATCTCTCCTACTTTAACCCACTAAGCTGCGCTCATGCTTTTGGGTTTAACATAGGACAGCTGGCGAAAAAAACAGCGGAGAGTTAAAATAAACAACGCCGGTTAAACTGTCTCATTCGTTAAACCTCAGAGCCACCGTTTCAAAGAGATTCTATGTTAATATTTTTTTAAACATCTCTTCTTGAGCAGTCTCATATTCAGCCAACCTTTTCTTTATTTCAACCTCTGACTTTTGCAGCTTTATCATTTCATCTGAATATCTGTTTAAAGCTTCTTCCATTTTTTCCAGCCTTTTGATGTTTCTGTTGATGTACTTCATCACTGTTTTATTTTAACCAGGTGTGTATGCAGTTGTCTTATATCTTCCTGTAGGTTACTGGAAGTCATGTCTGAAGGTCCTCTTTTCCTTTTTCCCTGATATTCTGCAGAATATTCATCCTAAAATCCTTTCTTTATTAAAATTGACATGCTCAGTTCTTTCCAAATGTGTCTTCTGTAGCATTGCTATTTGTACTCTGCATTTCTCAATATAATTAAGTATTCTTTCTTTTTTATCTATACCTGTGAGACTGTTCCATTCACAAAGCACTGTGTGAGGTATAGTGCAGCTAAACGGACAGCTTAACACTTTAAGAAAATCCAATAAGTGAAAGAATCAGGGTTTCTTGTAGCTTTACCAAATGAAAACAGTCCTTGAACCAAATAAGGAATCAGATGCAAAAACCAGAAAATACAAGACAAAGAAAAATAATCTGGTTCCACACAGCAGTGAAAATCAATATGTCCTTTATTGTAGCAGGTAAGCGCTTTCTCGGAATAACATCCACTTCATCAGACCAACAAAGATAGAATAGCAGTTACATTTTTAAAAACTAAAACATCCAATCAAAAATCAGATAAAATATGCATCATAGCTAAAAGCCATGTGATAAAATACATCTGTAGAATCTATAGATCATTAAAAAATTGAATAAAACAGACTAAATGAATAATATGTACTAAAACTGGTAAATACAATAGTAAAAAATAATAAAAGATGGACTATTGAAATATACATGATAAAATAGTAAAAGAGAGATCAATGCTTTAATGGCCGTGCTTTAATGAAGGGTTTCAGGGAAACTCTGTTGTTTAAACCAGGAGGTTTATCAGCTTGAAAGTGCAAAATCCATTTCTGTTCACTAGATTCTGTTCTATTATTTATGTCACCTCCTCTCTTGGTACTATGCAGAATCTCTAGTAACATAAAGCTAAATTTATGTTCTTTACCCTCTTTAGCTACATGCAGTGATAGTGCGCATGTTCTTTAACATTTCTGATATCCCTAAGGTGTTCAAGTATTCTATCCTTAAACACCCTGTTCGTTTTCCCTATGTAAAATGAGAAGCAGGTAGTACCATAGCAAAAATAGACAACATTTTTTGTTCGACAATCTGCATAAAGAGCAGTATCTATCTTAAAACCCAAAGTGGGATGTGTGAAATGATTACCACTATGCTTATGTGTACAGGCCATACAATTCCTACACGTATATGTACCAAGTCTATCAGATATTATAGTTGATTTAGTATTAAAGGATCGATAACAGAGCTGACTCTTAAGTGATCTATTATTTCTAAAAGCAAAATCTGGCTGTGTGCCAATGACCCCATTCAACTCATGTACAGTAGACAGAATATTCCAGTTCTTTTTAATAATATCACATGCTACATGCACATTACTGGCAAAGGTCAATGGCATCCTTAGTTTATTCCTAGAGGTATCAGTGGAAGCATCACTTGAGAAAGTATTGTCAATATTATCCCTGTTGTTAATACTAGTGGGGAGGGGGGAAAAGTATGGCTGGCACTTACCTGATCTATGCCGCCATCCTTCTGCTATTTGAGAATCAATAAGTTTACTACTATAGCCTCTTTCTAAAAATTCTTGTTTAAGTGTTTGTAATGCAACAATGAGACTATCATCATCATTAAAAAGTCTCATAGTTCAAAATATCTGTCCTTTCAACACATTGAATTTCATATGATTCAGATGCATACTGCCATAGTGTAGAACATTATTCTTTCTAACAGTTTTCTTATACAAAGTAGTAGACACAGTGGATAAATTATTTTTAGTAAATTTAACATCCAAAAACTCTACTTCTTTATCAAAATATTCATAGGTAAATCTCAAAAAAGTATTTAACTGATTTAAGTATAAAAGAAATTCTTGTAGCCGCTGCTTTGAGCCATGCCACAACAAAAAGAATCATCCACAAAATGTTTATACCATTTGATGCTAACCTGGTATTCATTATTCGAAAGTACATATTTAGCTTCCCAATTAGCTAGGGATAGGTTGGCATAGCTATTAGCACAAGCTGTGCCCACTTTAATACTTTTTTTTTATAAAACTGCAATACAATACAAATAGCAACATATTAGAATATATACAATATACAGCACTTCTAAATACAAAGAATTACAACAAACAAATTACTTACAGGAGATGTGAATGCCAGGGCCTGGGAAAAGAAGATCATAACTGCACTTCATGAGGGCTAGAAAGAAAGTTGCTTCCTGACTGAGTTACATCACTTCCTGAGGCTTGCTATAATGCTGTAAAACAAGTTAATCTAACTGTTATAAATAAAAGGCCACTAGATGGCAGCAACAGATCAAAAATGCTCAAACTGTACAACTATGATATAAACTACCTGAATTGCTCTGAAGGGCAGAATACTCCCTGCCTGGCATATTACGGGATGCCACTACACTCATTAATATTACTACACATAATAACACATTTTAACCATTTTCAGAAACAAGAACTACAATGTCAGAGACTGGCCTCAAATAAACTTTAGCAGTACCTTGTTTGACAACTCTTAGTTCCACCTTTCTCACTTTACCATTTCTGCTTGGCAACATGTCAATGATAAGTTCCACAGGCCATGTATTCCTGCATTTTTGACTGTCTTCATTAACACATCACCTGCTTTAACATTTGGATAGTCTCGAGTCCACTTTCTGCGACTTTGTAAGGTGGACAAGTATTCCCTTTTCCATCTTTTCCAGAAGGTGTCAGCAAGACTCTGAACTTGCTTCCATTGTTTTACATGAAGGCCTGCTGTTTTGAAGTTACCAGAAGGAGCCAACAAAGACTTTGCCTTTTGAGTCAAAAGCATGGCTGGTGTAAGAACCTCTGGATCGTTTGACACTGGTACTAAAGGTCTTTCATTCATAATAGCCATAACTTCCACCATAAAGGTACTTAAACTCTCATGGGTCAGACGAGTAGGCTTATCTTGCAGCAACATTGCATCCAAGATATGTCTAGCTACACCTATTAGTCTTTCCCAAGCACCTCCCATATGAGATGAGTGCGGAGGATTGAAGACCCACGTGCATCCTTTGTCTTGTAGATAATCTCGTACTGCTGTATCACCTGCACAAATATTAAGTTCTCTACAAGCTCCCACAAAGTTTGTCCCTCTATCAGAGTGAAGTAACTTTGCTGGGCCATGGATTGAAAAGAATCTTCTCAAGGCATTAATAAAACTGGAAGCTGACATAGATTCAATCAGTTCTATATGTACAGCTCGTGTAGACAGACATGTAAAAAATACTGCCCAGCATTTGTTGTCAGCACTACCTCCTCTACGGTGGCGGGTTACCACTGTCCATGGGCCAAAAACATCAATACCCACACTAGTGAATGGTGGTTCAGGAGTAGCTCTATCTTCTGGTAAATCTGCCATCTTTAGACTTTCTAATCCCCTTCTCAATTTACGACAGATAACACATTTGTGAATAACTGCAGATGTCAGGCGTTTACCACCAAGGATCCAGAAACCTGCAGCTCTGATTGCACCTTCTGTTATGTGACGTCCTTGATGAGCCACTTGGTTATGGTAATATCTCACATTCAGTGTAGCAATGTGATTGTGGGGGATGATAATTGGTTGCTTCTCTTGTTCAGTCAATGTTGCAAAGGACAAGCATCCGCCAACTCTCAGCAGTCCATCTTGATCTATAACAGCACTAAACTTCTTGAGACGACTTTGTTTTGGCAATGCCTTTTGCTCTTTTACGCAGTCATATTCCTTTTTGAAATGTTTGTGCTGAACAGAAGAGATGATCACATTCTTTGCTTGTGAAAGTTCCTCTAAGCTAACTTGCTGATGAAAACTTTTCCAGCCTCTAAGTAGAGAGCTATCTGATTTTCTCTGAAAACCTTTGGCAATATGAATAGGTCTGGCTACAGTTTCAACTGGTGCCTTCCAGTTTGAAAATCTTTCAAAACAATGTGAATGAATAGTGGAATCAAAGGCTCTAGTGCTGAAGCTTGCAACTGCTGGTTTAATTTCAGGATCAGCTTCAGGCTCTATGAGAGGATAACCAGTAGCCATGTCATTTGAATTGTCTTTAACTGGCTGGTAAAGAAACAAAGGGCCTGAGAACCACATAGTGTTCTGAAGACATGCTGTCTGTGTGGGCCTTGTAGCATAATCATCAGGGTTTTGCTCTGTGGGTACATAGAACCACTGATCAGGATGAGTTACTTGTCTGATTCTATTTACTCGGTTGGAGACATACAGAAAGAATCTTCTAGAGGTATTGCAGATGTACCCCAGGACGGTTTTACTGTCTGTGAAGAATTTCACAACAACCAGTTCCAGGTCTATTTCTTCTTTGATTAGCTCATACAGTTCTACTGCTAATACAGCTGCACATAGCTCTAAACATGGGATTGTATGTGCTGCTCTAGGGCTTAACGAACCCAACATGACATACACTTACTTCATTAGTCATTTTTGAGTCTATATTAGAACATTGACTTTTTAAAATGTCGAATGTTCTCATATTCTAATCCTATTCTACAAACGCTCACAACATCGAACATGCAGAACAGCAAATTCTTTCCAAGGGAAAAAATTGCTGTTCCGGCACACATACACATAACACAAACACATCAAACAAACAGCAATCCACACACATACACCTAAAATCCTACATCTAACCCTACACTAAACTGTACACACACCACTAGCTATCCACTTACCTTAACCCAAACCCTAATCCTAAGGTCCATCACTATCGCACACTCATCTCACCTGCACCCTAACCCTAACTCACCTACCCTACCCTAACCCTCACGTCCACACATTTGCACACTTACCTGACCCACACCCTAACCCTAACTCACCTACCCGTGCCTTAACCCTCGCGTCCACACAATTGCACACTTAAATGATTCTGACCCGTAACTTTCCACCACAGTGCTGAACATAGCGAAGCCACAGGAACGTCCAACCGAATTCCTTCCCTAGGAAGAAATTCAGTGTTCCGCAGCTTCGCTATTTTCAGCGTTTGCTGAATAGGGGTCAATATTAGAACATTCAAAGTTGTGAAACTTTGATGTTCTAAAATAGACCTCTTGTTTTCAAGTAGGCTACTACACCTATAGCTGTGATGGATGCATCTGAAAAAATATGCAGTTCCTTTTTACAGGCTACTGTCAGTGAAACAGGCCCATAACATATGTGTATCTTTAAGCCTTTCAAAGCCTGCAAAGACTCCTTCCACTGAATCCACTCATGCAGTCTGTCCTGTGGGAGTAATGCATCCCATTCCCGTTTCCCAGATGACACTTCACGGACTAAGGCCTTACCTTTTATAGTCGCTGGTGCAGCAAACCCAAGGGGATCATAAAAGCTGTTCACAGTAGCTAAAATTCCTCTTCTGGTGAAGGGCTTTTCCTCTGAAGAGACCTGGAAAACAAAGCTATCTGTTTCTAGATCCCAGCCTAGTCCTAAACTTTTCTGAAGAGGAAGGGAGTCTGTACCCAGACAATGATCTTGAAGGTCCTTAGGTCTGTCTTCTACAGGAAAGGCTTCCATGACCTGTTTGCTGTTAGAAGCAACCTTATGAAGCTGCAGATTAGATTCTGCCAGCATCTGCTTTGTTTTGTTGAGAATGTCAATTGCTATCTCAGGAGTGCTAGCAGATGTAAGTCCATCATCTACATAGAAATGTCTTAACACAAAGTGTTTGGCATCTTGTCCATAATGTTCAGCTCCTTTTAGGGCAGCTTTACCCATACAGTATATAGCCACAGCAGGAGAGGGACTGTTGCCGAAGACATGTACTCTCATTCTGTACCCCACTACTTCTTTGTCTATGTCATGATCTTTGTACCAGAGAAAACATAAATAATCTCAGTGGTCCTCTCTCAACAGAAAACAGTAAAACATCTGCTGCACATCAGCTGTGAAGGCTATGGGCTCTTTTCTAAAGCACATGAGGACCCCTAGTAGAGAACTGTTTAGATCAGGACTACATAACAGTACCTTATTTAAAGAAATACCTTCACATTCTGCACTGGAATGAAACACAACTCTTATTTGATCAGGTTTGTGTGGGTGATAAACACCAAACATTGGCAGATACCAGTGTTCTTTACCTTGATCCAGTGGTCCTGCAATTTCAGCGTGATCATTATCCAGTAACCTTTTGATGAATTCTGTGAAATCTCTCCTTACCTTTGGCTTTTTTTGTAAGGTTCTACAAAGAGAGTTCAGGTGCTTCATGGCTTGTTCTCTATTACAAAGGTAAATGATACCTGGGTGTGCAAAATGGCAGAGGGGCCACCCAGCTGTCATTATCATCCTGGTAAGTCTCTCTATCCATGAGCTAGAGAAAGGCTTGATCTTCTATGGGCAGGGCTTGTTTATCATTGTCCTTTGATTTCTGGAACACTGAAACCCCTAGATTGTCGGTTTCTATGTTAAAGCTGGTATCGTCTTTGCTGTGTGAAGAAGAGTCCCAAAACCGTGTTAAATTATCAAATTTTCTTTAACAGTAAAATTGTTCTGGCACGGACTGAAAAAGGATGTGCGGCCATTTGTTAACATAGACATCTTGAAGGAGCTGATGCTGTTTGGCTGGTGAGCTGATCCCAGGCAAACTTTTCCTACAATGACCCACTCCGAGTCAAGTCTCTGAGCATAAGAGGCGTTGACCGGTCCATTAATTTGCTCATGCACTTTGTGTACTTATAAAATGTCTCTTCCAAGAAGCAAAAGGATAGAAGCACCAGAAGTAACAGCTGGAATGAGGTGAGCAATTGGGTGGAGGTGAGGGTGATGATAAGCCACCTCTGGAGAAGGAATTTCTGACTTGTCATCAGGTATCATGTCACAATCTATCAGTGTAGGTAATAGGAATCGCTTTTTCCTATCAAAAGATTCAATAACAAAGTCTATGGCTCTTCTGCCTGCAGTTTCCATAATGCATGCGCATGTCTTTAGAGTATAGGGAGCTGCAGTTGTTTTAATGTTAAAGATATTGAAAAAGTCTGACCTTGTAAGTGATTTATTACTCTGCTCATCAAAAACTGCATAAATCTTCACTGCTTTGTCTCTTTTCCCAGTGGGATACACAGTGACTAAACAGATTTTAGAACATGACTGTGGATTGTTACCTTGGCCACAGATTTCAGTGCACTTAGATATCACTAAAGAAGGAGAATCCTCTTTTTGCTCCCTGCCCTGATCTTTCCTGGCTTCTACCATCCCTGCTGGTTGTGGAGGTGGATCAGGGTGTAAGGCCGCTATGTGTTTCTCGCTGCCACATTCTGTGCACTCAACTGATATTTTACAGTCTTTAGCTATATGCTTAGTAGATTCACAGCACTTGAAACAGATGCCATTTTGTTTAAGAAAGGACATTCTCTCCTCAATAGGCTTACCTCTAAACCCTTTGCACCTTTTCAGAGGATGAGGCTTCCGATGAATTGGGCATTGCCTATCAGGACTTTCTGTAGGGCTCACCTTGCTGCTGTCTTGACAGTTTGTGGCCCTTGAAGGTACAACTGTTTTGTTTGTGAACACAGAAGTATTACCATGAGGTCTGCAAGGCTTTTCTGGCCTGGATGGCGGATTACTGCTGCTAATGAAGGCAAAGCTGGGGTCGCTCCTAATCTTTGCTTGCTGCTGAATGAACCTAGAAAACACAAAGAAAGGGGGAAAAGCTACTCCATTTTCCTCTTTGTATTTAGCTCCAACAGATACCCACTTTTGCTGCAAGGTATATGGTAATTTATCCACTATTGGATTAGTACCACGAGCAGTGTCTAAATATAAAAGGCCTGTGAAAAAGCCCTCCTCTTTAGCACACTCTATTTCTAGAAGAAGATTGCCCAGTTGTTGTCATTTCGTATTGTTTTTATTGCTCAACTTGGGGAAGGTTTTAAGCTTTTTCGGTAGAGCACCTTCAATTGCTTCAGGTGAACCATATCTTTCTTCTAGCCTCTGCCATGCCATGTTAAGTCCTGCCAAAGGGTTAAATAAGTGTACTCTACGCATGCTTTTTGCATGCTCTGCTGACTCTTTGCCCAACCATTTTATCATTAAGTCCAGCATTTCTGCAGCCACCAAATTTAAGTCTCTAGTTGCACTCAGAAAGGAGGACTTCCATGCCCAATAGTTTTCTGGACAGTCATCAAACTTGATAAAACCTGAGTTAACCATTTCTTTGCGGAAAAGATACTTTGTGACAGCTTGTATGTTTTGGTGTTCAGGCATGTAATCTTTAGGCTATGGTAGTGGGAGTCCAGGATTTCTATTTCTAAGGAACTCTGGAGGTTGTTCTTTTGTTGGTTTGACACTGCTGACATCACAAGACTGATGGGGCATACTCGGGACATCTGCTGGCTTTGGGCTGGATTCTCCTTGCATAATCTTAGGTGACTGCTGGCTTGCATGCATACTAGTAAGTTTCTGGATGTACTCACTTGTACGTTCAGCAGAGGAGAGAGGTTTCTCTTGGATTTTTAGTTCTAACTGAGTTATCTCGCTTACTGATGAATCTGTTTCCAGGTAAGCAGCGGCCTCTGCTCTGGCACTGAAGAATATGTAGGTTAGCTTCCAATTCTGCCTTTTGTCACATCATAATGGCTTTTTTTTCAGCAAATGCCAGTTGGGCGCATGCCGCATCTGCTTTGCCACGAGCTCTAATTGCTAAGAAACATGCTGAGGACATCTTATTGGATCTTGATAATTTGGAGCCATGTGACCATGTATCATCTTTCAGGACACTAGAGCTGTTCTCCCTACCATGCTGTGTCATGGGGGACATATCCTCAGGTTTATACTTCTTCCCTGATCTCAGACTCATATTTGCAGTGCAGCGACTTCTTGTATTCAGGATTGCAAGGATCTCGTTTTTACTGTTCCATTCTCACAGCACTGTGCAAGGCATAGTACAACTAAACGAACAGCTTAACACTTTAAGAAAATCCAGTAAGCGAAAGAATCAGTGTTTCTTGCAGCTTTACTGAGATTTCTTAACTTTAATACTTTTGTTTTTGTAAAACTGCAACACAATACAAATAGCAACATATCAGAATATATACAATATACAGCACTTCTAAATACAAAGAATTACAAAATACAAATTATGTACAGGAGATGTGAATGCCAGGGCCTGGGAAAAGAAGATCATGACTGCACTTCATGAGGGCTAGAATGAAAGCTGTTTCCTGACTGAGTTACCACTTCCTGAGGCTGGCTATAATGCTGAAAACAAGTTAATCTAACTGTTATAAATAAAAGGCCACTAGATGGCAGCAACAGATAAAAAAAATGCTCAAACTGTACAACTATGATATAAACTGCCTGAATTGATGTGAAGGGCAGAATAGAGACTATGCACATTCCAAGATAACATGGGAAATGTCACAATTATGGTAAGAAGTCATTATTCCCACCTATTATATATTGCAGCTTTTTTAAATGTCTAATTCCAGCTTTTGTGATACATGCTTTCATTAATGTTTGGCATGTTAATCCATTATACAGTTTTTTTTTCTTACCATCAACATGGAACCTATGTCACATTTTTAAGACTTTTTGTTTTAATAAAAAAACAAATACACTTCCAGAACACCCCATAACCTATTAACTTAAAACAAGCACACGCATAACTATGTATATCTTTAAATAATTAAATGTAACCCTCGTAATAAGAATATTTGTGCCAAACAGACAGCTGCTAACACAGGTTCTAGTTAACCTGAAACTGAGCTAAAACATATATCATTGCCTGTGCTTCTCCTTACACTAATTGGTGTCTGTTCTTTTTTATCTTTATTCCCCCATCCCCAGATGTGAAAACTATTTGCATACTTTCAGAAATAATTAACTTTTAGCCTTGAAGAAACCAGTGTTCTGACTTTTAATGCCCTATTATCAACTTGCCTCCATAGAAAAGTAAGAGAAAAAATAAAAAATGCATTCTTCTGTTGCAGCCTGAAAGACAAGCTGAAACATCCATTGCACATAAAAGCTTATCATTGTATTCAGTGTTTTAATATTTACTTGTTTCCACTTAAATTTTGTTATTAGATTAAGCCAAAGATGTTAATCCAGATATTCCTTTATATAAAAGTAAGAAAAAACATGACAGCTCTACATATATTATGATCTGTGTACTTTAACATCCCATCTCCTTCTTCAACAATCTACACTTACAGCTTATTAACCTAAACATGCTTTTTTCTAGCTTTTCTTCTCTTTTGCACTGTAATGCCTACATTTTGTCCTTTCTTAATACCGAAAAAGAAGAAAAAAAGAAACATGGAAGACAAGAACATCTGCTTACTTTAATAACTTATTACATATAGTAACAACTAAAAATACTATAAAATATGCAATCAGGGGTGTAGCCAGGATTTTCAAATTTGTACTCATATCTCCCAGACTGCTGCCCCCTCAACAAGCCACACCCACATTAACACTGCTGACCAAGCCACGCCCCTTCACATTGCTGATCTCTGAACAGATCACTGGCAAGTCTATGCCAAGGTAGCACTTACTTACATGAAGAAGCAGCATGAACATTTCATTCCAAAGGTACTTTCCTTATGTCAAAAAACAAAATACCTTCCTATTTACACTAGGGTAGATCAGTTTGCCCCCCCCAAGATTACTCCTCTTCCCCTTGCAGCTCCTAACCCATGTAGTGGCTCATTAGAGCTCCAGTAGTGCTGCTGACTAAAGGACTGGCAGGCTCTAGGCAGCACATGCTCCACAGTGTTGGTACAACATATAGTGCTCTCCCTAGGTAACACCCAAGCTACAAGCCACAACTACCTCCCTTCCACCCGCATGGGTCACATGGCAATCAAACATATACATAAATAATAAATATAACAAATAAATTACTAAATGTCTTGCAAATGACTGATGGATTGCAGTGATTAATAAACTGATAATATATGCTGTGTATGTTGTTTGCATCATAGCAGTTTTGATGCTACACTCCCCAAATGTTGTTGCAATGCAATTTAGCTTGGGCATATTTGAGACAATATTTATAAAACATGTTGATGACATTAATTTCCAATGGTTGTAGCCGAGTGGATAACAAATTCACATCAGAGGATGTGAAATTCATGCACGCGATACTGATCTTTCTTCTTCTTCTTTTGGCTTTTCTGGTAATGGGTAGCCACAGCGGATCATCTGTCCACTAATGACTGGCAGTGGAGTTTTACAGTGTTGAGTTGCCAGCCCAGCACCCAACCTTCCATAGAAGGCACACACATGCACACACTCACACCTAGGGCCAATTTAGAGTGCCCAATCCACCTACTGCTTGTCTTTGGGAGGAAACCGGAGCACCCGGAGGAAACCCATGCAACCACAGAGAGGACATGCAGACTCCGCACAGAAGGCACCCGAGCTGAGAATCGAACCAGAGAACCTCTTGCTGTGAGGCAGCAACGCTAACTGCTGCACCACTGTGGCCACCCTATAAGTGATAATTTAATAACGTTACTTAAATAATATGATGATTCTCCTCATAGAACAAAGCAGTTTATGACTACTGCATCTGAACAGTGTGGAGGGGCATCTGAGAAGTAAGGATAGAGTAGGAGTTTGGATGCAGGTTCTTAAGGAGAATAACACCAGCACATGGAATAATAGTATATTCATAAAGTACCCAAATGTATTCTAAGAACAAATCCAACACGAAAATGAAGGTTTACCAATAAGAATGACTGCAAGAAAAGATATAAAAAATAGGCAGGTGGGAGCATGAATTTACTAGAAAAAAAATTGGCAAAGTAAGCAACTGGGAGCAAATGACTACAGGCAGAAAGATAACTGAGTAGAATGTGACCAGGCAAATTAGAGATTGTATTCCTTACCAGGGACTGATAAAGTGCAGGCAAAGGGAAAGGGATAATGGAGTACTAAGTGAAAGAGCGTCTCCGGTAAAGTTTTTAATTAAGTCTAAAACCTAAGTTGCTGTTAAAAAGGAAGAATTAGTAGGGAATAAAATACTGTATGACTACAAAAATCAGAGGAGGGTAGAAAGGACAGGAAAGAGATAAAGGTAAGACAAGATACAAAATAACAATGGGAGGACATCTGTATGGCTTCCAAGCATGCAGCAAAGTCCAAAAGGTTTAGGACTTCTGCTTGAAAGGGTTTGCATAGGTATTTTTATACCGCAACTAAACATAAAAAAAAATTCCTCAGGTATATAGCAAATGCTGGAGATGTAATGGGACAGACACGGGTAACTGGGAACAAGTTTTTTGGGGAATGTAATGAATTGGTAGATTTTAATAAAATCTCTACAGAGTACTCAGAAATGTTTAAGGAGCAGTGCTTGTAACTCAAATGATTCTTCCAATTTGGGATACAGTGTCTGAATTTTCCTGACATGATAAGGTCTAATTAAGTTTAATGCTACTAGATGCCAAAAAGCAACTACTAGTTGTAATAAAGTACTGAATATTGTAAAGGAGACAGAGAAACTGAAGGGTAGGGTCTTTATAAAGGGAAGGAGCATAGGCCATAGAAATAAATGGAATTTGTGGGAACAATAGATGGAGAAAATTGTTCAGAAGGAGGAGGAGAGAGATTTAAGGGAATATCGGAACCAAGCAATTTATGTCATGTTGGACTGAATGACAATTGTTATAAAAAAAACTATGTACAATGCATGGAAATGAAAAACTTTTGCTATGGGTTGTTTTCTTTTACAAGTGCACTTAAGTCTTTGTCTACAATGTAAGAATTTAATAAAGAAACAACAAAAAACAAGCAGAAAAGTAGGGATCTAACTACAATTGCATCTCCCAACAGATTACTACACAGCCCCCGGTTCTGTACTCTCCCACTGCTCAACAACACAAACATCCCCATTCTGTACTCTCCCACTACTCAAAACATCCCACACTCTTTCTCTAACACTACATATTTCTACAAACTAATACACAAACTGCATAAAAAAAAAAAGGCATGACTACTACTTAATGACACTTTCCTAATTCCTCCAAAACTGTCTTCTACCAAGATGTGTTTTTATGGCATATGACAAAATTATTGCTAACAATCTTCTATTACTCAACATACATTTTCTGTAGTTATGGTTTTAAGAACCAGTTCTCACTGCGATCCAACCTTTTTTCCCAAAACAGGTAATTATGCACAATAAGGATTATAACTCGTCATAGAAACAATGGCATACCTCTAATTTTTTACTGAAATCTTCTGCGTATGGAACAAACCTACTGTCAGTGTCACCCTTGTAAAACCAGGTACACCATCTTACTTCAGATGGCTCTTCCTCCCAATAAACAGCATGTCTCATTCGATCATACAAATAACCATCATAACGTCCTCCGTCTGTACTCACTACCACATTTTCTGAATCAGGTTGGACAGAATTGAATGTTTCATGCATGCGATACTGATAACGTATTAAAAACAATATAATACAGCTGAATGCAAAGAAAAACAAACTAAACTCAGAAAGTACAGAAAAAGAGAATGCAAATTTTCATATGAATAAAATATTTACACTAACAGCATGATAATACAGATACATAAAACACATGCACACATGCACACACACAATTTACTTACCTTCTCTCTCATGTCCTCCCTGTGGTCACATGGGCTTCCTCCAGGTGATCCGGTTTCCTCCCACATCCCAAAGAAATGCTGTAGGTGGATTGGTCACTCTAAATTGGCCCTAGGTGTGAGTGGGTGTGTATGTGTGCCTTCTGTGGAAGGTTGAGCATTGTTGGGCTGGCAACTCGACACCGTAAAACTCCGTTGCCAATCATGAGCGGACAGGTGATCCGCTGTGGCGACCCCTAACTGGGAAAAGCCAAAAGAAGAAGAAGATACATCACTTATAATTTATACAGTAATTGTCAGTCAAATATTATATAGCTCATTCAAATCCTGTCTTCTTTTAAACCTCGTTCCTCCTCTGCATGTATTGTTCTCATAATTCTCATTATTATTATGTAATTTGCTCCTACCCTTTTCTAAATATCCCAATTCCAGTTCTTTTATCTCTGTTACTAAATTCACTACTTCGGGTAAAGTTGGTTTAGACTTTGATTTCCATTTTCTAGTAATTGTGTTTTTTAGCAGCTACCATAATTAGACTCAGAAAGACCTTACTTTGTCTAGACAATTCTGAATCTGTATCATAGCTCCAAAAAATAATTTCCTTGGTTACACCAATTTGCTCACCCATTATCTCTGGCAGAACATTCTGCAGAGAATCTTTAAAGTCTGCCATCTTATTACACTCCCAGAAAATATATTCCCAGTTACCTCTTTCTTCCCTATTATACCTCCAATATTTGCTGTCTATCTGAGGAAAAATTCTTTGGAGTCTACTTGGGGTATAAAAATACCTATGTAAACACTTCCAAGCAAAGATCCTAAATCTTCTACACTTTGTTGCATATTTCGGAGACATACACATATCCCCCATTGTTTCTTTGTGAAGTGCTTATCCAGTCTCTCTTCCCAATCCTTTGTAGTCCAAATAAATTCTTGGCCTCTTCCCATTCCGTTACCTTTTCCTCTCTAATTATTTGCTCCCAATACCTCGGTTCTTTTGCCATTTTTACCAATGAATTCTAGACCCCTTTTGCCTATTGTCTGTATCCCTAATTGCAGTCATCCCTATTGGCAGAATCTCCTTTCTCCGTTTGCATTTTAGCTTAGTTCTTACAATACTTTCTGCTACTTTATGAATATAATATTCTGTATGGTTATTGTTATTCTCCTTAAGGATTTGCATTCAAAATCCAAGTCTCTCCTTGTTTCTTGAACTTCCCCCGTTTCATCATCTCTTTCCTCTTTGAATTATAGGTTTCTGCTTGTGCTATGTATAGGAGCCTTAACCATGTATCTCTGAAATACCCTTTCAAATTGGATAATCCCAAAGCTCCTTTTCAATCTAAATATATTTTCTTGAGCAATCTCACACTCTGCCTGCTTTTTCTTCATTTCATCCTTTGATTTTTGCAGTTTTATCAGCTCATCTGAATATCTTTTTAAAGCTTCTTCTATTTTCTGCAGTCTTTTTTTTTAGTGGATATACTGTTGCACTTTTTCTTTATTTTAATTATCTCTGAGCATATTTGGCTTATTTTTTCCTCTAGATTACTGGAAGCCATGTCTTGCACCAAAGCTGGAGCTTGAACTGCCTTTTGCTGAACAGCTGAAGGATTCTTCTTAGTCAGTGTGTTTTCATGTTGCCTTTTCTAGTTGATTATCTTTCAGGCTCCCTTAGTTTCTTCTTTGCAGGTGTCTAGGCAGTGTACTTACTAGCTAGTAACTGAATTTTACTCAAGTTGACAATATCGCTGTCTGGAGTTTCTCGTTTTCTGTTTTCACACTGGGAGAGCTGGTATTAAGCTATTGCTCAGTCTGTAGCCATCTTGGAAGTCTCTAAGGTATAGTATTGTTATGTTGAAGCATGACTTTGGAGTTGAATGATTGCATTAAAAACTAAAACCAAAAATTGCCAGTTAGACGTCAGTGCAGAGAGTGTTGGAGATGGAAAAAATGTTCTCTTTATCTGGAAGGCAGACATAAGTATAAAAAGAATTACAATGCAGAATTGAGTGCTAAAATCTAGTAAAAACAAAGAAGGTTCTCACATATATTTGCAATTGTAATGCTCAACAGATAATGCCTCAAGAGACACTTTTAGATGAAGGTGAACTTAAGAACCAGACATAAGTGGCATGGTGGTTAAGGTCTTCATCTCCCATGCACAAGGTACAAGCTTTCGATCCTGACCCCTAGCCAATGACTTTGTGGAGTTTGCATGTTCTTCCTATGTCTCAGTGGGGTTCCTATGTCTCTGTGGATTTCTCCCACTAGGGCCTATACAAGCCTAGCCATAACAATTCCCTGGCTATTTCTTCCCACAATATTCACTTCCCTGGACCCCTGTCTAGCAGGGAGACTGACATGATCCCCGGGGTGAATTTCCTAGCTCCCATCCAATCGTCAATGTTCCTTTTGAATAGGGCCAAAGAGGCACTCTGCTTGACATGTATGGGCAGTCAATTCCAGAGTCTGGGGAGTCTCTAGCTCAGGAACCTATCCCTCCAGCATGTTTTGTTCATTGTGATGACAAGATTTAGATCCTTGGAGCATGTGGCTCTGAGGGATTGGGATTTCTTTAAGTGTAGCATGTCCAACAGCTCTGGGTTTGACATGGCCTTGTATGTTAAGCAGAGATTGCCTCTGAGTAGACGATATGCGACAGAGTATAGCTGGAGTTTTTTTTAGATGGTCAGCATAGGGAACTTGCTTTAGGCTTGTGATTCTTTTAGTGAGGTATTTCTGCAGCCTTTCCAGTTGTTTCAGATGTCTTGAGAGGTACATACCAAATGGGACATTGTAGTCTATAATGGGTCTAATGAGAGATGAGTACAGTGAGACAATGACCATCTTTTTTTCTGGATGAAAAGCCCTTAGTAATGAGGTGTGCCGCATAGAATGATTTCCTGACTGTTGTGGCGATGTGGTTATCGAAGGTGAGACCACTGTCCACCTGTGTCCTTAAGTCTCTTATCACACTTTCGTGTTTAGTGTACTGCCACCTATGTGGTAATTCATGGGTACATGTTTTTTCTCAAAGGGGATAATTATACATTTCTTGGCATTGAGCTTGAGCCCATGGATCTGGCACCAAGCATCTGTTTTTGTAAGGCCCTTTTGTAGATTATCCACATCATTTGGGGATTCAATAATGGCTCCCAGTTTGCAGTCATCTGTGAAATTTGTTAGCCAGAGTCCCTTAGTGTTGGCCTGTACTTCATAGAAGTAGATGCCAAACAAGAGCAGTCCTGGATTGAACCCTGAGGTACTCCACTTGTCACTTGTCTGGAGATGGATTTGGAGTCGGCTACTTTTACAGTGTGGATTCTGTCAGTAAGCCAGTTGGCAACCCATCAAGTGATGTAGGGATTAATGCCCGGCTTAGTAAGTTTATCTATGATTCCAGAGTGGGGGATGGTGTCAAAGGCCTTGGCAAGGTCCAGATAGGCTGTGTGGACTGCCTTACCCTCATCCACGGCTCTAGAAACTGATTCAAAGAAGTCAATCAGGTTCAGGAGACAAGCTCGGCCCTTCATGAACCCACACTGGGTGGGGTCCAGTGTTTGAAGGTTGCCAATGTCTTTGTTTATAAGTTCCATGATAATACATTCCATGGCCTTGCAGATCAGGCTCATCAGACTGATGGGGCGGTAGTTCCCAAGATCCAAGGTGGATTCCCCCCCTTGTGGAATGGGATAACTGTAGCTGTGCGCCACTCAGTGGGCACGAAGCCTGAGGTGAGGCTATGATTAAACATGACAGGTACTTAGGTGAGGTGCCAGTTCATTTTGTAGTTCATGTAGTACACTGCCCGGGATGTCGTCTGTTCCCATGGATGCTGTATTCTTAGCTTTGGAGAGAACGTTTTTTACCTGTGTGGCCATTATTACCAGAATTTGGCAATCTTTCGGTATTGAGATGGGCCCTTTATGGGGTGGAGGGGGGTGAAGTTGGCACTGAATCGATCTGCCAGGATATTGGCAATATCCTTGGGATCAGTATATTTAATGCCATTCTGTTGTAGCTCGGAGCTGATCTGAGCATTGCCATTTAGATTCTTGACATAGCTATAGAATAATGCCTTGTGGTCACACGGTCACAAGGTCATATACAAGAGTGGCCAGCATGCAACTTATGTTGCTTTCTCCTAGTAAGGAAAGGGAACTGGGATATAATCAGCATTTGCAAAGTCATCCCCAGTGAAACAGCTGGCCCACAGCATAAACCACTGATTGCCACAGTCAGCTACAAACAGTGGCCAGAGAAGTCTCTAAAGTTACCAGAGACTAGGCTGAACACCTGTAAGCTGACTGGAGAGAAAGCACAAAGCTTCAAAGAAATAGTCAGGGGTCTAGCATTGCAAGAAGAAGAGGAAATATATGGAACTGAAGAAGAATGGCAGTGCCTCAAATATGTGTGAGGACTACTGAACAGATATGTGGCTGAGTCAGGTATGGAACTAAGGTATATAAGGAAAAATGCAGGGAAAAGTGGGAGATAGAAAAGATGGATCAGGCTAAGAAGGAATACTGATTGGCTAACAAAAAGGCTAGGAGAGCAGTAGTAATAGAAAAGATGGAGGCATCAGAGGCACTCTACTAACTTCTGGAAAGTGACTCGTAGATGGCACAAAGAAACTCTATCAGACTGCAAGGCAAGAACAGACAGATAATGAAGATAGTTATCAGACACCCTTCATAAGGAATGTCAGTAACAACCTGTTTAGTAGTCCACAGGAATAAAAGACAGAAGACTTCCATCAGCTACTGAGTGAAGAGAACCCCACAGAAGGTGTACCCCTCCAAGCACAGCCTACAATAAAATAAGAAGAGGAGCTCACCCTAGAAAAGGTAAAAACAGCACTAAGGGAAATGAAATCATGGAAAGCAGCAGCCTTAGATGAAGTCATGGCAGATATGATCAAGATGTTGGGTGAGTTATGAGATAAATGGCTCCTGAGGGCACTCATAGCATTACAGAGTGAACGGCATATCCCAGATGATTTCAAAATAAGCATACAAGTGAAAGTGTTTAAGAAGAAGAAGGGGGCATTTACAACTGTAGGTAGTATACAGGTATGAAATTTGTCACCATGCATGAAATTTCTGGAGAGGGTAATTGATAAATGAATATGTAGACAATAAGTTGGAAGATGAGCAGTTTGAATTCAGATCTGGATGCAGCACAACTGACCTAATGTTTGCAGTAAGACAGACAGTTGTGAAGAAGCTAGAGATGAGGAAAGAGTCCAGCTGGGCATGCTTAAACTTGGACAAAGCATATGATAAGGTCCCAAAAAATTGATTTGGGTAATCCTGTAATAGTTGGATGTGCATCAGGATTCAGCTCTGAACCCACTGCTATTCATACTGGTAATGGACTATATTAGCAAACAGGTTGTAGGAGACAGATCAACAAAGTTGCTGTATGCAGACAATGTGGCATTACTGGTAGACTCAGAAAAAGAATTTCAGCAAATGGTAGGGGAATGGAATGCTTAATGGAAGGCACACAGGAGGAAAGTACAGATAAGACAGTTATAAATGGCAGCAAATGGGGAAAATCAGAAGAAGCTGAGAACTGAGATAGAGGGGAATATAATGAAACATGTTAATAGCTTTAATAATCTGGGATAGGTGGCTGAGGAAAAGTACTCTGAATGAAGAGATTAAAGCAAGACTCAAACAGGCTGCAAGTCAACTGGTACAGAATGCTATGGGTAATGTGTGACAAAAATGCCAAAGAAGCTGAAAAGTAAAATGCACAAAACAGTGGTGCAAACAGTACTACTGTAGGTTACAGAAACCTGGAAAGTAAAGACAGAACAGCTGAGGAATTTAGAGGTGATGGAAATTAAGTGCCTGAGATGGGTCTTAGGATGCAAACTGTGAGACAGATGAAGAAATGTGGACATCAGAGCAGAAGCCCAAATAGCTCCAATTGCAAAAAGGGTCAAAGAAAACAGATTACTGTGGTCCATGCACATGTAAAGGAAACATAAGACAATCTGGTGAAGAAGATTTGAGACAGAAAGAAAACAAGAGGAAACAAGGGCACCCAGCAAAGAGCAGAGTGGATTGTGTGAGAAAAAAACCTGTGACAGTCAGGCACGGCTGTCAAAGAAAGCAGGAAAGTGGCACCGATTAAGTGACGTAATCAGTTTCCACCAGGGTCTTTTTATGGGGGGGGGTTGGAACACTGCAAGTAATGAAATTGATATGTTAGGGGGCTTAGGACAGGGGTACCTACTAGGGAAGATAAGTTTGTAGGGAACTATATGAGGGTGTGTGGCGTAACTGATAACATAACAGAAAGCTGTAAACATGAGAAGGACTTCACCTTTTATTGCAATATATATGATAGCTTAGCCAGGTTTGACAGAGATTATGTAACACAGGGACATCTATATTTGATGGAAAAGTAATGAATTAACTACATAAGATCATGCCCTCTGTGAGACCCATCCATTAACTACATCAGCTCATGCCCTCTGTTAACCACCTTGAGGGATCAGAAATCTGGACTGAAGGACAAACATTGATAGTCTCCTACTTTCTTAATAAAAAGGGAGTTTTAAGAAACAGGTGACAGATGAGCTTAAAGATTTCTTTTTAAACGCTTTTATTACATAATCACTTAAGACATAGTCATGCTTACATTAATAGAAAAGAAAACAGACCATATTAACATTTGTCATTTTCATGCATTATACATTACAAATATGTTTTATTTCTTTTTAACAATTACTCCCACCAACATTACATACCTTGCTCAATTCATACCTACCTTTAAAAAGCATTCCTTCTAGTGGACATTATTCTTCATCTGTTGTTCTCACAAATTCTATTTATTTCTATCTAATTTGGTTCTTCACATTTCTAAAGATCCAATTTTTTAGTTCTTTTATCCCCTTTACAATGTTCATTACTTCACCTACAGCTGGTTTAAAGTTTAATTTCCATTTTTTTAGTAATTGTTTTTTGTCAGCCAATACCATTAAACTTAATAAGGCCTTACTATCTCCAGGCAATCCAGATCCTGTGTCTCAGCTCAAAAGAATAATTTCTTTAGCTACAGCCATTTGTTCTCTCAAAATTTCTAACAGAGTACTCTTTAGGGAATTTTTAAAATTTGCCAGTTTGTTGAACTCCCAAAAAATATGTCTCCATTTAGGTTTTTTTTTCCATCATACATCCAGCATTTGCTATCTACCTGAGGAAAATTTCTCTAAAGTCTGGTTGGAGTATATAAATACGTATGCAAATACTTTCAAATAAAAATCATAAACCTTCTGGACATTTCACATACTTGGGAGTCATACAGACTCCCATTGTTCCCTTGCAAATTGCCCTTCCAGTCTATCTTTCCAATCTTTTTTTTTAATTCTCTGATTGAGTCTTGTAGTTATCATGCAATATTTTACAAGCCATACTAATTATCCCCTTTTTAATAGCAGCTACTATTCTAGGCTTGATGAAAACAGCTACCAGAGCTGGTCTTTCCCTTAGCATTCCCCTATCCCTTTCTCTTTGCCTATGTTCTAATATCAGTCCCTGGTAGGGAAAGCAGCCTCTAACCTGCAGTCCAAGCTTCTGTTTATTCATCTTACACTATTAACTTTCCCTGTCTAGTTATTTGCTCCTAGTACCCTAGTTCTGTTGCCAGTTTTCTCCAGTAAATTCCAGCCCCTATGCCAGTTTTGTATACCCCTACTTGCAGTCATCCCTATTTTCTAAATCTCATTTCTCTGTACCTATTTTGGCTCAGTTTTAAAAATACTTTCTGCAACTTTATAAATATAATATTCTGTTTGGTTGTTGTTATTCCCCTTAAAGGTCTGCCCTGAAATTCTGCTTTCACCTTATGTCTCAATTTACCCCCCTTTATCATTATCCCTTTTCACTTTGATTTATAACCTTCTGCTTGCCATTTGTACGTAAGCCTTAAATCTGTAATTCTAAAGTATCCACTCAGATTAGGTAATCCTAAACCACCTTGATCTATGGGAAGAGTCATCTTATTTCACTTATCTCTTGCCTTCCTTCACAAATAAATTCCTTCAACTATTTATTAATTTTTGTCCACCTCTCCTTTGGTTGATAAATATATGCCTGACCTATATGTAAAACTAAAAGGACTAAAAACATTGTCACTGCTTACATCTTACTATCCATATCCATAGTCAAGAGCTTTCAGCTTCTCACTTTTTGTATTATCTGTTGTTTAGTCTTTTCCTACGTATCCTTAACTGCAATAACATAATCTTTTTAATCCATAAAACTAAATATTTTATGTTAACATGTACCCATAAATATAGGTATCACTAAATCAGTTCATATGTGGGTACATAGTTTACTGCCATAGACTTTGTTTTATCTTCATTAATTTTATATCCCAAAACTATTTGAAACTGTCTTAAAACATCTCTGATGCTCAGGTGAAGGTTGCCCTCTCCAAAGCAAAAAACACTGCTTCCATGGGACCAGATGGCGTCCCAGGTTGCGTCCTACATGAACTCCGAGAGGAACTAATCCTTCAAATAAAACAGCTATACAATTTCAGCCTCACTACAGGATATGTGCCCACAGAATGGCGTACAGCAACAGTGGTCCCACTCCACAAAGGTGGAGCCTCTATGGACCCTGGAAACTATCGCCCCATAAGCCTGACTAGCTTAGTCTGCAAGGCTATGGAGAGGATCATCATGGAGCTCATAAACAAAGACATTGGGGACCTACAGACACTAGATCCTACCCAGTTCAGCTTTGTCAAGGGCAGATCCTGCCTTTTGAACCTGGTTGACTTCTTCAAAACAGTCATCAAAGCCATAGATGAAGGGAAGGTAGTCCACACAGCCTATCTGGACCTTGCAAAGGCATTTGACACAATACCCCACTTGGGCATCATAGATAAGCTATCCAGCTTAAATATAAACCCCTATGTCACAAGATAGGTCGCAAACTGGCTCAAAGACAGAACCCACAGAGTGAGAGTTGCTGGAGCCATGTCAGACTCGAAACCAGTCACAAGTGGCGTCCCACAGGGTTCTGTCCTGGGACCACTTTTGTTCGGTATATACTTTTCCGAAGTACAGGCAAATGTGGGAGGACTATGGCTCACCAGGTTCACAGACGACTGCAAACTGGGCGCCATAATCAACTCTCCAGCTGACACAAACATCCTTCAAAAAGGTCTCACAGAGAAAGATAAATGGTGCCAGTGCCATGGTCTAAAGCTAAATGCCAAAAAATGTATAGTCATACCCTTTGGCAAAAACAATGTGCCCACAAAGTACCACATAGGCGGAAACCCATTAAGTACAGAGAAAGTTATTAGGGACCTGGGGACCCAAGTTGATAGCAATCTCTCCTTTGAAAACCACATTGCCAAAGTGGTTAGAAAGACCTTCTACATAGCCCACCTCATCACGAAGGGTTTCACATCTAGATCAAGAGAGGTAATCATGCCCCTTTATTCATCCCTCATCAGGCCCATCATAGAATACAATGCCCCTTTTGGGATGTACCTTACCCGACACCTGCAGCAATTAGAAAGACCCCAAAAGTATCTCACCAAGAGGATCAAGGGTCTCAAACAGATGCCATATGCTGATTGGTTAAAAAAACTCCAGCTCTACTCAGTTGCATACCGCCTACTTCGAGGCGATCTATGCCTGACATACAAAGCAATGTCAAATCCAGAATTAATGGACATGCTCCACCTCAGTAAATCTAAATCCCTTAGAGCCACACGCTCGAGGGACTTGAACCTCAGCACAGAAATAAATAGAACTTGCTGGAGGGACAGGTTCATAACCCAGAATAGAATTCCAGTTCATGTGAGGCAGAGCACCTCACTGAATCTCTTCAAGAAGAATCTCGATAGGTGGATGGGGGATCATAGGTTTGTCCCAGGGATTACTCCCATGTCATTATTAGACAGAGGCACAGTAAACTAAACCTTAAAGGGCACAGTATACTCAAATCAAGGGGTGGCGTAAGCCATACAGAATCGGGCTGGGCTTATTATTGCCTCAGGGCAGATAGCCTAGTATGAACCTATGAACCTATAAAATATATCACAACACCAGAATGTCCATCTCTGCATTTGAAAAGTAGAAGATAAAATCTGCATTTGTCAAGTAGAAAATAAAATCACAATGAAGTTGTGAGTCACTTATTCTCTTTGCCAATGGCTCTAAATATAAAGCAAATAAAGGAAATGGAGGACGTTCCTGCCTGATTCCTCTGTTTAAACACAGCTTGTGGGAAAGGAACTTTAATTCTTACCTCTGATCTTTCATATTTTTGAAGGAGCCAATTTTAACACTGAATACTGTTGGTAGTTTTTGCAGTGAAGGGAGATAAGAAAGCCAGTGGACTGAGTAGCTGGTTGACTGATCTTCAATAACTCTTTACTTTTACACAGGCTGTGATTAAATTTTATTAAAATACTTGTTTGCCTTATTTTCTTTACATTCAAACAAGAGTTCATTTTCAGTATTTAATATGCAGTAAATTATTGATATTAAACATCATTTAATCTGTATTTCCTTTTAATTAGGTATTACACATTACTTAAGTGAGTACTTTGGTGTTGTTTAGAATCTTATTACTTCTTATAGTATAAGACTTATTTAAGTGGCCTATAATGTATAGATTTTACATCAAACCAGTCCTTTTGGCACAAAGAATGGCTATTTTAGTGTTGTCCATAACTTTTTCCATATAACAGTTTAATATTACTACATTTGTGACATTGAGTCTTTGTTCACTTGCATTTGTCTCTGTGTAAAGCAGATACCTATTTAATGCATACCATTTATACTGTCCTTTTGTTATCAGGTCTGGCAGTTCAGGTGATGCTTATAAGGTTTTTACTGCTCATCATTTTGGTGTTATTCCTTTTCAAAGGGTGTTACTGATTTAGAAATGTTGGATTGAAATAATAACTCAGCATAATTAATTTAATACATATAGCATGGAGTCTTTGAATTCTTAATTTCACAATGAGTTACTTAATAACAGATTCTTAGTAAAGTGCAGTTCATGTGGTATATATAAAACATAATGACATCCTTTTTTAGATATTTGTACTCTACTCTAGCAAATTAATAGTTCTTTTAAGCATTCTTGATGTTTAAAAATTTTGAAAATCTGTCTCCATGTAACTATAATAATACTACTCATATAGAACAGTTTTAGAATATGTTACTTTTTGGGGAGAAGATGTGAAAGAAGAATCTACATAAAGATTTATTTAATAATAATAACCATATCAATGAAACACTTCCTGTAAAATCAATGAATAAGAAGTCACTAGAAAGCAACCATGAGCAGGTTATGGTAAGGCGATGAAATAACAAATGAAAATTTGTTAAAAATAAAAAGCATGAAAAATAAATGTATTCAAAGGATATACTTAGCAAAAGTGGAATTCCTAACTCTACATTAAAGAGCAGTACAGAAAGGATCATAAACAATTCAATTTCTATTAATCCACCTGCTACTATTAAAGTAACAGAGGATTCTTTAACTGTGGCATTTACTGAAAATAAATTTCAGCACTCAGATATGAAATGGTCAGTTATAAGATCACAAACAGATGATATGATATCGGGGAAAACCAACTAACTTCAAGTGCTTTGTACCCAGAAATAATTATAGATAAACCAGTAAACAAGAAACTCCATTGGTACTCTAGTAACAGTGATGGGGACATGCATTCTAGAGCACTGGAGGAATAGGGAATAATATACTGAGTATATAGATAAAAATGTTATTAGCATTACTAAAAACAGACATAGAAAAGAATCTAGCACCAGTAATACAGTAATATCAAGTACCAGTCAGCACATTAAGAATAACATAAAACCAACAAAAGCTCAGGATTTAAATGATAGTAATAGAAGCATTGCTGATGAAATTCTTATATTAGGTGATTCCGTAATGTATGAATACTTAATAAATGATGGATTACAATTACTGTATTGTCCTGTCTAATGTTAGAGGAATGTCCTGAGTTAATCATTGTAAGTTAAGCCTAAGTACACATAACTTGTATTACGGTGGGAGGTTGGCATCACGGTTAAGGTGTTTGCCTTACAAACACAAGGTGCAGGGTTTGATTCTCACATGGGGTAATTGGCTAGGCTTAAATGGTCCACAAGGGCAGCTAGCCTAGTACTAATCTATGAACCTATGAACCTATGAACATGCAGGAACTAATAATTTATTAACAACACCATTAAACCCTTTGAAAATGTCATTGTTGGACATTATTAATGTGTGAAAAAGAGCATCAGTAGTCTTCACCATAAGTAAGATTCTTCCATTCCCAAGGTAGATTAATTATCAATACACCAAAGCCCATTATACAACACTTGGTTTAGACAATTGTGTAGAGTTTATAATATTAAGCTGATTACATCTTGGGAAGATTGTATGTTTGACATTTGAATTTATACAAGAGATTTACTGGACCTAAATAATTATGGCATCACCTAATCATCAAACACATGATGAAATTTTATGTTTTAAACACACACACACACACACACACACACACACACACACACACACACACACACACACACACACACACAAAAACAAAGTCTCAAGCAGGAGGATCGAATAATACTTTTATACACTCATAGTCTGTACAACAAATATATTGAATTAAAGAACATCATTAAGTATGAAAATTAGAAATTATAAAATACTTGCTAAAGTGGAGGCTTGGGACTCTAGGAATTTGGTATTTGAAAAATTTCAAAATATGAGAATTTAAGAAATAGTAAATAAGGTGGCTGCAGTTTTGTTGACTTACGTATTAATAAAAACAGACAAACTGTTAGAATCTGTTATTGTTGTAGATAATTTAGAAATAAGGCTAATCAACAAGCTCATGATTTATGTTATCATACCCCTAATATGGAACTATCTAACCACTGGGCATACTTGAGTAGACTGTGTGATATTTTCGAAGCTAAAATGTATTTATTACTACTTGGTGACTTAACTTGGAATCTGGAATACCTAATAGCATATGCTCTAAGGAATAGAGAATAAAAGTTTCCTTGAGCAAAAATTGACTTTGGTTAAAATACATTATACACATGGATGATACATTCTAATAAACGTATATATGAGCATTATTATAAGATACAGAAAAATGACATGAAGAATGCCTTATATAAACACATACACAGCAGAGGACATGATCACACATTCAAGTTTTCTATTATTGAACACATTGACTGCACTGAAAGAGGAGGCAACTGGAAAGTTTACTTAGCATTACTGGAAAGCAAGTGACAGATATTTACTGACGCCACAAGATTTCCAGGCATAAATGATAGCATTAGTTTTAACCAAAGTAAATTTTTAAAATATAAAATATATAATGTATTCTTATAATATATATATTTATCAATTGTTATTATGTAGATATTATCAGTATTTGTGAAGCAGAGAGTCAATTTTAGAAGGCATATGCATTTATGTACAAGAATGTATCTTTAAGAAGTTAATTAGTTTTTTTGGCGCCAAACTGGGTATTTAAACTATAGTAAAGCAATAACAGTTGGTTCTGATGAAGTCTGTGTGGATACAGATGAAAGCGCTTAACCGTATGATATAATTCTCTGGTTTTTATTTGTGGAACATCTGTGCATTTTAAACAATAAACATTTCTTGTTCGAGCTGCAGCGTAATCATTCTGCTCAAGGAAACTTTTATTCTCTAGTCAGTGGATTCTATAGTAGTTTGTTTGTTCGTGGAAGTGGTTTCCTGATGGCAGGTACTCCAGACGTGATGCAAGCTTCATTGAACAAGGAAGATTTCTTATCCTTACGTACGGATTTAACTTCGCTTCAAATGGAGGTTTCTAAACTTGTGGAACTAGTGAGTCTTTTAACTGCCAATTCAGCACCGGTGGCAGTTACGGAAAATCCAACCTCAGTAAAAGGCAGCAATGCGTATACTGGAATTAACACTAGTACTCAGGTAGAAATACCAAATGGGCAATATTGTGAGATAAAAGAAGGGATTCAGTCTGAAAATGATTCGTTGGAACTAGGTAACAAGCAGACGGAGAACATTACATCGCCTGAAGCCGAATTTACATTTGATTTTAGTTTATTTCATTCTCAAAATGAAGCTCAGCGTTTGGGAGCGAGACCCAAGCATAAGCAACCAGTTAATCAGCTATTATGAAAAAACAAACTGAACTTCAAAAAGGTACTGTTAGCAACAAAATAATTTCTAGTCCCTTTAACAAGGTTAAAACAACTGTTGATAAAAGAAGAGATGATATGGGACATAAATACATTAGTAGTAAGCAGAATTATGATGTTATAGATAACTTTTTAAATTATGAGTATGACTTTGTCTATGAGAATGGTCATTGTAGTGTGGATGACAAAAGGAAACACTCATTTACATCTGTGGAGTCTGTAAAAGAAAAAATACAAATGTTAGGTAGGAAATTGTTCAATATGAAATGTATAAAAATTGATAATGCTTATTTAACAAAGTGCCTAACTATGCATATTGTACCCAAAGGAATCAGGTTTTTTAAATTACCTTTGGGAATAGAGTATAATGCTGAAAATATGTGTGCATTTAATAAAATATTTGATGATTTTGGGTACACATATATGAAACTATTAAATAAGAATAATGATGCCAAACTTTCTGTTTTATTAAATGAAATAGATACTTTGAATGAAGATATAACACAAGATATAGCTTTTGAACAATGGAGAGATTTTTATTTGAAACAATTTCATACAGCTGAAAACAAAGCTATAAACATCTACAATAGGAAACAAAGGAAGATACAACGAGATGTAGAACAATACAAAAATAATAGAGTGTACATATGGCCACATGATAAAAGAGTTAATGAAAAAGAAAGATTTTTACATGACAGAAATAGATATAGGAAAAATGAAGGGGAAGAAAATTTTCAAGGGGGCAGATTTTATCCAGCCCCGAAACTGCAATACAGAAGGGAATATTAAAACAAGTACCTGACATTCACCAAACCAATACAGAGTATACTAATATAGGAATCAACACACATATTAGTTTGAATGATAGATCTAAGGAAGATGAGACATTAGAAAATGTACCAGCAGTTGAAAAAAAAAAAAAAATGAAAAAAACATAAAAATAGTAGAAAGGAAAGGTAATTATACCTTATATACTTATAAAGGTTTTCAAGTATATAATTATACTGAATATGCAATTGGTCAAGAATTTTTTACTTTGTTCAGTAAAGGGATGAAATACATACCCACATCAGGGTTTAAATTAGTTGATATGATTAAAGAAATAAAAATGTATTGTAGAAGGTTAAATTTAGCATTGGAATTCGGACAAAATGATGAAAATAAAGATCACATGACATACAATAAGTTAAAGAAAAAAAGTTCTTATATTCCAGTGGCAAATGCACAAGTAGCCAATTATGAAAAAATGGTGTGCAAGGATATCTATTGGTTATATAACAATATAAAGATTGTAGATGCACATAAAAATGCAATTGAGGACAATTTGACTAAAAATGAACGGAGATGTCTGGAATCAATTATGAAAAAGAAAGAGTTAAGAATTATGAAGCCAGACAAAGGAGGGGGCATTGTAATTTACAACAGTTTTGATTACAACGCGGTGATACATAATATACTATATCTTTCTGGAAATTATGAAGTCATTTCCTTAAATCAAGTTAATATAGGTCACAGAAGAATAGATTTAGTCATCGAAGAATATTTGATAGACAACAGGATTACAAATGAGACCTATAATTTCATTAAGAATGATTTTCCTATAGTAGCCAATATAATAGGCATCCCAAAGGTACATAAATGCAAGGACAACCCTCCTTTTAGACCTATAATATCATGGTCCAAATCAAAAACATTCAACTTGGGTGTAACTATAGATAGTTGGACCAAACACGTATATGACAATATTCCTTATTTAATAAAGGATTCTTGGCATTTTTTGAGCAAACACGCAGGATTTATGGAATAGTGGACTGGTTTTTGTGACAATTGATGTCATTGATTTATTCTCATGTATTCCCAAAGAATGTGGTTTGGAATTTTTTAGCAATAGTTTGAGGGCTTATTCAAAAATGTCATGGGAAAAAATTTGTTTAATTGTGGACATGATGAGTTTAGTTCTAGACCACAACTATATTCAATTTCAAGGGGAGTTTTTTAAGCAAAGTAGAGGTGTAGCTATGGGTGCCTCTTGTGCCCTCATTTTTGCAAATCTCGTAATGGCAGAATGGGAGTCAAAATATGTGTTTCAAAGTAAATTTTTCCACCACATAGTTTTATATGTTAGATTTTTAGATGACCTTTTTATTCTATGGAATGGTACGCATGATGAAGTAATTTCTTTTATTAATTATATAAATGACACGACTGATTTTTTAAATTTACATACAATATTAACAAAAATGGAATAGCATATTTAGACACATATATAAGTCATACAAGTTATGGTTTTGAATCCAAAATATATAGGAAAAACACATTTTCTAATGATTATATAGAATATAGTAGCAGTCATCCACCATATATTTTTAAAAATGTGGTAAAAGGACAGTGTGTTAGAGCAGCACGTATGTCATCAAGTAAAGATATAATGGAAAAAGAATTACAAACAATATTTAATATGTTTAGTAGCAGGGGTTATCCCAACACTATGTTAAATGATGTAGTTGGATATGTAAAACGACAATGGGGTATCAAGTTTTTACCTCTTTTAGGTACATCACGCATTTGTGTTAAAGGAAAAGAGATGAGGGATTCCCCAGTAGCATATAATAGAGTGTGTGTGATCATGTACACACCTTTTGCAAATCATATAAAGGATATATTGAACAGACATTGGGATATGATAACAATTACTGAAAGTGTAGCCATGGTTTTGGGCAAACAACCGAAATATGTATTCAAAACTGCTCCAAATATTAAAAAATTATTGGAGAGGGCATCATACATTGAGAAATACAAGTATACTATTAAGGGAACTTCGAAATGTGGTTCATGTAGTCAATGTAGATATATACATGAATCAGCATGTATTAAGTTAGAGAATATCCACAAGACATATATAAAATGCAGGGCAGGAAATTGTAATACACAACATGTAGTTTATATTGCCACCTGCGTAGCCTGCCCAGCATTTTATATAGGAAAGACCGAGAGGAAATTCAAAAAACGTATATATGAGCATTATTATAAGATACAGAAAAATGACATGAAGAATGCCTTATATAAACACATACACAGCAGAGGACATGATCACACATTCAAGTTTTCTATTATTGAACACATTGACTGCACTGAAAGAGGAGGCAACTGGAAAGTTTACTTAGCATTACTGGAAAGCAAGTGGCAGATATTTACTGACGCCACAAGATTTCCAGGCATAAATGATAGCATTAGTTTGAAACCTTTCCTAATTTTGGAATAAACTATACCTTTTGCATTTTCAAAGTAATTTCAGTGCAACATAACTGTATTTTATATTTATTATATTTATTTTATATGTTTTAATTGTTTCTTTAATCATCATGGTTAGTTATAATTAATTGCTATGTTAAATTGTATGCACATCATTGGGAATTCCATATTTATAATACATCAATATACACAATGTTTCTTAGCACATTATAACGTAATTTATTAATTTTATTATTTATTAGAATGTATCATCCATGTGTATAATGTATTTTAACCAAAGTCAATTTTTAAAATATAAAATATATAATATATTCTTATAATATATATATTTATCAATTGTTATTATGTAGATATTATCAGTATTTGTGAAGCAGATAGTCAATTTTAGAAGGCATATGCATTTATGTACAAGAATGTATCTTTAAGTAGTTAATTAGTTTTTTTGGCGCCAAACTGGGTATTTAAACTATAGTAAAGCAATAACAGTTGGTTCTGATGAAGTCTGTGTGGATACAGATGAAAGCGCTTAACCATATGATATAATTCTCTGGTTTTTATTTGTGGAACATCTGTGCATTTTAAACAATAAACATTTCTTGTTCGAGCTGCAGCGTAATCATTCTGCTCAAGGAAACTTTTATTCTTTAGTCGGTGGATTCTATAGTAGTTTATATGCTCTAAGGAGTTTATCAACATATTATCGTTTCATAATCTTGAACAACCTGAGTATGAAAACATTCTTTGTAGCAAACTTGTGTATGAAAACACTCTCCTTAACATAGTAGCAAGTGATATTCCAAAATATATTCATAATGCTAGCATTGCAATGCCATTGGTGAAAGAGAATAATTCTGTACAATATCACACGATTATATAGCCGATAAAAACAAATATGATAAAGAGATTTAACTACATGGCAATTAATTATGAATTGCGCAAAAAGGATATTAGCAACATCAATTGGTTAAGTGAGACTGGTTTAAGTAATCATGATTATGGCTAATTACTTTTAGAAGACATTTTGCAATCTGCTGTTAAATTAAATGAAACTTCTGAAGAAACAAATGCAGAAGAGGTTTCCGCTGTTGGTGGAACTCAGATGTAGTTAAAAATATAAGAAAAAGAGGAGGTTATTAAGAAGTTTAAAAAATTATTTTGTAATCAAAATAAAGGGAAGCTGAATTTAATCAGTAAAGAACTGAAACACAAAATTTATATAAACAAGGTGGCTTATGAAGAAATACTTGCAACAGGATTACCAGATATATGGGAAATGTGAAATTCACCCCGGGGATCACTTCTGTGGCTCTGCTCGACAGGGGCACAGGAAAATAATTTTCTTGGGTGGCAAAAGCCAGGGTACATTTTTTGGCTAGGCTTGTATGGGCCCTAGGGACGATAGCCTAGTACCTACCTATGAACCTAACCTATGAAAGAAATATTTCAAATACATAAACAAACTGTGTAAAACAAATAATACTTTTGGTACACTATTTATTGATAACTGTGCATTTAAGAAATATTTTGCATCTATTACAGTACTTCTATTCAGGACAAAAAAGCAAGTAAAATCTGATTTTCTGTAAGATTATACTTGTCTTTCAATCTCAACTGATATAGTAAGGAAAACATTGAATAAAATTAAGAGAACTACATATACAGACCATGACATCATGCTTGCTATTAAAATATGTAATGTAAAACCTTAATTTTGCTCCTATTTTGACAACCATATTTAGTAACTTGCTGTATCATGGTACAGTAATTCTTGAAAGCAATCACATATAATACTGATGTACAAAAAGGTAGAAGAGAAAATGTAAAGAACTACAGGCATATCAGCTTAAGATTGGTAAATGTTTTGAGAGTACCTAACTGATCAAAGGATGTACAGACATTAATCATCATAGCTTTATTAGAAGGAAGTCTACTATTACAAATCTAGTAGAGTTTTATAATAAAATCAGTATGGCAAATGAATGGGTTTTATCAACTGTGTAGATTTTCTTTTTAAATCTTTCCAAGGCCATTAATTCATAGGTTCATAGGCAAGTACTAGGCTATGGGCCCTAGGGCATATACAAGCCTAGCCAAACAAGTTCCCTGGCTTTCGCCACCCAAGAAAATTATTTTCCTGTGCCCCTGTTGAGCAGAGCTACAGCAGTGATTCCCAGGGTGAATTTCCTATTACCCATCCAATTGTCAAGATTTCTCTTAAAGAGGGCTAATGAGGAGCTTTGCTTGACATGAATGGGCATCCTATTCCAGAGCAGGGGAATTCTCTGGGACAGGAATCTATCCCTCCAGCATGTTCTGTTTATTGTGGTGACAATGTTTAGGTCCCTGGAGTGTGTGGCTTGGAGAAATTGGGATTTCTTTAAGTGTAGCATGTTCATCAGGTCTGGGTTAGATATGGCTTTATACGTTAGGCAGAGGTCGCCTCGGAGTAGGTGATATGCGACAGAGTAGAGATGGAGTTTATTGAGATGGTCAGTATATGGCATTTGTTTGAGGCCGGTAATCCTCTTAGTGAGGTATTTCTGTGGTCTTTCCAGCTGTTGCAGATGTCTTGCAAGGTACATGCCAAACAGGGTGTTGTACTGTATGATGGGTCTAATAATAGATGAGTAGAGAGGAACGATGACCTCTCTTTGTCTGGAGGAGAACCCCTTTGTGATGAGGTGTGCCACATAAAAGGATTTCCTGACTACTGTGGTGATGTGATTATCAAAGGAGAGACTACTATCCACTTGTATCCCAAGGTCTCTTATCACACTTTTGGTGTTTAGTAGGCTACCGCCTATGTGGTAGTTCATGGGTATGGTGTTTTTCCTACAGGGGAAGACAATGCACTTCTTGGCATTGAGCTTTAGGCCATGAATCTGACACCAAGCATCAGTCTCAGTGAGGCCTCTTTGTAGAATGTTCACATCCTTAGGTGAATCAATTATGGCTCCTAGTTTGCAGTCATCTGTGAATTCTGTTAGCCAGAGACTAGCTGTATTTGCCTGGACTTCATAAAAGTAGATACCAAACAGGAGAGGACGCAGGACCAAACCCTGTGGTACTCTGCTTGTCACTGGTCTAAAGTCGGATGTGGAGTCTGCTACTTTCACTGTGTGGGTTCTGTCAGTGAGCCAGTTGGCCACCCATCTTGTGACATAGGGATTTATGCCTAGTCCAGTGAGTTTATCTACAATACCAGAGTGGTGTCAAAAGCCTTGGCAAGGTCAAGATAGGCAGTGTGCACTACCTTACCCTTGTCTATGGCTCTAGTGACTGCTTCAAATAAGTCAATCAGGTTTAGGAGGCATGATCTACCTTTTACAAACCCAAACTGAGTGGGGTCCAGAGTTTGGAGGTTACTTATGTCTTTGTTTATAAGCTCTAGGATGATGCCTTCCATGGCCTTGCAGACCAGGCTCATCAGGCTAATGGGGCAGTAGTTCCCAGGGTCTGTGGTGGCACCCCCTATGTGGAGTGGGATAACTGTCGCTGTTTGCCACTCCTTAGGCACAAAGCCTGAAGTGAGGCTATGGTTGAACATGGTACTTAGGTGGGGTGCCAGTTTGTTCTGTAGTTCATGCAGAAAGCAGCTTGAGAGTGCAGTCTTCACCTGTGCTGCCATGATTTCAGGGGGATTGCAATCATCCGGTATGGGGATGGGCCCTTTGGGGGTGGGGGTGGGGGGTGAAGTTAGGACTGAATCTGTCTGCCAGGATGTTGGCAATATCAGTTGGTTCGGTAAATGTAGTGCCATTGTGGTGTAGTTCAGAGCAGATCTGAGTGTTGCCATTGAGATTGTTGACATAGCTGTAGAAGGCTTTGTGGTTGTCTTTAGAATCCAAGGCGATTTTATTTTCGTAACTAGCTTTGGAGGATTTTATGAGGGATCTCAGCTTCTTGTTGAGGCTGACCAGGGAGTTCCTGCAGTCATGGGATTTTATTCTTTTCTGCAACAGTTTCTTCCTTCTGTTGTAGAGCTTGTTTATGGCAGGGGACCACCAGATTGACTTCCTTTTTCTGGAGGATAGCATCTTGGTTCTGTTGGGGATGGCACAGTCCATGCACTCATGTATGTGCTTATACAGTGCATTTGTATATGATTCAGCAGTCGTGTCACTATTTTCCATCCGTGTGGGTGTAATGAAGTTTGCCACTTCTGACTTAAGAAGCATAAAGTTGGCTTTGGAGAAGTTTTTTACGGTGGTTTCCATAAAGGGGAGGTGGGGCAGGATATGGATGTCTAGGGTTATTAGCTTGTGGTTGGACCTAATCAGCGAGGAGTTGGCCTCTGGCGTGGAGCATCTATTACCCATATTGATAATGACCAGGTCCAGGATGTTGCTACTCCTGGTAGGGGTATGGACAAGCTGGCCCAGGGTGTTGGAATTGATAAATTCCAGAAAACGTTGGGCAAATGAGTTAGTACATGAGTAGTTTTCCCAGTTGATGGAGGGGTAGTTGAAATCTCCCAAAATTAGGGTATTGGGCTGTATTTTAATATTATCCAGTATATCGAGAAACATGGAGTGGGTGTCCTGGGGCATGATGGGGGATCTGTAACATGCTACAACCTGAATTGCAGTCCTGCCCAGTGTTAATTGTGCTTGGATAATTTCGGAGGCATTATGTTGAGCAACTAGCCTGAAGGTGTGGATATCCTTTAGGAATATGGACATGCCTCCTCCTTTAGTATTTCGGTCCGGGTTGGGTGGCTGAAAAGTGTGGTAAGAATTGTAGCCTGGTAATGCAGGGGTGCTCTCTGGAGCCTTAAACCAGGTCTCTGTCACTCCACAGATGTTGATCTTCTCCATCTTAAGGAGACCCTCGAGTGTGTGCATTTTGAGGTTTAGATTTCTAGCATTGAGTAGCATTACCCTTAGATTTCGCTTGTTTATGTCTACTATGGTGGTGCATTTGATGTTTGAGCCTTGCCTAAAAAAGCCACTATAGGGGCAGCAAGAGCCTTAGCCAGTATCTGGAATCCCAGCTGTGACAGGTGCAGGCCATCTCTGGAAAAGCATCGTGGCCTATCGATCATGTCATCCCAGGCAGACAGATACTGGATCCCCTTGGAATAACACCAGAATCTTAGCCAATTGTTGAATTCAATCATTTTATCCTTGTACTGTGGCATCATTCTGGGCAATGGCAGGATGCTACTCAGGCCTAGTGTCATACCTACCCAGGCCACATGCTTAGAGAACTCCTCCATGTCTCTTTTCATGTAGTCCAGGGAGGTACATTTCAGGTCATTCACTCCAACATGGACAATGATGGAGTCATACTTGTTGTGGAGTGACCTAAGTGCATGCGTTATATGGCGGATCCTGGCACCCGACAGGCAACTGACAGTGACTTTCTCCTTGTTCAGTGTGGGGTACAGAAACAGTTTTGAGTGCTAACACTAGAAGACTGGCTAGTTCAAGAGAACAGAAACAGTTTTGAGCACTAAAACTAGAAGACTTGCTAGTTCTAAGGGAAAATCTGAAGATCAGACTTTCTGGCACTGGGAATAGTTTAACCACAGTTAAATGCCACTGCACGGGGCACAAAACTGTAAAAACACGGGTTTTTAAACAGAAAGATAAAAGGAATATAAATAGCCCAAGACGGACAATAAAACAACAGATTCTGAGCTGAAACCACTCCTCCAGGTGACAGGCTGTTTTAAAGCTCACCACTCTCACTGATGAACAGAGAAGCTTCCCTCTATCTCAGAAAGGTCTGGGCAATACAGAAACTTACAAACAGCCCAGAATTCATCAAAATCTGAAAACCGGACTCTACTAGCTCTAGATAGGTGGGAAATGAGTACAGAGTTTTTTTTTTTCAAAAGTTCAAGCAGATATAAGTAAAAGAAAACACTTTTAAAGCAGGAAAAGGCTATCGCACTTGAGTGTAGCCCTTTACAATTAAACAGATGAAAAAAACACTTAAAAACGATCAATTAAAGTGCAACAATATAAGAATTCAAAAATCTGTTCAAATAACTACCACAGTTAATAAAAAATGGTTGGAATAATGCGGCTAGCAAAAATAAGCAATACAAAGCAAAACAGAGGTACTTAATCCACTCAAACTCTCCCTTTTCTCTCTCTGCTACTGTAGGACTCTGCAGGACACACAGCCAGGCTCTTGCTGAGGTAATACAAGTGCAAAAACCGTGCAAATCATTTTTTTTAAACAGAATGCTGAAGGGAATAGAAATAGCCCAAAAATTCCTCAATATCCTTAACTCCCATGCCCCTAATTGCACCATCCATGCCAAAACTCGAATTGCTCCATGGCTAACTAAACTCACAAAATCCAAAATGTCCAATAGGAATAAGACCTGGTGCACTTGGCATAACACTAGAGACTCCATAGATCTAATTAGATACCATCAAATAAGGAATGACACTAAAAAATCTATCATAGCAGACAAAAAACACTACTACACCCACCTACAACAAAAGCATCAAAATAAACCCCAAAAGTTCTGGGCTTGAATAAATAACCTCCTTCACCCAGGTTGCACCACCACTCCCACCCCTTCAGTTGCTCTTGACAAAACACCAGCAGTTATTGCAAACGCATTTAATAGCTTTTTTACAGAAACTACCGAGGCACAACCACAGCCAATAAGGCAAAACAATGTACCCAACACACTAGTCATAGGTGACTCTATAGTCAGACGCACTGATGTCCCACTCACCAGGCTAAACAAGGAGAAGGTTACTGTCAGCTGCTTGTTGGGTGCCAGGATCTGTCACATAACCAACACATTCAGGTCACTCCACAACAAGTACAAATATGACTCTGTCATTGTCCATGTTGGTGTGAATGACCTGAGACATACCTTCCTGGACTACATGAAAAGAGACATGGAAGAGCTCTCTGATCTTGTAGCCCAGGCAGGTATGACTCTAGCCCTGAGTAGCATTCTGCCATCACCCCGAATGATACCGCAGTACAAGGACAAAATGATTGACTTCAACAACTGGCTAAGCTTCTGGTGGCAATCTAAGGTGATCCAGTATATGTCTGCTTGGGATGACATGGTCGAGAGACACTGATGCTTTGCCACAGATGGCCTGCACCTGTTGCCCCTGGGATTCTGGATACTGGCTAAGGCTCTAGATGCCCTTATAGTGCCTTTTTAGGCAAGGTTAAAAAAGCAAATTCACCACCGTAACAGGAACAGGCAAGCAAAAACTGAGGGTAATGCTACTCAATGCTAGAAGTCTAAATCTCAAAATGCACTCATTCGAGGCACTCCTTAAAATGGAGAACATCAATATCTGTGCAGTGACTGAGACCTGATTCAAGGTTCCAGAGAGCACCCCTGCACTACCAGGCTATAACTCATACCACACTTTTCAGCCATGTAACCTGGATCGAAACACCAAAGGCAGAGGTGTGTCCATATTCATTAAAGATATCCACACCTCCAGGCTAGTTGCTCAGCATAATGCATCCGAGGTTATCCAAGTGCAACTAACTCTGGGCAAAACTGCAATCCAAATTGTAGCTTGCTACAGATCCCCCACCATGTCCCAGTATTCCCACTCCTCTTTTCTTGATGTACTGGAAAATATTAGGGTTCAACCAGATACACTAATAATTGGCGGCTTCAACTACCCCACCATTAACTGCTAAAACTACTCGTGTACCAACTCCTTAGCTCAATGTTTTCTGGAATTCATAAACTCCAATGCCCTGGATCAACTTATCCACACCCCCACCAGGGGCAACAATATCCTAGACGTAGTCATTACCAACATGAGTGACCGGTGTTCCACACCTGAAGTCAACTTCTTGATCCGACCATAAGCTAATCACCCTTGATATCCACATCCCGTCCCCACCTCCCATTAAGGAAACCACAGTAAAAAGTTTCTCCAAAGCCAACTTCATGCTTCTTAAGACAGAAGTGGTGAACTTCATGACACCCATGCAGATGGACAATACAGTTACAACTGCTGAATCCTACACAAATGCACTCTATAAACATTTACACGAGTGCATGGATCGTGCTATCCCAAACAGAACCAAGATGCTATCTTCCAAAAAAAAGGAAGCCAATCTGGTGGTCCCCTGACATAAACAAACTGTACAACAGAAGGAAGAAACTGTTGCAAAAGAGAGTAAAATCCCATGAGTGGAGGAGTTCCCTGGTCAGCCTCAGTAAGAAGCTGAGATCCCTTATAAGATCCTCCAAAGCTAGCTATGAAAACAAAATCGCCACTAATTCTAAGGTCAACCACAAAGCATTCTATAGCTATGTCAAGAATCTCGATGGCAACACCTATATCTGCTCTGAGTTACAGCACAAAGGCACAAAAATTGCAGAACCAACTGATATTGCCAACATCCTGGCAGATAAGTTCAGTGCTAACTTTATTCCCCCTCACCCCCTAAAGGGCCCACATCTATACAGGAGAAATGCAGAGTTCCTGTAATCACAACTACGCAGGTGAAAGCTGCACTCTCTAAAGCCAAAAACACAGCATCCATGGGACCGGACAACATCCCAGACTGCGTTTTACATGAACTTCAGAACAAACTGGCTCCCCACTTAAGCACCATCTTCAATAATAGCCTTGCATCAGGCTTTGTGCCCACTGAATGGCGCACAGCAACAGTTATCCCACTCCACAAAAGGGGAGCCACCACTGATCCCAGGAAATATCAAGCTATTAGCCTAATGAGCCTGGTCTACAAGGTCATGGAACGTATCATCATGGAACTCATAAACAAAGACATTGGTAACCTCCAAACTCTGGATCCCACCCAGTTCGGGTTTGTGAAAGGCAGATCATGCCTCCTGAACCTGATTGACTTCTTTGAGGCAGTCACCAAAGCCGTAGATGAGGGTAAGGTGGTTCACACAGCCTATCTTGACCTCGCCAAGGCTTTCGACACCATCCCCCATTCTGGAATTATAGCTAAACTCACTAAACTAGGTTTAAATCCCTACGTCACAAGATGCGTTGCCAACTGGCTCACTGACAGAACCCACACTGTAAAAGCTGCAGACTCCAAATCTGACCTCAAAGCAGTGACAAGTGGAGTACCACAGCGTTCCATCCTGGGACCTCTCCTGTTTGGTATCTACTTCTCTGAAGTACAGACTAACACAGAAGGCCTCTGGCTAACGAAGTTCACAAATGACTTCAAACTAGGAGCCATAGCCAAGTCCCCAAATGATGAGGACATTCTACAGAAGGGCCCCGCTGAGACAGATGCCTGGTGTCAGAGCCATGGCCTCAAGCTCAATTCCAAAAAGTGCAGTGTCATCCCCTTTGGTAAAAACGATGTACCCATGAACTACCACATAGGCAACAATCTACTTAACACCGAATGTGTGATAAGAGACCTTGGGACCCAGGTGGACAGTAGTCTCTCCTTTGATAGTCACATCACCACAGTAGTCAGGAAGTCCTTCTACATGGCACACCTTATCATAAAAGGGTTCTCATCCAGGAAAAAAGAGGTCATTGTTCCCCCTCTACTCGACACTCATTAGACCCATTATAGAGTAAAACGCCCCTTTTGGAATGTACCTCACAAGACATCTGCAGCAGCTGAAAAGGCCACAGAAGTACCTCACAAACAGGATTACTGGCCTCAAACAAATGCCCTACACTGACCGCCTCAAAAACTCCAGCTTTACTCCATAGCATATCGCCTACTCCAGGGTGATCTCTGCCTAACATATAAAGCTATGTCAAACCCAGAGCTGTTGGACATGCTACACCTAAAGAAATCCCAATCCCTCTGAGCTACATGCTCTAGGGACCTAAATCTTGTCACCACAATAAACAGGACATGCTGGAGGGACAGATTCCTGTCCCAGAGACTTCCCATACTCTGGAACAGGCTACCCATCTATGTCAAGCAAAGTTCTTCATTAGCACTCTTCAAGTAAAATCTTGATGAGTGGATGGGAAATAGGAAATACTCCCTGGGGATGACTTCTGTGTCTCTGCTCGACAGTGGCACAGGAAAATAACTTTCTTGGGTGGCGTAAACCAGGGAATCTTGTTGGCTAGGCTTACGTAGGCCCTTGGGCTGACAGCTTAGTACCTACCTATGAACCTATGAACCTATGAACTAGCTACCCAACTAATGACTACCAAGACTAAACCCCCTCACCCAGTCCCACTGAAAATAACAAAACATATAGCTCAAAGCCTCCTGTAACCCACTTCTCCTTTAGCTTCCAACCTATCTCTACTACCCTTATACGAACCCTTCTCAAAAAACTTAAACCCACTTCACTAGCAGCAGATCACCTCCCAGCTGAATTCCTGAAACTAGCTGCTGATGCCATCACTATCCCAGTCTCTATCCTCATTAATAGATCCATTTCCGAGACAACCATTCCCTCCATCTGGAAAATTTCACATGTAATACCCCTACATAAAGGAAGTAGTTCCACAGAATTGTCCAACTATAGGCCCATAGCCATTCTCTCACCTCTAGCAAAACTCTTGGAAAAGTGTGTCCACATACAACTTATGGACTACCTCAACCACAATAAACTTCTTGCAGAGTCCCAGCATGATTTCAGACCACACCATAGCACCACATCAGCCCTCTTATCATTCACCAATGTCATCAGTCTTAATTGCAACAACAACATGCTATCATCTGCTCTCTTTCTAGACCTCTCTAAGGCCTTTGATATGATTAACCATCATCTTCTGCTTAATACCTTGAAATCTGTCTTCCTGGATGATCAATCTCTGCAGTGGTTTCAGTCCTATCTATGGGATAGACAGCAGGCTGTCCTATGGCAGGACAAACTGTCATCACATCTCCCAGTCACCTTAGGAGTCCCTCATGGCTCCATTCTTGGTTCCCTCCTCTTCGCTATCTTCATAAATGACCTTCATACTACTATCCCAAAGGCACAATGTATTCAGTATGCTGATGACTCCACACTGATTTGCTCTTCCACCTCACCAGCTAATCTGATAACCCTATCCCAGAATACTTTTAACAGTACAGAAAACTGGCTAACATCAACAACTTCTCTTGAATCCCAACAAAACCAAGCTGGTGCTTTTCTCTCCCATCTCTAGATCTACTCTTCCTTTATTTACTATTAAGTCTAACAATGGTACAATCATCTCTCCTGATAACCAAACTAAGCTCCTTGGAGTAATCATTGATACTAACCTCAAATTTGATGCACACATTGACCATACGACTAAGTCCATCAACAACAAAAAATAGGATCCCTCTATAAGGTAAAACTTTTTGTAACCCCTTATGCTAGGTGTGCTATTGCCCGAACCCATCTTCTCTCCACTTTCCTATATGCCTCACCTATAATCTCAAATCTTTCTAAAGCTAACCTTGGCAAACTATCTTCCTGTTACTACCATATAGCTAGATTTGCCACAGGTCTGGCATACAGGACACACCACTGTAAAAACCTAACTGAACTTGACTGGCTGGAATTTCCTTCCATACTTAAGCTTAACCAGCTCACAGTAGCTCACAAAATACTTAACCATCCGGACAAAACCCTAAGCCTTAAGAGTATTATTAGCCCATATAACGCTATCAGGCCACATAGATTGTCCAACAAGCTATCAGTCCAAACTCTAAAATCAAATAATACAGCCGGGGATTCCCTGTTTGCTAACTCAGTGGGTACAATTTGGAACCCTCTTCCTGCAAACCTTACCCAAAAACTTTCTTTTCCACTATTTAAAAAAGGCCTAAACAAATATTTAAGGGCTAACTGGCTCTGTCCATGCCTAAACCCTGATTAACTCATTTTAACATTTATGGTCTTTTCTTAGCTAGTAGACCATCAGTAAGCAGATACTCCACCTATCTGATGTGTTATACCTTAATGTACAGCTATGCCTGCTGAGTCTAACATTTCTCCATACAGTTGTTGCCCTAATGTGCTCTAAATTTGTGTACTGATCCTATTTCTTCTCTCACTTTATTAACTTTCTGTACACGTATTAGTGTTACTACTGTGGTGAACTATCTGACATATTGTATATATCTCTATCTCCTTTGCGTTGTGTCTATCTTCTTTGCTCTCTTTGAATATTATTGTAATGTTACTACTATTATTAATTTTATTATTGTGGAGCTTTTCTCCCTGGGCCTCCGCTGAAAATGGATATGTATCCAGTCAGACTATCCCGGTCAACAAATGTAAAATAAAATAAAAAAATAAATAAAACTACAGATTCTGAGCTGAAACCACTCCTCCAGGTGACAGATAGGCTGTTTCAAAGCTCACCACTCTCACTGATGAACAAAGAAGCTTCCCTCCATCTCAGCAATATACAAAGCCATGTGTAATGCCAGTACAAATCCATACATAATTAAATGGATTATGCCTTGGCTGTTTAAATGATCTCATGCTTTGGTTATCCAAGGGAATAAAACTAAATACTTAGGAATTACTTTAGAAGTACCACAGGACTCTGTATTGGAATCGGCTGTTTAACATACTATTTCCAACAATCCCTATGAATCAAAAGTGCTGACTAGGCAAATATGCTGATGATCAAATAATTAATACTTATCTGACAAATAATTTATATTGGACTAATAACACTGGGGTTCAGTTTAGTCCAGACAAAAGTAACGTTAAGTATTATTAAACACATTGTATATTAAAGCCAGTTGCATTTATCCCAAATACAATTTAACCATGAATCATTATAAGGATTTAGGTCTAAATATATCAAACAACTTTTCATTCAATACATATGTTGACACCATTGCAAGCCTAGCTATGACACAGATGGATATTATGGTTAAGAATTAAGTAATAAGTAAGTTATTGATTTTAAAATCATTATTTATACACTATGTAATAAGACTTCTACTGGAATATAATAATATATTTTGTATATATTAAAAAACAAATAAATAGATTAGAATCAATCCAAAGGGAATTCACAAACAAAATCATGTATGCATTCAGTATAAATATATCAGTCTAAATTTGCCAAGCTACAGATATATTAGGGACAAATTTATTTTTTGTATATAAGCTATTTCATGACAAATATCTCCAAACCCTATTGGATATTGAAATATGTCAGAGCAAACCTGAACCTAGGTTTAGTAAGTTAAGATTTTACATCCCTGTATTTTACACTACCTCAAGAGCTTCCTTATCTCTTAGAGCTGCAACTTTAAGGAATAAACTGCCCATCTCTATAAGGCAATCAGGCAATATAACAAAATTCATGATCAATCTAGACTGCTAGGTAGGTGAGTTAATATATGATCCTTGTATATGTGAATTAGTGATCCTTGGTGGCCACATAACCAGAATATTGTACAATGATGTATGAACTTATATATCCTCCCAATTAACCCTATTTTTTTTCTATCAGGGAATGTAAATGCTTCCATTGCCCTACTCATAAAATCTCAGCTGACTCTATCAAATGCTTTCTATGCATCGAGACCTACCAACAACAGCTATATTTTATTTTATTGGGCTTCCCACTGATTGTATTTGTTCTGTAGTGTTTTTTTTAATTACTCATTTATACTCATTTATTAGCAACATTAAATTTCAAAATAACAATAAAAATGGATACTTTACTTAGTAATTCAATTACAACAATCTGAATACCAAGAGTATAAACCTTTCTGAAGACCTACATAAAATTAAGAATATGAATTAATCTCTATTTACCACCCTGTATGAAAATATCTCACATCTCTTATTCATACTAAATAAACTAATCTCTAGCTCAAAAGGAGAGAGGAAACAGAGAAAAACAAAATATAAACAGAAACAAATTCAACAATTAAACACTATAAGCAAATATCCAAGGAGTTGGTAATCTCTCAGTATAATGCACACTACTGTCCATTGTATAAAGTTTAATAATTAAATTAATAATTTTTAAGCCTGCTCACATTATGTTAATGAGTGGGTGATCAATGCTGCCCTTTTCCTTAAGAAATTACTCTCTCTCTCTCTCTCTCGCTCTGTAGTCCCTTAACATTGTCCTTCTTCTTCTCTAATTAATTTATTTAATAAATATTTCGGCTCCCCATTTTGATTTCTTTTTGAGATTTCCAGATTCTAGCTATAATTTTTTTTCACCACTAACATTAGCAGGGCAAAGAAGACCTCCTGTTGAGTTGATAACTTAAGTGAATCCTGCTATCCCCAAAAGGTATAGTGGTGGAATGAGAATAACATTCTGGTGTATTACTTCCTTAAGCAAATCTTGAAGGTATTTTATACATTAAAACAGCCAAGGACAACCATACAAAATATGAAACCAGTTTCTAGGAGATGCTGATTGACACCTTCAGTCAGTGGAATCTAAACCCAGAAATAATTTTGAAATCTTTCCACGAGTATAAAAATACTTATGCAGGCACTTCCAGTCAAAAATATGAAACCTTCTCATTTGAGTAACTTTATTGATAAGGCCTAATCTGATGGCCCATCTATGGCTATCCAGAGTTATTTCCCATTTAAGCTTAATAGTAGAATGTGTCTATATTCTTACTAAGGCAAGATCCTTATCTGAATGTGATAAAAGGCCTTTCCTGAAATCATGTCTTTCCATTATATGTTTAATCAAAGCTGCAAAACAGAACTGTTTTAAATCATTGGACTTTAACTCAATGAACACAACATGCAACAAAGTCCATTATAATACCAGTAATGTCTCTTCTCTAAATTAAATTTGTTTTTGGCCTCTACTCAAGTCAGCACCTTGTCATTGTCTAACATCTGCTACTAATATTTCAAATAGGTATTTAGAAAAGATCATACTTTATGGATCACTGCTAAAAACTCCTGATGTCCTCCACGGCAGTAAAACTTAATAGTAAAATCAAAACTTTAATGAAAAGAATATAACATAAAATGAGCAGTCCTCAGTCTTCCGATAAGCGCTTTCGGCAAATAAGCCTTCCTCAGATCGTACGATACCATACGATCTGAGGAAGGCTTTTTTGCCGAAAGCACTTATCGGAAGACTGAGGACTGCTTATTTGATGGCATATTCTTTTCATTAAAGTTTTGATTTTACTATTAAGTTTTACTGCCGTGGTGGACATCAGGAGTTTTTAGTAGTTTTCCTCATTGGTGTCCTTCATAGTGTAAGAAAGTTTTTTACCTACTTTATGGATCATGTTGATACCTGATGGAGCTGTTTCATATCATATTGAGCAAAACAACTTACTTATGGCTGCCAAAGTGGGGTTACAAAATAATATCTCTGACTATCTCTGCAAGTGCTGTATGGGGGAGGAGCACCTCTCATTCTTCAGTCACCTAGAAACAATTCAAGAAATTCCTCTTCCTTGAAATTCTCTAATTAAGGTTTTATCATATCCTTCCAAATTGCTTGGTAATCCTTCATACCTAGGGAAACAGTCAAAGACAAAGCAACTGCTCCAAATACAAATCAAATAATGTCAGTTTCTCATGTTTCTTTTGCTATAGGTTCATAGGTAGGTACTAGGCTATCTGCCCGAAGGCATTTATAAGCCTAGCCAGAATGTGTTGGCTTTCGTCGCCCCCTTAGATTAGTTCCCTGTGCCTCTGTCCAGCAGAGCCACTGAAGTGATACTCAGGATAAACTTTCTGTTTCCCATCCACTCCTCAAGGTTTCTCTTGAAAAGTGTTAGCAATGAGCTCTGCCTAATGTAGACTGGAATCTTGTTCCAAATCATGGGAAGTCTCTGGGACAAGAATCTATCCCTCCAGCATGTCCTATTTATTGTTGTGGTGAGGTTTAGATTCCTAGAGTGTGTAGCTCGAGGGGATATGGTTTTCTTTAGGTGGAGTATGTCCATCAATTCTGGGATGGACATGGCCTTGTATGTCAGGCAGAGATCACCTATGAGTAGGCGGTATGCAACTGAGTACAGCTGGAGTTTCTTCAGTTGAGCTGCATAGGGCATCTGTTTGAGGCCAATGATCCTCTTGGTGAGGTACTTCTGTGGTCTTTCCAGCTGTTGCAGGTGTCTTGTAAGGTACATCCCAAATGGGGCATTGTACTCTATGATGGGTTTGATGAGTGATGAGTAGAGGGGCATAATGACCTCTTTTGATCTAGATGGGAACCCTTTTGTGATTACTATCTATTTGGGTCTCCAGATCCCTTATTACATCTTCCGTATTTAGGGGACTACCACCTATGTGGTAGTTTGTGGGTACTTTGTTTTTTCCAAAGGGGATGACTATGCACTTTTTGGCATTTAGCTTGAGGCCATGATTTTGGCACCAGGTATCTGTCTCAATGAGACCCTTTTGGAGGATGTCTGTGCCAGCCGGAGAGTCAATTATAGCCCCTAGTTTGCAGTCTGTGAACTTGGTCAGCCATAGTCCTACTATGCTTGTGTGTACCTCTGAGAAGTATATGCCGAACAGGAGAGGTCCTAGGACTGAGCCCTGGGGAATGCCGCTTGTAACCAGTTTAGAGTCAGACCTAGCTCCCGCAACTCTCACCATGTGGGTTCTGTCTGTGAGCCAGTTGGCAACCCATCTTGTGATATAGGGGTTTATGTTCAGGCTGGTGAATCTATCTATAATACCAGAATGGGGAACAGAGTCGAAGGCCTTTGCGAGGCCTAGTTAAGCTGTGTGTACCACCTTTCCCTCATCTATAGCCTTGGTAACTGTCTCAAAGAAGTCCACCAGGTTTAGGAGGCATGATCTGCCCTTAACAAAGCCAAACTGGGTAGGGTCCTGTGTTTGGAGGTTCCCAATGTCTCTGTTAATGAGTTCCATGATGATGCGCTCCATAGCCTTGCAGACCAAGCTAGTCAAGCTTATAGGGCAATAGTTCCCGGGGTCTGTTGTGGCTCCAACTTTGTGGAGCGGAATAACTATTGCTGTGTGCCACTCTATGGGTACATAGCCTGTGGAAGGGCTGAGTATGAACAGTGTGTTTAGGTGAGGGGTTAGTTTGTCTTTGAGCTTGTGTAGGACGCAGCCTGGGACACTGTCCGGTTCCATTGATGCTGTGTTTTTGACTTTGGAGAGGGCTATTTTAACCTGAGTGTCTGTAATTTCAGGGGTTCTACATTCTTCTGGTATGGTTATGGGCCCTTTTGGGGGTGAGAGGGGGGGTGAAATTTGCACTGAACCTGTCTGCCAGGGTGTTGGCAATAATGGTCCGTTCAGTGTATTTTGTGCCATTCTGCAATAACTCTGAGCAGATCTGAGCATTGCCACTTAGATTCTTGACATAGCTAAAGAATGCCTTGTGGTTATCTTTGGAGTCCTTGGCAATTTTTCTTTCAAAGCTCGCCTTGGATGATTTTATGAGGGATCGTAGTTTCTTGCTGATACTGATCAGGGATGTCTTCCCTTCTTGGGATTTTACTCTTTTCAGTACTAGTTTCCTCCTTCTATTGTATAGTTTGTTTATGGTAGGGGTCCACCAGACTGGTTATATTTTCTTGGAGGAGTGAGTCTTGGTTTTGCTTGGGATAGCATGATCCATGCATTCTTGTAGGTGCCCATAGAATGCATTAGTAAAGGATTTTGCAGCTTGGACAGCGTTATCCTTTAGCATGGGGGCTTTGAAACTTTCCACCTCGGTCTTAAGTAACGTGAAGTTTGCTTTTGAAAAGTTTTTCATGGTGGTTTCCTTGTCCGGGGGTGGGGGCGGAATGTGGATATCCAAAGTGATTAGTTTATGGTCAGATCTAACCAGCAAGGGGTTGACCTCCAGTGTGGAACACCAGTCACCCATGTTGGTGATGACTAGGTTCAATATGTTGTCACCTCTGGTGAGATGTTAACCAGTTGATCCAGGGTGTTTGAGTTTGTAAATTATAGGAAATGTTGGGCAAGGGACTTAGTACTTGAGTAGTTCTCCCAGTCACCCAATATTAGGGTGTTTGGTGGGACCTTTGTTTCCCAGTGTTTCCAGAAATGCAGAATAGGGGTCCTGGGACATGGTGGGTGATCTGTAGCAAGCTACAAATTGAATTGCAGTTTTGCCCATAGTTAGTTGCATGTGGATGATCTCTGAAGCATAGTGCTGTGCCACTAACCTGGAGATGTGGGTATCCTTGATGAATATGGATACGCCCCCGCCTTTTGTATTTCGGTCCGGGTTCTGTGGCTGAAATGTATGGTATGAGTTGTAGCCTGGTAGTGCTGAGGTGCTCTCTGGACCCTTAAACCAGGTTTCTGTTACTACACATATATCAACTTTCTCCATACTGAGGAGTGCCTCGAGTGCATGCATTTTGAGGTTTAGACTTCTGGCATTGAGTAGCATTACCCTCAGTTTTTTGTTACTTGTGCTATTTAAGGCGGTGGGTTTGTCCTTTGAGCCTTGCCTAAAAAAAGGCACTATGGGGGTGGCAAGAGCCTTGGTCAGTATTCAAAAGCCTAAGGGTGACAGGTGCAAGCTGTCTCTAGCGAAGCAGCGTGGCTTGTCGAGCATGTCATCCCAGGTGGACAGACACTGGAACCCCTTTGAATGACACAAGAAACTTAGCCAGTTGTTGAAATTGATAATTTTTTCTTTATACCGTGGTATCATTCTTGGTGAGGGCAGGATTCTACTCAGGGTCAGGGTCATACCAGCCTGGGCTATGTGATCAGAGAGATCTTCCATGTCTCTTTTCATATAGTACAGGGAGGTATGGCTCAGGTCATTCACACCAACATGGACAATGACAGAGTCGTATTTGTACTTGTTCTGGAGTGACCTGAGTGCTTGTGTTATGTGGCGGATCCTGGCACCTGACAGGCAGTTAACAGTAACCTTCTCCTTATTCAGCCTAGTGAGTGGGATGTCAGTATGCCTGACTATAGAGTCACCTATTACTAGTACATTGGGTATGTTATTTTGCCTTAAAAGCTGTGATTGCATGGCACACTGGTTTTGTGAAGTTTGTGTTTGGGGGTGGAGGTTGCTTGGATTTCTGCTTTGGAGGTCTCTGTTGCTTTTGCAGATTTTTATTTAGAGCCTCCGAATATGTTTTTGTGTATTTATGTGTGTTTTTTGCTGGTTTAATGGGTCTATGTGAGACTGGTGGTGTGATGCAAGTATTTCCCTTCTCCTCTTGACTGTCTGATCCAGTCTTGGGTTGAGAGAGCTTCACCTCCAGTTTGGCTGTATAATTGCATCTCTCGCATGTATTAGTGTTTGGTGGTAGGAGGAGAGGGTTGTCTGTGTACATGAGGCAGTTGTAACATTGCCTCAAAATGCCCAGATTCACCAGTTGGACTGGAGAGTACACCTGAAACTGCTCTTTGGACATGCCTGGATAGGTACAGTGAACTGTTTTACTGAATGGCTGGTAAGGTCGAATAGAGAGCCTTGTCCTTCTGTACAGTATGGGGGGATCTAGTGTTAGGGTTTATAAGTGCTTGCTATGAGTTTTGAGCAAGTGCTGGGCTGAGAAATGAATGGCTTGAGTGCTTAAGTTGAAAGTTTGTCTAGTTCCCAGGGAAAATTTGAAGAGGAGGCTTTGTGGAGCCAGGAATAGTTATACCCTAGCTAACCAGCGCTGTCCGGTGTGCAAAACTGGGCAAATGCATTTTTTATAGCAGGGAAATGAAAGAGATAGAAATTAGCCCGAAATGGCCAATAAACTACTAATTTCTGGGCTGAAACCACTCCTCCAGGGACAGATAGGCTGCTCAAAGCTCTCCTCTCTCACAGTTGAACAGAGAAAGTTCCTTCTATCCAAGTAAGGTATGGGCAAACACAGAGGTTTGTAACACAGCCCGGAATTGAGCACTAACCTGAAAACTGGACTATACTAGCTTAGAAAGGCAGGGAACAAGTATATATATATATATATTTTTTCCAGAAAATAAAGCACATACAATCAAAAAAACACTTTAAATGCACAGAAAGGGATACTTATTGTTATATATCTCAGATAAGAGTTGTAGTCAATGCCCCTAGTAATAAAGTAGGAAGAAACACAAATACAGTAAAAGCAGATGAATAAAGTGCAATTTTATATAGACACACACATATATATATATATATATATATATATATATATATATATACATATCAACAAAAAATGAACAAACTGATTTAAACAAGTTACCCAATTAACCAGAAAAAAGCTCAAAACTGAGCCCTGTTCCAACAGTCTTTGATCAGACAAGTTTTAACCTCACACTCCTGCCACTAGGGTGCAGGGGAACCTTCTCCAAAAAAGATGGCCTGGATCAGTGCTCAAGTTATACAAACAAAGTTAGATTCAGCAGGCCTGAATCTGGTCTATGCTACAGCAACAAGGTGCAACAATTTCAGAAAGAAACAGTTCAAATAACCAGGCACAATAAGCCTGTGACCAGAAATTCCCAGCTCAGAAGGGCAGAATCCAGCATCTCCTCCCCCAAGAGTGCAAACCACAAACCTTCTTAATGTAGAATAACTGGCCTGAAGCCCAAGTGCTTAAACCAGAACTAATACACTTTTAGAATAGCAGACACTGAGCCTTCAATCAGCAATTCCCAGCTTAGAAGGATGTAAGCTACCTGTCCTGCCACAACAGTGCAGACCACAAACTGCTTAGGCCAAAAGAATTAGAATAACAGCTACAATTTAATCAGACTCAGACTACTACCAAGCAGTAATAAGTGCAGCAGAATAAATAAAATTGAGTACTTTTAAGAAGAGGCAAAAGCAAAATGAAAGTAAAAGGAATCACAAATACAGTAAAAGCAGATGAATAAAGTGCAATTTTTTTGTTAGTAAAGTGCAAGGAGAGATGAAGGAAAAACCTAAGTGGGTTGGCGTTCTCAAATCTTCTCTCTGTATTAAGTAGAGTGAACACTAGACTCAGGATATGATCTCACTGTACTTGGTTAAGTGAGCAAATGAGATGGACCCAGGAAGAGTGTTCAAATACAGACTTACAGGAGGGGCAGGCAAAAAGCAACTCTAGAGGGTCTACATTCCCAAATAAAAGAGCTTATCAATTGCTTCAGTTTTTTACAGTCACCATCCACAGAAGACTGAACCATGGCCAACATGTTGTACAATAATAAAGACAATACAGCCAAATTTAAGGCCTGTATTATTTGGTCTAATTCCAATAAGAGACCTCTCTAACTTAAAAAAAATATTTATGGATTTTATCAAATATTTGCATATAGGTTAATTCTAGAGATCTCTTGAGGTATCTCCCAAGCAGACCCCTTAGGTATTTTAGTTGATTTGGAACACTGAGAAAAGGGAAGTCCATTACTAACACTTGTCATAGACACCAATTAACATGAAAAACTTTTATTTTAATCGCAATTATCTTGTAAGCTGAGATCTCTCCAAGCACTCAAGATAACTCAAACTCCTGAGATAAATCCTTTTTCTGGGTTAGCAAGGGTTAGCAAAACATCATATGCAAACAGTGAAATCTTTAATTCTCTGTCTACCTATCTATTGCCCTCTGTAGAGGACTGTCTGACCTTTTGTGCCCACAGTTCCTGACAGAGTTAAAATAATAGTGACGATAGGGGACACCCTTGTCTCATTCCAGAATGTAGCTAAAAAAGGAGTGATGATGCAAGTGATACCTTGACTTTTGCCATTGATCCATAATATAACTTTGAAAGAAGGGAAATAAATATGTCACTAAAAACAAATTTCCTCAAAACATGAAATATTAATCCCAACTCAGTTTATCAAATGCCTTCTCATTGTTCAGACTTAATAAACCTAATCTGCCATTGGATTGTTGTACAGCTCCTAAAACCAATAAGGTCCTTAATATATTGTCATATGTGGTTCACCCCTTTATAAAGTTGCATTGATCCCATGAACCAAAAGCACTAGAATATTTGTAAGGATTTTATAGTCATGATTAAGTAATGAAATTCTCTGGTAGGAGGCTTACATGGTAGGGTTCTTCCCTTTTTTGGTAATACCACCATTACCACTTGCTTCCAAGACAGCAGAATATCCTGTCCCTTTAATATACCATTCATTAACTTCAACTATATATCTTCCAGCTTATTGTGCAGAAACAGCTAAATGTCTACTGGAAGCCCATCAAGGCTGGGAGACGTACCCCGTTTGTTCCTTAATAGTTCACCTTAATTCATCTCTACTGATGTCACAGGTAATACTGTAAGGTTGTGTTTTAGTCAAAGTTGGCATGGTCAAACCCCGAAAGAAAGAAAGTAGCCATTAATGCCTCATGGTCATTTAGATGTTGTGGTGGAGTGCAGAGCTCTTGGTAGTATTCTTTAAAACCCTACAAATCATGTACAGTGTAACGTCCATCATTCTGCTCCTCTCATCCTTAATTATACCTGCCATTTTCTGCCCTTTTTGCTACCTTACTTTAACCACTAAGGATCTTAAAGCCTTGGAGGAGTTAGAAAATAAATACCTGTGATAAGCTGCCTCTGGAATGCTAATTTCCTGTCAGTCTAATCCTGCATTTTAGCTTTTAGTTCCCTAATCTTAGCTTTATCACTTTCAGTACTTCAGTGCTGCTTCAGGTATTCTCAAAAGGTGGACCAACTGTCTGTATTTCTTTTTCTTGACTCCCTTTCAAGGTCAAATGCTAATTAACAATAGTTTTAAGCTGTTGATTTATGAGATCCCAAGTCTCCAATGTAATATTAGTGTAAAGAAGACACATTTTCTATATTCTTTCAAGTAACCATTTTCTAAAATTCGTGTTCTCTAGCATATGTACTAGAAATTGTCAATGCTTCTCTTTATAAGGTTTAACACCCCTTCTAAACCATGAAAGGAGCATGGCCACAGAAGCAAATGGAGCTGACTTGCATTCTACACCCCAGTGAAAGATCATCTTTGCCTATGTAACACTGACGAATTCTTAATCAGTGGACATGTCTAGGAGGATATGTGTAACCTAAATCAGAATCCTCACTTTGGGTATGTATCCATGGCTCAGTCCACCCCACTGACTTCAAATAAGCTCTTAAGAATATACCCAGAGATGGAATTCTTCTCTTCCTGGGACCGCCTGTAACGTCATTTAAATTTGCAATGAGATTCTAACCCCCAACCACAATTGTGTGATCAGCAAATATTAAGATATATGTCAAAAAGGCTGCTCAAGCCTTTCTTTTGATACTAGGGGAAGGTGTAATTATAACAATGAAACTAAGTGACTTTAATCACAATAAATCTACCCCATATCATCACTCAATATACCCTGTAGATGGAACTGAAAATGTTTTCCTAGTAATATAACCAGCTCCCTGTCTTTTTCCTACCAGGTAGGAAGAAGCTGTGCTTAATACATAATCTCCTGTTTGAATTGTTTTATATTATCTAAATGTGTCTCCTGTAGAACAATCAAATCTAGAGCAAACGTCTTAATTGTTGTAAATATCCTATCAAATTTCACTGGACTATTTATTGCATTAATATTCTAGAAATGAGGGGTTATTCAGTTTGCAACATGTACATCATTTTTGTCAAACCATCCCTCAATAAGATACCTCTTGATGTTTTCAATATTCTTGGTCCCCCAACAATAAAAGAAAGAATGTGAAAATTGACTTCTTATGTGTGAAAAAAAGTAAACTTTGTATAAAAAAAAACAGCATTGACTCAAAATTAATTCCATGGAGCACCTCATTCATCAGCCACCTTATTCTTTTCCATCCATGAACACTTGTGTACTGACACATAACACTAAAAGAAGCACTAACAAGAGATAAATACACTATATACGTTATTTTATCTAAGACTTCCAAGGCAGGAGACCAAGACCCCCCATGCTGTTCATCCAAGTGATTCCCAACACCAAAATGTTTGCTGCTTCATGAAAGAATACATAAGAGCCACTGCAATGAGTTTATCCCCCATCCCCTCCAATATAAATCCCAAGTACCAAGAGGAACAAAAACAGCTATGGCACCAAAACTATAGAATCTTTAGGGTACCTGCTTTGTATTTGCAATTCCAATCATGTATGACCATGTATATTGTAATTTAGCCAATCCCCAATCTACTATAGGGAAAAAAAGAAAAGAAAAAATATAATATACATACATAAATCAGCCCAGAGTCCAAAACAATCCCCACGAAGTCACAATTCTTCCACTCAAATTTTCTTTGGCATCAAAGTTGCTGCACATTAATGAAGATTATAAAGTTACAATTATTTTAAAAAGTCACCTTAAGTAGAGTGGCATGTTTATGCAGCTCTGCTCACTCTCAGAGTACCATCTGCCTTTTAAATAAAGGAAAACAGTCCACAGCATCAAATAATATGCAGAAGAAGCACTTGAGTTGGTTGCATCACCAAGCCCCTCCTGATCTACACTCGTTGATGAATTGGTACCTAGGGGGCCCTTCTCCAAATACAAATTTAAGGCTGCTGCATCCTGTAACATCAGTAAAAAAAGTAGGATCCCCTGACAAAAAGATTTTCAAGACAGCAGGGTATAAAGGTTTATACTTAAACCCCTTTTAATGGCAGTGTAGCATAACTGAAAGAAAATTTACTTTCTTTCTTTCTATGAGTGGTGAGAAAAAATCATGATCAATGAAAACTTGTTTGTCCTTGACTATAAGCTTTTGCTCAGGTCTTCATTTCTTAGATAGGGGCTGATCTTTAATGACAAAAGTTTCAAACCGGACAATACTAGGTCTTGCTGCTCCATCTTTCTCTGCCTTTGGAGATTCCATGGTGATAGGTGGGGTCATTCACTTTTTATTCCTTCCTTTAACATGCCTGACTGTTGTGATTGCAAGTTCTGGACACAGTTAATGCAGTTTCACCCTTCCAGCCAATGATGTAGCCAGGCATAGTCTTTGTACTCTACTGAGTATTTTTTTCTGAGCATCATACAACATGTTTTATTCAGGTCATACTATGTCTGCAACTGTCTAAATGAATGTCTTTAACAACAGGTGCAATATTGCTAATCTAGAAACAATATCTGTAATAGTTTTATGGGGAAGAGATGAAAATGTTACTTACATTTGTTAAGTGCTTGGGGGCAGTATTTTGACAGATGTGTTCATTTTTAAGTGATAGGTGATCAAGGAGGATATTGAGTACAAAATAGAATATGTTTGCTACACCCCTGTGTCCAGCTGTTCTGGAACCCCCATGATTCTAATATATTTCCTTCAGAATACCATCTTCCACTAGTTGGGCTTCAAGCAGATTGAACTGAGCCTCAAAAGCCTCCACTTGAGCATTAGCTAGACAATTTCATCAATGAATTGTTGCAGGACATTTGAGTGCTCATTCAGAACTGAACTCATTTCCATAATTTTTCTTTTGTCTGAATAATATATGCTTGCAAACTTCCTTTCACCTACTTAATTTCATTATAGTCCCTAAGGAAACTTCCTGATCTTCATCATTCAGAATAGCGTACAGATTCTCTGGAGACTAACTTGAAGCCATAGTTGTAGATCACATGATAGCAGACACCTCATGGTACACTTTACTCTTTATTTTCATTCTTTCACATTTATTTATTTATTTACTTATTTTTGTATATAAGCACTGTGAAGGATCACATTATACTCTATCTCCTTGTAGTTCACTCTACTTGGATGTTGGTCAAAATAAGCACAACTTTCAGTCTGGAGAGGAAAACAGAACACATTTCCATGCTCACACTAGGATCTCCATGCTGGAAGACCTGTTTGTTCTGTTAATATTGTCAAATATTTGCCTCCCCTTTACAAACTCACATTAATCAATATCAAGTCAATTTTGGCAAAACCTGTGCCATTCTCTAGACATTCATAGACACAAACACTTTATAATCATGAAAATAAATTTGTGCGGAACAGGAGTGAAAGTAAGAGTATAACAAAGAGTAGTTAGTCCCAAGTGTAAAATCCACGAAGTTTATTTCAAATAAATAACAAACGGATAAGCGCTTTCGCTATGTTAGCTTCATCAGATCCATAATAAAATTCCCTGACAAGCAGTATTATATATGGAGAAAACATGGAAGCAGTCAGCCTATCAAATGAATCCATTAAAACTGTGTCTCTATTTAAAGACATAGCATGCTGCAGAAAAAGTACAGTTTTGTACCTACCATAAATGTAGATGTTCGAAGATCCACATTGCTGCAGTCCTTACACTTGGGTAGTCCGCTGTCCTCGGTCGGCCCGAATATCAAAGTATAAGGCTGACGTCGGTCAAGGCGCATTTGACTGACATCAGGACGTCAGGGTACAAATGCGCATGACCGACGTCATATCCTCAGTCTTTTCTTGCCCCAGATGTCAGAAGACCCTAGAAATAAAGGCCAAAACCAAAAGACAGCAAACCAACAACCAACCATCCTAGCACTAAAAATATGTACAATATATACAATATACACCCTATTTACAACCCAACCCACACAACCGCCTCTAACTACAGAGGGAAGGAAGGAGGTAAATTGGACTGCAGCAATGTGGATCTTGAACATCTACATTTATGGTAGGTACAAAACTGTACTATGTTCTTCATCTCACATTGCTGCAGTCCTTACACTTGGGTAGAATCCCAAAGCAGAGGTAAGGGAGGATGGCCAAACTATAAGGAAGCAGGAGCTGCCAAAATGCCCTGCAAAACAGCAGTGGCAAAACCAGCCCTGGATTTAGAGTAAAGTGGCAGGTGATAATGCCTAGAGAAAGTATGCACTGAACTCCAAGTAGCTGCCTCCAAAATATCCTTAGTTGCCACCCCCCTCAAAAAGCTGTCGAAGTGGCAGTAGCCCTAGTGGAATGAGGCCTAATCCCAGCTGGAATTTCCTTGCCATGATGGGAATAACAGAAAGCAATGCAAAACCCAATCCACTTAGAAATAGTTTGTTTTGACACAGGCTTGCCCTGAGAACTCAAAGCAAAAGAAACAAATAACTGCTGAGACTGCCTGAACCCTTTAGTTCTGTCCAAATAACGCAACTGCCTGTGTACATCTAAAGTGTGCAAAATCTTTTCCCCTTTATTTTGGGGGTTTGCATAAAAGTTGGCAAATGAATAGTTTGGTTTAAAGCCACACTAGAAACCACTTTAGGCATAAAGGAAGGATTAGTACGTAAAGATACCCTATCCTTATGGAAAATTAAGAAAGGCTCAACTGCCATAAGGGCCTGCAACTCAGAAACCCTTCTTGCAGAGGTAATAGCCAACAAAAAAGCAGTCTTCCATGATAAATATTTCAATTCAGCAGTAGCTGCAGGCTCAAAAGGTTGTAGAGTGAGTTTCTCCAACACAAAATTGAGATCCCAAGCAGGAGTAGGAGCTCTTCGTGGGGGTCTTATATTCTTTGCCCCTCTAAGAAATTGCTTGAACAAAGGATGAGAAAACAATGGTGGGTCACAATCATAGTGAGCCGAAATTGCTGCAGCATGAACCTTAATAGAAGAGAAGGACAAACCTTTGTCCAGTAACTCAGTAAGATATTGAAGAGCCACACTCAAATTAGGCTCAGAAACATCAAAATCCTTTGCTGCACTCCAAAATAAAAATCTCTTCCATTTATCTGCGTACACTTTCCTTGTACTAGGTCTTCTAGCTTCCAAAATAACATTCAAAACTTGCTGTGGAAGTGGAGGCCCACTATGGTTCAAGACAGAATATGCCAGGCTGTTAGGTGCAGAGAGTGAAGCTTGACATTGAGCAAATGACTGTCCTCCTGAGACAACAGGTGTGGAATCGAAGGCAAAGGCCATGGAGGTTTCCGTACCAGGCTTCTCAGTAATGGGTACCAATGCTGTCGAGGCCAATCTGGAGCTATCAAAATCATCCTTGGCTTGTCTTGTCTGGCCTTTAGTAGTACCTTTGGGAGGAGAGGCAGAGGCGGAAAGGCATACACATGAAGATTGCTCCAATTGAAAGAAAGAGCATCCACTTTCCAAGCTGTGGGATGAAACCTTTTTGTGCAAAACTTTGGCAGCTGGTGGTTTAGTGGAGAAGCGAACAGATCTATGTCTGGAGTTCCCCATGACACTGTCAATTTCTGAAATACATGAGGATCCAATTTCCACTCGTGGGGATCCATAATTTGTCTGCTCAACACATCTGCTAAGGAGTTCTGTGCTCCGGCAGAAACCTTGCCTGAAGATTTAGCTGTAAACTGAGAGCAGTCTCCCACAAAATCATTGCTTGCCTGCATAGGGGATAAGAATGTGTTCTGCCTTGCTTGTTGATGTACCACATGACAGTTGTGTTGTCTGTTAGAATCAACACCTGCCCTGGAAGAAGTAAATCCTTGAAAGCTATTAATGCAAACTGGACTGCTAACATCTCTTTCAAGTTGATATGTAGATGTTGTAGTCTGGCAGGCCACTTGTCTTGTATCCACTTTCCATTCAGATGAGCTCCCCAAGCTTTGTCTGAGGCATCTGTCGTTAGAATCTGACTCGCCTCTGGCCGGGTCACAGAGAGTCCCTTGTTTAGGTGACATTCCTGAGCCCACCACAAAAATTCCTTTTGAATGCAAGGTATTATTTGAATTACAGTGTCCAAATCCTGGCAGTGCTGTGTCCATACATTTTTGAGATACCATTGTAGCTTCCTCATATGCAGTTTGGCATTGGGAAGCACCAGAATACAAGATGCCATGAACCCCAAGGCTTGAAGGACTGTCCTTGCAGTCAGCCTGGACTGATGAGACAACTGATGAAAGTAAAGGGAAAGATTCTTTTGTTTGTCCGGGGTCAAAAAGGCCATCTGGGATGCTGTATTCAGTCTCACACCCAGAAAGCACATGTCCTGAGAGGGTACTAGACTGGACTTTATTTCGTTCACAGAATACCCCAGGCATCTTAGCACTGCTATCACATAATCCAAATGATGAAGAAGCTCGTACCTTCCTTGAGCCAGAATCAGGCAATCGTCCAAATAAGGATAGATCTGTATTCCTTTTAACCTGAGGAAAGCTATCACTGGAGCCAGAACTTTCGTGAACACCCTGGGCGCAGTAGATAAGCCAAAGGGCAATGCAGAGAACTGATAATGAGAAGTCCCAGCTCGAAAAGGCAGATACTTCCTGCAACTCAGTCTGATAGGAACATGAAGATAAGCCTCCTTGAGATCCAAAGTTACCATCCAATGATCTTTGCCCAGCAGAGGTAAAAGCTGCTGCAACGTCAACATTTTGAATTTGGGAATGTCCAGATAAGTGTTGAGGATAGATAAGTCCAAAATTGGTCTCCACGTGTTCCCTTTCTTTGGTACTAGGAACAGGCGAGAATAAAATCCTAGGCCCACTTCTGGCATAGGGACCGGCTGAATGGCCTCTATTTGGAGTAACAGAGAAATTTGCTTGTGCGCCTCTATTCTTTGTGGAGGAGGAACGTCTGGCATGCCTTTGAAAGGAGGCAAGGTATGGAAATAAAACCTGTAACCGTGGTGTATGATATCCAATACCCATCTGTCTTGGGTAATTAAACTCCAATTTTCTTTGAAAAGTGCCAACCTTCCTCCCAAAGGTGCTGCCAGACGAGAAGGCTCTGGCAGCTGAAAAGGTAGGTCATTGGGTCTGTTTACGAAAGGACTGACCCCTGCCCTCACGCGAAGACTGTGCAGGAGAACTCCCTGTTCTAGGCCTGAAAGAGCCTTGAGCTCTGCCCCTACCACGTCTAGATCTACCCCTAGACTGGGAATCATAAGAAGGATACGTCCACCCCTTAGTAGGCCAATTTCTACTAAACTTTGGAGGCTGAACCTGCAAAAATCTTTAACAGTCTGCATAGACTTAGCCTTGTCTTCCATTTTCTTTAAAACTGTCTCAACAGGAGAACCAAACAACACATCAGATTGTAAAGGAGCATCTAAAATCCTTGTTTTAACATGGTCAGATAAATTCTGATCTCTCAGCCAGGCGTGCCTGCGAAGAACTGACCCAGTGGCAGCCACCCTAGACGAGGCCTGTACAGCATCAAAACCACATTGCAAAGAATGCTTACCCACCTGTTCAGAAACATGTACTAAATCTTGCAACTCTTTACAATCAATACCTTCCGCCAGAGCATCAACCTTAGACTTCAATTGTGAAAGGAGATAGTTTTGGTATTTCAACATGTGAAACTGGCAATTCAAAGCCCTCATAGCTAGAGTGGAAGAAGTATAAACTTTCCCCATCTATCCAAAGCCCTGGCCTCTTTATCAGAAGGAACCAGATTCTTGACAACAGAAGCCTTAACACCTTTAGGCCCCTGACTAACAGTTTCTGGGTCTGCCCTAGGACTCTTAAAAAGATACTTATGAGCTTCAGGCACCCTGTAATACCTATCCGGTTTAACAGGAGCAGGAGGCAAAGAATCAGGATTAAGAGAAGCCTCTGTAAAAACATCTTCCACCACATCCAAAACAGGAGGTATAGCCAAAGGCCTATGCTGGGGTAAAAACAAAAATTCCCTAAGCCTTTTCCTGGAATCAGAGAAGTCCTGACCTTCCCACTTAAAATGCTCCCTCATGGAATGAAGAGTTTCTGAAAAAGAAAAATCCTCAGGAGGAGAAGCAGAAGGAGTAGAATCATCCACATCAGAATCAGAATAAGGAGAATACTCCTGCAAGTCTTCAGCCGAAGACTCTGAAACATCCGAAGCCTGCTCAAAACTCCCTAGCTCAGGCTCCACCCTAGGTCTCTTATCAGGAGGGCGCAAAGAACCCCTAATCAAAGTAATCAAATCTTCTGCCATTTTAAGCATATGCTTCTTGGGCACAGTTCCTGAAGAACTAGGGGTGACACCAACTGAAGCTAAACCTGGCCTGCCTCTGGGAGAAGCCTTGGAAACAGAAGGAGAGGGCCTAACCACCCTAGGAAGGGAGGGGAGTATAGTAACCTGAGAAGCCCCTTCAGCCTGACCTGCCTCCTGAGAGGCCACATCCTGCAATAACAAAGTCTCTCCCTGGGAACCCAAAGAAACCTCCGGTGGCCTAACCACCCTAGGAAGGGAGGGGAGTATAGTAACCTGAGAAGCCCCTTCAGCCTGACCTGCCTCCTGAGAGGCCACATCCTGCAATAACAAAGTCTCTCCCTGGGAACCCAAAGAAACCTCCGGTGGAACCACCGGCTCCACCGACACCTCTAAAGAACCGGCGTCCGGTACAGACGGTTCTTCTAGCCTAGGCTTAATTGCTTTGTCCTTGCGCTTCTTCGAAGAAGCGGGCGTCGGAGCATCCGACGGCATTTTATAATTGCACCGCTTCCCAAAGACTAACCTGGCACAATCCAACCTACTCTTTATAGTGCGTTTATTGAATCTAGCACAAGAGCGACACCCAACAACGTCGTGCTCAGGCCCTAAACAAGGAATACACAAAGTATGATAGTCTCTATGCGGTATCTGTTTCCCACAAGAAATGCAATTATTCACTTTTTCTGACATCCGGTAAACCACTGAGGCAAGAAAAAAACAAAATATTCCCCAACGGGGTACTTAGCCAACTTTGACTCGGTCTGAAACTCCGGAATCGAAAAATTTCAGAACGCCAACCGGCACTTGCAATGCTGCTTCTGCATCGGACCATGCGGCAAAAAAGACAGAGGATATGACGTCGGTCATGCGCATTTGTACCCTGACGTCCTGATGTCAGTCAAATGCGCCTTGACCGACGTCAGCCTTATACTTTGATATTCGGGCCGACCGAGGACAGCGGACTACCCAAGTGTAAGGACTGCAGCAATGTGAGATGAAGAACATCTGCAAAAATATAACATAATATAAAAATATATAAAAACAAACTCTAAAATGTAGAACAATTGAGTGAATAATTTACTAATACATAAAAGACTATATACACATAAAAACGTCTGGTAAACAATTTTATATATGTAATATAGATCCTTAGGGTCATTTTACATGCCTACGCTGCCTCAACCTGGGTTTAATAGATGCCCTTTCATTTAGACCTGACCCTCTGTCAGCTCTCAATAATATTATCCAATCACTTTCTTTGCCCTCAGTATACGTCCTAATGTCACCTCCCCTTTGAGTTGGGGTAATAACTTCTAATACTCTAAACAGGAATTCATGGTCATTGCCATATGTAGCCACATGCTTGGCTAAAGCATTATGTAATGTGCCCTTCCTAATGTGATACTTCTGCTCTCTAATCCTATCTCTAAGGGGGTGGTTGGTCTTACCCACATAAAAAGAAGAACAGAGTTGGCACACAGCTAAATATACTACATGAATAGTCATACAATTCGCTTCCACATTCGTGTAAAAAACTTTATGCAAATCTGGATGAAAAAACTGTACATTACTATCTATGAAAGGGCAAAAATTGCAATGGCCACAAGGTTTAGTGCAACCAGTCTGCATATGACGTTTGTCTAATCTTGGATAACACAGCATCCTCTTTAAGTTGTTTTTATTCCTAAAGAGAAAACATGGAGCTTCTCCCACAATCTGCTTTAGGTCATCATCCACTTGCAAAACACACCAAAACTTAATTACAATCTCCTTAATTTCAGATTGGTCTGATGAAAAAAGAGTTGAAAACTTCACATAAGGCTCAATTCTTTTATCCCCAATAATGCTAGAGCTAATTGGTCCAAAATATGGCGTAGCTACTGTTGAACGTAAATTATGAACTTCATCCAAATACTGATTTACTTTGTTCACATTATAACCCCTATGTACTAACCTCTTTCTCAGGCTATCTAATTCATTGACAAACCATGTGTCCATAGGATTTAACCTAGAGGCCCTAATTGCCTGTCCTTTCATGATATTCTTAAATATAAACGGTGGATGCATACTTGACCTCATGAGTAGTGTGTTACAGTGACAAGCCTTACGATGAACCCCTGTATTAATAATGTCATCAGATAACCTCTCCACAAATAAGTCAAGGAACTCAATTCTATGTTCAGAAAAATGCATATTAAATTTAAGGCAGGTGGTTAAATTATTCATAATTGAATACATGGACTGCAATTGTGCCGATGTCCCTTTCCATAAAACAAAAAGATCATCGACGAAACGTCGATAAAATACTACATGTTCCCTAAATAGTGTTTCACAAAACAGCACATGCTCCTCCCAATATGCTAAAAATATGTTGGCGTAGCTGTTCGCACATGGTGTGCCCATAGCCATGCCATCACACTGCCTATAAATAACATCTTTGAACATAAATAAATTATTTTCAAGGACCAATTCTAAGAAATGAACAATCAAGTCAATCTTGACATCCGTGTAACCACTATGTTCCCTCAAGTATTCTAAGACATAAGTGAGTCCTAGTCCATTTGGGATGACTGTAAAGGGGGACTGGACGTCAAAGGTAACAAATAAACAGTCCACTATGGTTCCTTGTTGTTTGACACATTCATAGAATTCAACTAGAAACTGTTTAGAATCTCGTGGCCCGTGGGTGGATTACTGAACATCTGTCCGTCTTTATAGAGAAGCACCTCAGGCAAGTATTGAACAGTAATGCTTTTGTATTACGAGATTCTAAACAGTTTCTAGTTGAATGTCCCGGTATACCTAACGGACAGGGGCAGAATGTATTGCCTAGCGGCATTATTGATTTACCATGCAACAATGTTTTTAATGATTATGACAAGACTGTATTGTCTGACTTTATGTTTGACTTTTCCTTCGGTAACCTTACGGAGGAAGCCAAGCTAGTTGGCACTAGACCCAAACAGTCACAATTTTGCCGGACATATGCACACGTTTCTTGTGCTAATAACCAGGACAAAGGGACTGTTCGACAGGTCGAACCTGATATTAAACAGCAGAAATTGAAAGATTTTTTGGGTCAAGAGTGCAAATTTGACAACAGTCATTGGGGAAACAAACCTGACTCTCATTTTAAAGATAAAGGGACTTTGAAAGACTGGATTTTCTCTTTTGGAAAGAAATTAAACAGCATTAATGCTTTAAAACTTGATAATGCATATTTGAACTTTTGTTTATCTATTAATATAGTGCCTATGGGATTGAGGTTTTACAAAATGCCTTTAGGTATTGACATTAATATGGAAGTAGAAACTGAATTTAATGCATTGTTTGATCAATTTGGTTTTCAATATATGAAGTTACTTATAACACACAATGATGCTAAGCTGTGTAAACTTCTGCTTGAGGTGGAAAATCTGAATAATTTAATTACACAGGATTTAGCTTATGGTCAATGGGAAAATTTATTCCATAAACAATTTAAGACAGCTGAGGTCAGAGCAAGAAATGCCTTTGAACGAAAGCACAGGAAATTAAATAGAGACAGAGAACAGTATAGAAGAAATATGTGCTATAAATGGGATTATAACAAGCATGATATGGATATTAATATATTTACAAACCAGGGTGAAGGATTTAGTAAAGATGACAATAATGAAAAGTTTTTTCATACACCCAGAGAAAGGAATCAGGGGAATTGGAAACAAGTAGGCAAATGGAAGATGAAACGGTAGTTAGTACAGAAAATATTAACACTAATGATACAGTTTCAGACCAGGTTAACATCATTACGAATAAAGCTGTTAATGAGTATAAAAGTTTTAAAATTTATAATTACAGCAGCATTAAGTTAGAGAAAGTACATTTTGATCTTCTATCTAAAGGATTTAATTTTATTCCGACTCCCAAATTCTGCTTAGTAGATAATATCCTTGAATTTAAGAAATATACAAGGAAGTTAAATTTAGCACTAATGTTTGTTAACAATAATACAAAAGACAAAGGAAATAGTGAAGAACCATTGGGGTTGAAAAAGAAAAGTAACTTTATACCTATCAGTAATCCTAGTGTACAGGCTTACGATCAGGTGGTTACTAATGAAATTCATAGATTGTTCCGAAATAGAAACAAGTTCAAAATCAAACACAATTTGTCTACAGTAGAACAGAAAACTCTACTAGATTTACAGAAGGACACCAATATACGTATAATGAAACCTGATAAAGGTGGTGGCATAGTTATTTATGACACTCTTACTTACAATGCCACCATACAAGAAATATTACATCAATCGGGTAATTAAACTGTAACATCTATAAATGAGGTAAATATAGCTTACAGGAGGATTGATATGTACCTAGAGGAATATCTCTTGGAACATAGAATAACTGAAGAGATGTATAGATTCATGACAGTGGAACATCCTATTTTAGCAACAATTATAGGGATACCTAAGGTACATAAAAATCAAGTTAATCCTCCTTTCCGTCCTATAATCTCGGGAAGTAGATCCAAGACTTTTCCAATTGGAGTAGTAATAGATACATTATTGAAACCAATATATAATGAAGTTAAACATCTAGTAAAAGATTCGTGGGAATTTTTAAAAAACTATCCAGTAGATAAGTACCATCATGGAACACTATTTAGTACAATTGATGTCATAGACTTATTCAGCTCCATACCCATGGATGAAGGTATTGAGGCCTTTACTAATAGTTTAAGGAAGCATACCAAGATGACATGGGATAGAATTCAACTTTTGGCTGAATTAATGAGTATTGTTTTAGACAACAATTTTATTTTCCATGAAGGAGAAATATTCAAGCAGACCAGGGGGGTAGCTATGGGAGCAGCTTGTGCTCCCATATATGCCAACCTGGTGATGCTTGATTGGGAAGAACAAAATGTATTGGATAGTATATTTAGTAAATCTATTACATACTATTCGAGATTTCTTGACGATATTTATATTATTTGGAATGAAGGTATTAATTCCTATACAGCATTTATTAATCACATTAACACCAGTAGTGACTTTTTAAAGTTTACATCAGTGGTAAATGAACATGGTGTTCCTTATTTAGACACATTAGTAACAGCTGACAATGACACATTGAAGTCCAAAGTATATAGAAAGGACACATTTACTAACTCTTATGTAGACTTTAACAGTTTTCACCCTAGGAAAGTGAAGAGAAACATCTACAAAGGACAATGTATAAGGGCTGTTAGAATGTGTTCTAATTATAATGACATGGTTAGGGAAATTGATTATATAACATCATTGTTTTTGGACAGAGGATATGATAATAATTTGATGGTTGATATATCTGCATATGTGATAAGCCAATGGGGAAAAAAATATTCACCATTGTTTGGCTTAAACAGCAAATCCAAAGAACCAGTAAATAAAGAAATTAAGGAACAGCCTATTATGGATGAAATGACAAAGAAAACTACCAATATTAGTCATAATAGAGCATGTATTATAGAATTTGGTCCATATAGTCAATATATTAAAGATATTATTACTAAAAACTGGCATTTTTTAATTAAAGACAAAGAAATTTTAGATGTATTGGGAACAGAACCCAGATTTGTGAACAAGATGGGTAAGAACATCAAGAGAATACTTGAATTAGGATATAGGACAAAATATACTACAAATGCACACACATCAAGATGTGGGACATGTAAACAATGTTCAAGCATTTACACTATGAGTCCCATTAATTTAGGGAATGAGAACAGAACCAAAATTTATACAGCTAGGGGCAATTGCAAATCCAGTATGGTGGTGTATATTGCTATGTGCACGGTCTGTCCCTCATTTTATATAGGGAAGACTGAAAGATTATTAAGACAGAGGATATATGCACACTTATATTGTATTAAAAACAAAGATTTGAAAAATGCACTTGCCAGGCACATAATAGATAAAGGGGAAGAACATAAGTTCAAGTTTGCAATAATAGAGGCAGTCAAAAGTGACCCTAGAGGAGGTAATATAAAAAACCTATTAGCTTACAGAGAACTTTATTGGCAAGTGTTAACAGATGCCACAAGAATACCAGGCATCGATGATTATTTTTCCATCAAACCTTTATTAATGTTAAATAATTAATAGATGTATCAATTTATAGGCACAGTATAATAATTTATTCCTTATATTAATTGATTTTTAATCATTCATATTAATTTTTGTAGTAATTTTTGTATTAATTTTTGTATTTATGATATTAAATTATGTATATGTAATATATATACTAAGGAAGAATTTAATGACAACATGTTGCTTTAAGAATTGTCGTATTTTTGGCGCCAATTTTTATTTAAAAGGGAGTGTATTCAGCTGTTTTAACTGTTCTGATGAAGCTAGCATAGTCTAGTGAAAGCGCTTGACGATCGGAGTTTGTGTTATACACTCTTGTAATAAATAGACTTTTGGTTTTTATATATACTTCGGTGGATTTATTTTGCTGACACCCTTTGAGCTTGAAGAGAATATCTTCGTGTGGATTTTTGACAATTCTATGTGTGGTTCCATACGAGTCCTATTGTGTTCTACCGTTTATATTTAAGAATATCATGAAAGGACAGGCAATTAGGGCCTCTAGGTTAAATCCTATGGACACAGGGTTTGTCAATGAATTAGATAGCCTGAGAAAGAGGTTAGTACATAGGGGTTATAATGTGAACGAAGTAAATCAGTATTTGGATGAAGTTCATAATTTACGTTAAACAGTAGCTACACCATATTTTGGACCAATTAGCTCTAGCATTATTGGGGATAAAAGAATTGAGCCTCATGTGAAGTTTTCGACTCTTTTTTCATCAGACCAATCTGAAATTAAGGAGATTGTAAGTAAGTTTTGGTGTGTTTTGCAAGTGGATGATGACCTAAAGCAGATTGTGGGAGTAGCTCCACGTTTTTTCTTTAGGAATAAAAACAACTTAAAGAGAATGCTGTGTTATCCAAGATTAGACAAACGTCATATGCAGACTGGTTGCACTAAACCTTGTAGCCATTGCAATTTTTGCCCTTTCATAGATAGTAATGTACAGTTTTTTCATCCAGATTTGCATAAAGTTTTTTAGACGAATGTGGAAGCGAATTGTATGACTATTCATGTAGTTTATTTAGCTGTGTGCCAACTCTGTTCTTCTTTTTATGTGGGTAAGACCAACCGCCCCTTAGAGATAGGATGAGGGAGCACAAGTATCACATTAGGAAGGGCACATTACATAATGCTTTAGCCAAGCATGTGGCTACATATGGCAATGACCATGAATTCCTGTTTATAGTATTAGAAGTTATTACCCCAACTCAGAGGGGAGGTGACATTAGGACGTATACTGAGGGCAAAGAAAGTGATTGGATAACATTATTGAGAGCTGACAGAGGGTCAGGTCTAAATGAAAGGGCATCTATTAAACGCAGGTTGAGGCAGCGTAGGCATGTAAAATGACCCTAAGGATCTATATTACATATATAAAATTGTTTACCAGAAGTTTTTATGTGTATATAGTCTTTTATGTATTAGTATATTATTCACTCAATTGTTCTACATTTTATAGTTTGTTTTTATATATTTTTATATTATGTTATATTTTTGCAGTTTTCTGCAGCATGCTATGTCTTTAAATAGAGACACAGTTTTAATGGATTCATTTGATAGGCTGACTGCTTCCATGTTTTCTCCATATATAATACTGCTTGTCAGGGATTTTTATTATGGATCTGATGAAGCTAACATAGCGAAAGCTCTTATCCGTTTGTTATTTATTTGAAATAAACTTCGTGGATTTTACACTTGGGACTAACTACTCTTTGTTATACTCTTACTTTCACTCCTGTTCCGCACAAATTTATTTTTATTTATTCTTGTCTTTTGGAGCAGGAGCGTTAACCTGTGAAGCAGCAGTCATTTGCTTTATCATATATTTACTTTATAATCATGGTTTAAAATTGGAATGGATAAATATATATATATGAGTCCACTTTGTAATCTCGAAATACTGAATTCCCAAAATTCAGTATTTCAAGACATTGTTGAAAGCCCATAATCACAAAAGTGAACTATCCCGAGTCTGTAAACACCGACATCTCAAAATCCCGAATAGACTGCACAGACCTTTATTAGTGTAAACCGTAGTACCCTTTCACCATATTGAACACGTAAACACCATGCAGATTGTGAAGACTGTACTATACACTAGTGGTAGCGAAGGAATCACGCATTTGTATCACTCTTGTAGAAACTCCAGACATTTCCCACCGTTATTACATCTGCAGCAGTCTTGCAATTCCTTTTAGGAAGTCCCGTGTGCTGTAGCTATCCTTGTTTGCAAGTACCCTCTGAAACTGTGTATGCCTCTGCAGTAAACGCTGCCTCTTAGGGGAGGGGGGGCATCCGCTAGCAAGGTGGTTTCCAAGATCATCCACTCTGTCTTGTTCTCTTACTAATGTACTCAGCAGAACAGACAAATCTGTTGCCTTGCTACCCAATAGACACTTTAGCCGGCGATGCCACGCCTCTACTGAATTCTACATCCTTGGTAGAAATAGTGTATTCAGATCACAGATGTTCCAAAAAGACACAGGGAACAAAGGTGGGAATCTGCTATAGCAGGTTGAAGAGGTAGCAAACTTCCTTTGCTTTCTGAAGATATACCAATCATCGAAGTATTTCAGAACCTCAATACCCTCGACTGGAAATGTTTCCTTTAAGGTACTGAATGCCTCTACCATGTCATCCTCAGGCAAAAACGCTAGGGCAATCAGTGATTTAATAGCTAGTTGGAATGACATGCTGGTGTTGTACAATGCAGCCAGTCATAGTTGCTGTACTTTCCGCCAATTGTTACGTCCAAAATGAAATAAACATCCCTTACTCTTCACACCAGTTAGGTTAAGCCATATACTTTTCATCATGGCTATCACAAAATCACATAGGACATACTGTAAATTGGTTTCAAAGCCTTGGTCAGCCAAAAGATGGAATACACAGTCCCACAGCGCATTGTAACACTTTAGGGATTTCGTGCTCATAAGACAATATGGTAACGGAACAGACTTGCTATATCCCCCATAACGTACAAGTCCGTGGATACTGTATAACTGTCTACACATGAGCCCCTTATAGAAGAATGTAACATCCATTAGCCAGATGGTCTCTTGACTAAGATCAAAGAGATTGTTTACTGTACTAAAGGCAAGGACTGTAGTGTCACCTGTTGTATTACAATTTTCTTCTGCACAAAGGTGCCAGTTTTTAATGGAAAGTCCTGCACATTTAAATCACGAAGGGTTAACTCAGGATTGTACGAGACTGCTGTATACTTTCATCTGACTCTGCCAATCTGTTTCAGTAAGGCACATCTACTAGGCAGCTCAGGCACTATGTCTACTGATGTAGAAGCTAACGCGTCTTCAACTAAATGGCAGGGAGCATCTCTGGACACTACGGCCCTATGTTTTAATTCACTGCATGCAAAGCTCATTATTTGTCCTTTTCTACCAGATCACCGCTATGATTGTGCCCTACGGTTTTGGTTAACTGTTTACTGGTTGCTATGCTTACAGTTGCAAGCCTACCTTTGCATTTCATGGTTGACTTCCGCTTACAGCATCTGTACTTTTTCTCAGGAGATTTCCGTTCCGGATGAAACACGTAACCCTCTAGTATTAGCACATTCTTCCCTTTTGTGAGACTGTGGTTTGATACACTGACCCAATAATTCCAGGTGCAGCATAACTAACAGACACCATTGTAAGTTGGTCTACTCTGCATGCCATCTGCAGGTTACATCTTGTATTTAAACCATCCTTTTGGTATTTTCAGACTTGGGATTATTCACTTTCGTGATTATGGGCTTTCTACATTGTGGTCTCGGAATACTGAATTTCGGGAATTCACTATTTTGAGATTTCAAAGTGGACCCATATATATATATATATATATATATATATATATATATATATATATATATATATATGAAGCTTGGTCTGAAGGGTCTTTGTCATCTTTGGGTAATTCAGCCACCACTGTTTTTTTCTGAGATGCTAGTGCTCTACCTCTTTATAATGTTGTTAAATAAAACTTTCCATATCTGTAACACTTATTTCCCTCCTAACTTCCAAACTTCCACAGGAATGCCATCTGTTTCTGGAGACTTCCCTGTTGGTTTATTATCCATCACCATTTTTATCTCACCTCTTCCTGTCTTAGCTATTAATTGTTGACCCTCATCTTTCTCTAACCTTGTCATAATTACAACTTCCATAAATATATCATTTGGGCCTTTTGTTGGTATCCATCCTGTACTGTTTTATAGAAATTATCATAAAATTTCCAAAATATATCTAATAAAGCTATAAGATTGCTGATTATTTTTCTTGTTAAAGGCTCCCTAAGTTTGGTGACAACCCTTTCAACTTTTTGTTGCCTAAGTCATTGTTAAAAGTTTTTGTGGACATGCGTTTTTATCAAATCATAGTTGCCTAACAGCAATCTTTCTAAAGTCATCATGCATATTATCCAAATATATCCCTTTTCTCCCTTTAGAAATCTGCAGTTGCTCCATTTCTTGTTTTGTCACATTCCCCTTATTCTGGAATACTTTATTCTTTGTTAGCCCCTCTAAATGATTTATTTGACTTCTTTTCCATATATATTTTTTTCTTTTATCGCTACCCTGTTTTTAAACTCTATTTTCATTGTATCCCATTCACTACCCCTTTTGAAGAAATTTCTATCTTCTCTAACAATGCTGGGATAATTTCCTCTAACTATTCCTTAAATGTTTCTCATTTAAACAAGTAAGAAAGTGCCAGTGTCAAGAGAAGAAATGCTGAACAGAAGCAAGTTTAAGTTAATATAATGTTGTGATCTTGGAACTGCTGGGGTGGGGTGTAAAAGTGTACTGATTATATTATATGCAGAACTAAAATAATTTCTCTTGTTTTTACTGGGGTGGTTGTCTTGATTAATGTCCTTGGCATAAGCTATGAACATGTTTTTTGTAAGAAAATAGGCTTAAAAAATAAAATAAAATGATGAAAGCCATGAAGAATACTAAATGTCTACCAAATGCAAAAATATTAGCTTGTTTTTTTCCATTAGCAGATGTTGCCAGTGTGAGGAAAGAAGTCTGCAGTTGAAGGCAGCTAGCCAGAAGAATTATTTACACTATATTCTGAGTGAAATTTACAAAGATATTTTCATGCATCTACATGATGGTTGATGTTTTTTTCTCCTTTCTGCCTACTTTTACATGAAGACAAGCTGTCTGCAGGTGCAAGCTATTAATCTTGAGAGTTCAGAACATTCTTTGATCAGAGAAATACAAAATTTAAAGGTACAATGACAAGCCTTCCCAACAGTCTTGATACTTTAACACATTTAATTGAACATTGCATAATTTAGTTTTATTTAAATGTAGCCAATGCACTGTTTCTTAGGGCTAAAAGTTAATGTTTTCTGAAAGCAAGCAAACTCTTTTTCACATATAGGAGGGAAATACAGATAAGAAAAGAACAGACAGCAATCAGTGCACGTGGGAATATAGGCAGTAATACGAGCTTTAGCATGGATGACCTTAATTTTGGATTAGGTTATGTCTGTTGGTGCAGCTGTCAATTTGGGACAATTTCTCCTATCTGGGGGGATAAACTTAATTTGTTAAAGTGTACATAGTCTTGTGCATCTGTTCTAAGTTAATAGGGGAAGTGGTGTTTTGAAAATGTATTCAGTTTTTTTTTTGTTTGAGGGGTTTCATTAAAGCAAATAGGTCTTGAGAGATGTGACATAGGTTCAAATGGAGATAATAAGAAACAACTGTATAAAAGATCAGCTTGCCAAACATTATTATCTGCATGTAAGAGAAAAGTTGGAAATACACATTAAAAAACAAACTGTCATGTACAAGTGGGAACAATAACCTTATTTCATAATAGTTACTCTATCCATGGTATCTTGGAATGTAAATCGCCTTACAGGTACACACAAAAAGGAAAGTGTATTGAATTATATTAAGAAATGCAGAGTGCAAATAGCAGTGCAGCAGGAGACATATTTGGAAATAAATTAACATGTAAATTTGATGAAGAAAGGATTTCAGGATGGATTTTCAGCAGAATATCAGGGACAAAGTAAAAGGTAAGCAATTATATTAACTGCTAGAGTGACTCCAATAGTGATAGAAGAGATAAAAACAGACAATAGTGATGTATATGTGTGGTAGTAAGGGGCTGTTGGCAAGGGAGGAGGGTTGCACTGAAAACTTTGTAATAAATAATCCGCTTTCAGTAGAGAATATTATTTATAGCTGGGGACTGGAACCTGATTTGCAATACTGAGGATGTTTCAGGGAATCTAGAAGAGAAAATATAACAGAGGGTAGATTTCTGAAAACATTTATGAAAATATTTGGTGTGAGAGATGTGAATTCAGTAGCAGGAACTTGGACAGAATTTCTGATTATACCCCGAGGTACAATAACTGGGCTAGACTACATAGAAATTATGTTTCACTTTAACATGTGAATTTAATTGAAAGCTTTGACACACACAACCAATAACTATTTCAGATCATGCAGTGCTAAATTCTTAGATAAAAATGCAGGGTAAATGAAGTAAAATGAGACACTGGCACTTTCCCACCAACTGTTAAAAAGATGGAAATTTATGAAATGGCTAGTGGAAATTATTTGAGTATTATTATGGAAGATAGAAATATCTTCAGAAGTTATTGTTCATGAATGAGATAAAATAAAAATGGAATTCATACAGAACAAGAAGAGGCACAAATGTAAAATGCAAAAGAAAAAATAAGGGAGTATATGAATACTATGCATGAGTTTAGAAAGATTGCTGTTAAGCAGCTATTTTTTTAATAATAACTCCAGAACACAAAAACTCTTAGCACAATGACTTAGGCAACATAAAGTAGAAAGGGTTGTTGCTAAACTTGGGTAGCCCATAACAAGAAAAATAACCTGAGATCCTTTAGTGGTAATAGCAATATTTTGGAAATTTTATAAAAAATTGTATAAAGCAGAGAATGTAGAAACTAAGAAAGAATGGAAATATTTATGGATTTAATTATGCCAAGGTTAGAGGTCAACGAGGCTCAACAACTAACAGTTAAGATAGCAGGGAATGAGATAAAAACAGTGATGTATGATCAATCTCCAAGAACAGATGGTATTTGTGTCTGAGTTTGGAATTTAGGAGGGAAGAAAGTGATTTTGTTTAACAGTATTTTAAAAGGAGGGGAAGCACTAAAGTTTTGCAAGAAAATTGTGGTAGCTATAATACCCAAGGATGGTAACGGCCCATCAGACCAAGTTTCATACAGACCCATTTAAATTTTAAACCATCATTATAAAGTATTTATGTCTATATTAGCTAAAAGAATGGTAAAAGTGTTGCCAAAAGTTATAGATATGGATCCGTCTGCATTTTGTCAAGGGAAGGCAAACATTTGACTTTAACAGAACAATGATGATCCTGAGGGAAGCAGAATGTAAGACAATACTGCTGTTGTTTGTGAACCTTGTTGGAGAGAAAGCATTTGACAGACAAAGTAAGCAGGGATTTTATGAGTAGGGCAAAGCAAGCATTTGTATTCTCTGATACAATGTTGTTGTTGTTGTTGTATCTTTCGACTTTTCCTGGTTAGGGGTCGCCACAGCGGAACTCCGGTCTGCTAATGATTGGCAGTAGATGGAGGATATATGAAGGATCAGAGGCAATAACTAAAGTGGGAGAGTTCCTCTGTATTAAGTTCTCTAATAAGTTGTGTTTGAACAGAGGAACCCAGTAGGAATATCCTCTTTGCTTTTTGTTATTTGCTTTCTGAGAGCCATTGGCAAAGAAAATAAGGGACTCAGAAATTCAAGGATATAATTGGTATGGTGATCGAGAAATGTTGGCTTTATTTGCAGATGATATTATTTTCTACCCGATAAATTCAAAAAGGACATCTCAGTGTTGTGGAACATTTTGTGACAGTTTCAAGTCTTTTTGGGATATATAATTAATGAAGATAAAACAAAAGCTATAGTCTTAAATTATGTACGCACACATAGATTGGTTCAGTTATACCCATATTTATGAGGACACAGTAAGACGATGTATTTAGGAATATAAATTAAACAGGTTTGTATTATGGCAGCAAATGATACCTGGGAAGAGACTTAAAAAGTTAACATAAAAAACTGAGAAACTGGAAGCTTTTGTTTATGGATATGGATAATAAGATACAAGCAGCAACATATTTTAATCCATTTGATTTTATGTACAGCTCAGGCATATTTTTTATCAACCAGAGGAGTGGACAATAATTAATAAAGAATTGAAGGAATTTATGTTGGGGGGAGGGAAGAGTTAAATGGAACAAGATGATTCTTCCAGTAGAACAATGTGGATTAGGATTGCCTGATTTGAATGGATATTTTAGAGCTACACAGTTAAAGCTCATATACATAACACAAGCAGAAGGTTATAATTCAGAATGGAAAGAGATAATGGTAAAGCATCAGGGAAGTTCAAGAAATAAAGACAGTGGGATTTTGGATGTAGATCCTTAAGGAAAAATAATAGCAACTGTACATAATATTATGTTCATAAAGTAGTAGAAAGTATTCTAAGAACTAAGCCAACATGGGAATGGAGAAAGTAGATTTTGCCAATAAAGATGACTGCAAGTCGGAGTACAGATGATAGGCAAGAGAAGGTTGGAATATACTGGAGAAAACTGGCAAAGAAACCAATGTATTGGGAGGAAATAACTAGAGAGGGAAAGATAATAGCGTGAGATGAGGCCGAGAAGATGTTTGGAATGCAGGCTGGAGACGGCCTTCCCTAACAGGGACAGACATCAGAGTATAGGCAAAGAGAAAGGGAAATAGGAATCCTAATTGAAAGATCTGCTCTGGTGGACTTTTTAGATGAATATATAACAGACGCTACTGATAAAAAAGGGATGATTAGTAAAGCATAAAAATATTGCATGATAACTGTAAGAAACAATCAGAGGAGGTTACAAAACATTGGAAAGACAGGCTAGAGAAAGCAATTTACAAGAGAACAATGGAAGGACATATGTATCTAATGAATTCTAGAAGGTGTAGGATATTTTCTTAGAGGCATTTGCATAGATATTTTATACTCCAAGCGAAGTTCAAAGATTTTTTTTCTTCAGGTAGATAGCAAATGCTGAAGGGTGTGATGGGGAGGAAAGAGATAACTGAGAAGATATGTTTTAGGAGTTTAATGATTTGGCAGATTTTAAAAATTCCCTACATGGAACTCTGTTAGAAATATTGGGGGAGCAAAAGGGCTGTAACAAAGGATGTTATTTTTTTCAGCTGAGACACAGAATCTTAATGCCTAATAAGCCTTATTAAATTTAATTTTGTTGACTGCCAAAAAAGTAATTCCTGGAAAATGGAAATCAAAGTCTACCTCAACTGTATTTGAAGTATTGAATATTATAAAAGAGATTAAAGAATTGAGAGTGAGATATTTAGATTAGAGAAGAAGCTAATTACATAGAAATAAATGGAAATATCTGGGAACAATACATGCAGATTAATGTTTAGGAGGAGGAGTAAGGTTTAAGGGAAGGCAGACATTCAGCAATTTATGTTAATACTGGACTGATGATTGTAACAAAGAAAGAAAAGCTATGTGTATATAATTTATCTGAATTAAAAATAGTAATATAGTTTGTTTTCTTTTCTGCTCAGTTATATTTGCCTATCTCTTAAGTGATAATTTAATAAAGGTGTTTAAAATTTTGGTTTTGTAGAGGGAAGGCAAATATTTGACAACATTAATAATGATGACCCAGGAGGAAGCAGAACGTAAGTAAATACCACTGTTGTCGATGGGTCATGATGCAGAGAAAGCATTAGATTGGCTAACCTGGAATTTTATGAATAAGACAATGGCAGCATTGCATTCCCTGATACAATAGTAAGGTTAATTTGGAGGATATGTAAAGGATCAAAGGCAAGAATTAAAGTGAGAGGTCTTATACCACTAGCAGACTTCAAAGAAAATTTTCCTCACGTAGATAGCAAATGTTGAAGGTGTGATGGGTAAGAAAGAGTTAACTGGGAACATATGTTTTGGGGGTGCAATCAGTTGTCAGATTAAAAAGATTCCCCACAGAGTACTCTGTCAGAAATATTGGATGAGCAAATGGCTGTAAATAAGGAAATTATTTTTGAGCTGAGACACAGAATCTGAACTGCCTTGACATAGCAAGGCCTTATTAAGTTTAATTCTGTTGGCTGCCAAAAAAGCAGTCACAACAAAATGGAAATCAAATTCTAATCCAACTGTATTTGAAGTATGGAATATGGTGAAAGAGATAAAAGAACTGGAAGTGGGTTCTTTAGCAAAGGGAATCAGCAGATTACATATAAATGGAATTTATGGGAACAATACATGCATAATGTTTAGGAAGAGTGAAATTTAAGATAAGCCATGAATTGAGTGATTTATGTAATATTGGACTGTAGGACAGTTGTGATAAAGAAAAAAACTTGCAATGTATAATGTGTGCAAATGAAAAAAATGTTAATATGTTTTTTTTCTATTAATGTATACGTGCCTATGTCTTAAGTAATATTTTAATAAGGGTGTTTAAAGATGTCTTTGATCCTCCTGGAAAAAATATTCTGAAGACAGCTATATAAGGTATCTTAAATTTCACACCTGCATCTCAACAGCCCCTTTGTGGGGATAAACTTGCTTCTCTTCAACCTAGCACACAGGTAATAATCATTTTCCACAAACACTATCTCTCAAGTTTTTAATACTTTTCCTTTCTGTCACAGTTTTACCTGGATCACCTCTCTCTGCTTGTATGATTGCGTCTTTACTAATATAGGTTTGGACTGTTTTCTCATGGCCAGGTTTGGAGCATACACATGACATGCCTTTTAATTTGCAAATCCTGCTGCGGAATAAAAGTCCAGTTGCATATTTGTACTTTCATAAAATGAATACAGTTTATTGCTTTCAATTTCCCAGGTACAGAAGAAAATCTCAGGTTTTCTGTGTTCATAGGTTCATAGGTTCATAGATTAGTACTAAGCTAACTGCCCTTGTGAGCCATTTTAAGCCTAGCCAATTATCCCTTGTGAGACTCAAACCATGCACCTTGTGTTTGTAAGGCACACAGGTAGGAAGAAAAGCAGAAAGAGCATCTAGACAGACAATATGTGTTTTAATGTGGTGAAGAAGGCAAGTGTATAATTTTAAGTATGGTAGAAGTTGGGAAGAAAGAAATAAACTATACTCAAGAAGGCAAGTGTATAATATTAAATATGACAGCAGGTGGGAGAAAATATGATATATGCGAGCACACTACTCTGGATTCCTGTGAAGGAAGGGCAGAAAAGCTAAGTCAAAAGATGGTGCCTTGCTACATCAGGTTTTTTGATTCCTCTGTAATTAAGCAGGAGTGGGAGGGAGGCGTGCAGGTTCAAGGTGGGGGATAGACACAAAGTAATACAAGGTTGTGAGCCAGAAAAACTGGATCAGGCCAGCTTGTAAGAAAACAATCAGGAAAACCAAGCTCAGTCAATTCCAGATCAGTGTAGTGCAGTATCTTCCTAACAACTACAAATCTTGCGCTACTAATCTAGCACAGTGTGGTATAACTCAGATAAGATTAAGGGTGATTTTAAAGGAAAGGTAGAAGCCAAGTCAAGGGGCGTATGAGAAATTAATCAAAATATTCAGGAAGATTGCAACAAATAAAGTTATTGCAGACAAATAGAGAAACATAACTAGATCTCAAGAAAAAGGCTTGAAAAGACATCTGAGTACCTAGATAGCAAAAGTGAATTGAGAAAAATAGCCATGAAGTAAATATATGAAAATTTCACTATATCACAAAAGTTGTTAGCTCAAAGGTTGAGACATCAAAAGGTGGAAAGATCAGTAACCAGACTTAGAGATTCTCAAACAGGGAGGATAACCAGAAACTTGGAGACAAGACTACAAGTACTGAGAGAATTTTACAGAAATCTATATAACAGAGAGGATAAAGCTGGTGGACTTAGAAATGAGACTAGGAGATTTTTTAAATGATTTAAACATTACAGCCCTTTTAGAAAAAGGAGAAGAAAAAGAAGATAAATTAATAATTCCTATTACTTCTGAAGAAATGAATGTGCATATTCCAAAGCAGACAGCATGCACATCGGGGTGACGACAGAATCCTTACTGAGGTTCGGACGTTAGAGAAAAGAGAGTTATGAAAATATGATGTGAATTGTTTATGTAACAGAGGTAGGCAAGTACTATACGCAGGGGAAAAGTGGCAATGACAATAATTTCACTGGAAGGTTAAAACCTAGTCAACCCTGCATTTTACAAACACATATCTATTTTCAACATGATTATAAAGTTTTATGGCCATAATGCAAAGCAGTGTATAGCAAAGTGTATCCAAAAGAGAATATATATTTAGACTAATGTATTGTTGTGGGTGGAAGAAAGATGTTTGATTGTTTGTTTGTTTGTTACATTTGTTGATCATCTAAGCTCACTAGACAGAAGTGCCTCTTTTCAGGGACAATCTGGGAGCAGTAAATAAATGGAGGTGAAATGCATCAAACCCTCTATCGCAGGATGCAGGAAGCAGTTCATTAATGGCTCAGAGCTTTAATCCTCTGCACTAAATGATACAGATATAGGCAGAGCAAAGAAATGTAGTGTTATTACTAATAAGGCTGGATACAAAGAAAGCTTCTGACAGGGTGTAATAATGACAAAATATGGATTTCCAGGGAAATTAACTACTCTAATTATAAGGGTCTATAGAAATTCAACAGCAAAAGTAAAAACAGGAGGGCAGTATCAGAGACAGCAGTACTTAACAGAAAAACGAGACAAGGGTATTCACCATCCCCTTCTTATTCAAATTATACTTAGAGCCCTTGGTGACTAGAGTAAGAAGTTCAAAAATCAAGGCATTTAACTGCTACGGATAAAAGGAAAAATTGGCACTATTTGCTGATGACATTATTGCTTGCTTAACCAAGTCAGATTTCAGATCAAGATATACATACACTATTAAATAATAGGTTCATAAGTTCATAGGTCTTTACTAGGCTAACGACCACAAGGACTTTTTAAGCCTAGCCATATATCCCAAATCTCTGACAATTTCTGGAACCCTTGATAAGTGTAAGCAGGGGCTTGGGAGATGAAACATTTACAAGCAGAGGCATGGGAGATGAACAATTTATGTGCTATCTGTGCCCATTAGATACATAGGTGCCAAGCTAGGGATGCATTTCCTGTTCCCCATCCAATTGTCTAAGTTACACATGAATTGGGTTAGGGAGGAACTCTGCTTTGAGGTGGTCTGTGGGATACATACCTGTCTCTCCAGCAGGTCCTACTTACATCACAGGCAAGGTTTAAGTCTTTAAAATGGGTAATTCTGGTGCTGTTTGTTTTGCAGATATGCAGAAGATCCATAAGAGTGGGGTATAACAATGCCTTGTATGCCAGGCATAGATCTCCCCTTAACAGCTTGTAGGAGACAGAATACAGGGATAGGGCCTTGAGGCAGTCTGCATAGGACATGTTACATACACCTTGTATTTTTTTTTACTGAGGAACCTCTGTGGACATGCCAATTGTTGGATATCCCTGGTTAGGTACATACCAAAGGGGGCATTGTACTCAATGGCATGTCTGATGAATACAAAATACAGTGGAACAATGACTTCCTTGGACCTAGATGCCATAGCTTTGTTTATAAGTTGAGCAACATAGAATAATGTCCTCACTACTGTAGACACGTAATGGTCAAAAGCTAGATTACTGTCTATGTGCGTCCTCAAGTCCCTGACTACTGGGTCAGCCCTTAGAGATGTGTTGTCTATATGATATATACCAGGGGTGGGTGACTTCCCAAAGGATACTATTACACATGTCTTGGCATTTAGTTTTAGTCCATGGCTCTGACACTAGTTATTAGTCAGCCAAAGACCATTGACATTGGCCTTGACTTCAGAGAAGTAAATGCCAGAAAGGAGCGGTCCAAGGACTGATCCCTGTGGGACTCTTCTTGTGACTGGATATTTTAAAGAATTAAGTCTTTTACTGGTTACAAAATCAATAAGAAATAATTACATTTAGGAAATTACCTGCTTTAGTTTTGGACAGTCTCTTTCCTCCATGTGTCTCGGAAGGGATAGACTTAGTGTGTGTGGTTGTTAAGGGATATGAGTGTTTGTGTGAGTATTTTCAGATTAGGATTAAAGTAAAGAGTAGGTAAGGCTGTAAATTCAATGTCGTACATGTGTGATGGTGTAAGTGAAGTGCATGCACACATGTGTGTGTGTGTGTGTGTGTGTGTGTGTGTGTGTGTGTGTGTGTTTTGTAGTGGTATTGGCAGGGAAAGAGTTTTGGTAATGTAATGTTTAGGGTTGGGATAAGGGTCAGTGGCAGGTTAATTTTAGTAAACAAGAATAAGGTCTTGCAAAAGGGTCAAAATTTTATTGTTTTTGACTATCTGATTCTGTATACCCATAGTCAAAGGTCATTAAATATCCTAAGACAGCTAGAACAGCAGATTCTGTAATCTAATGAGTACATTGTAAAATGTTGCCTGTTCATAATTATCTATTATACCATGACCCCCCCAAAACGTGCACGCTGATTGGCCAGCATGCACATTGTAAATCGAGTTATACTAATGGAAAAAGGTCCGGTCGCCCGGACTTTTTTCCATTAGTATAACTCTACTTTTAAAACACTGTCGCTATGTTAAATGGGTTTAACATAGCGAGACAGTTTTAAATAAGCAACAGAGATCTCCGTTGCTTATTTTAAAACTCTCGCTATGCTAAACCCATTTAACATAAAAGCGGGACAGGTTTTAAAAAATAAGAAAGCAAGATCTCCGTTTTTTTTTACTGATATGTTAAATGGGTTTAACATAGCAAGACAGTTTTAAAATAAGCAACGGACATCTCCGTTGCTTATTTTAAAACTGTCTCGCCATGTTAAACCCATTTAACATAGCTTAAAAAAAAGCAACGGAGATCTTGCTTTCTCCGTTCAACTCTGATGTACTGCGCAGGTGCAGTACATCAGAACTGCCGGATGCCAGACATCATCTGCGGAAGGGCAGTAAACAGGCATTATACTATGCCATTATTTAAGAAAAGTAATAGTTTCTTTCTTAAATAATGTCATGATATAGTAATAATCACTTATGGTGTGGGTAATGCTATATACCCACGGTTGGCTGCTTTGGTCTCGGGCTTAGCCTCGGGACCAAACCACGCCAACCGGTGGTAAAGCATTACCCACACCCAGGCGTGGGTTATTGCTATAATAATTTCTATACATTTTAAGTGATAATTGTTAGGAATAGGAAAGTGCTATTACACAGTAAAGATTTACTCGAACTTATTGTTGAATCTGAATGAATTTTGGTACCATTTACACTGATTCGAATGCATAAAGTACACAATCACATATTCACATAGTTACAGTAAGTATGTTTTAAAGGCTAGAAAGTACACAAATAATATTTTCAGTTTGTTTAAGTTTTGGCAGTCGTTACAAGTGTCAAAGTTATTAACCAATAGCTTTGCAATGCTTACTTCTGTATCATCCTTCAGGTAAAGCAGGACCATACTCCAAAACTGAATAAACATGTTTTTCAGCATATCCTTAGCCTTCCTTCATTACGAATGTCTCTGTATCAAAGTAAGTGGTTACTATTATTTTATAATTTGTTTACTCCAAAATGACCTGAAAGGGGACTGACCTGCTACATGATGCTGTTTCATAGTCAATGCTTTTGCTTCCTTGATGTCATTTTAGAGGGATAGAAGGAAAATCATATGAAGCAAGGATCATTTACTATGGTTGTTTCTCTCTCTCTCTCTCTCACTCCATCAGCTTACAACAAATCTGTGATTGCTTAGTTTTGACAGTAAATATCATCCCATATTTTCATTACTTTTCTTTGATTTTTATTAGTGGCCATCTCTGATACAGCATTTTAAGGAATGTTTGAATGGCTCTTTTCAAAATAATAATGTAGTTCAGTGTTTGAGTTTGAGAACTCTGACCCCTGTGATTAATTGGTGTAATGTGAGCTGTGTTGTTTGTGATGCACTGACAGTTTTAATACCAAAACAGCTAGAATTAGAACCTTTGATGTTTATATTCCCTCCCCCAACTCACTAATTTGTCTCACCCAGATGCTATATACAATGCAAAAAAAAAAAAATACTATAACAAAACACCAGAAGAAAATATGCACCTTTAGAGTAAATACAGTGTATACAAATGCAAACTCAAATACTGTATTGATTTTTGTATTATTTTTAAAGACTGTAAAATTATTGTTCTTAAAATGCTTTGTAATACTTTGGAGCTTTTCTCCCTGGGGCTTCTCTGAAAATGGGTTCCTACCCAGTAGGACTTTCCTGGAAATCATCAGGGCCAGCCTTAGGCATAGGCGAACTAGGCGACCACCTAGGACGCCGTACAGGCCGGCCTCAAAAGAGCGCAATTTAATGCTTTAACATTTCTTATCTACTGCCAATCATTAGCGGACCGGACTTCCGCTGTGGCGACCCCTAACAGGGAAAAGCCGAAAGACAACAACAACAACATTTCTTTACTTTCACCACCCATATAGGCTAGCAATTGCGCCCCCCCACTTCGTACTAAAGCACGAACTTCCATTCCATCCACAGTAGTACATATAGCACAGCCCCCTACGCCGTGTTCTCACTCATTCCCTCCCACTGCATGTATATGCTGAATGTGTTGTGAGTGGCCGCTCTTGTGGAGCATTATTTAAAGCAACCTATTAGTGATGCTTTCGCACCACTGACATCATGGCTACTGATCCAATTGAGCGTATATAAACAACTAACACCCGCCTCTCATTCCTTTCTTCATGGATGAGAAAGAGAGGCGGGTGCACCTATTGGCTATTGCATTACTTCCGCATTGGAATCTGTGGACGTGAGTGAGTCATCGTCGTTCTGATTGTCTGGTTCTCTGTTGCTCCACGCGGGCTACAAAACAAACGGCATGGGTTTTGGCTTTTTCAACCAGTCCAGACCACCCTCCACATTTGGTTTATTTATAGTTTGTGTTTGGCTAAGGAGGTAAGTTAGGGACGGGGTCCGCTCTGGGGAATAATATATTTATGTGTGTGAAAGAAGCAGACAAGCACTTTTTTTTAATGTGTGTGATTGAAAGAAGCAGACAAGCACTTTTTTTTTTTTTTTTTTGTAGCTCCATGTGGGCTATGTAACAAATGGCGCGGGTTTGGGCTTTTTGTTTTGTGCCTACCTCCACCAGTCCAGACCTTCCTCCACCTTTGGTTTATTTATTGTTTGGCTAGGAGTTTAGTTGGGGACGGGGTCAGGGGGAAAGATATATTTATGTGAAGCAGACAAGCACTCTTTTTGATGTTACTACCACACTAAGACTAACTATTGGATCCTGCTTGATTTAGTTTGCAATCCATAACATTCATCTGTTAACTTAGGTGTTAGGCTAAGACCTATAGTTAACAGATCACAGATGAATGTTATGGATTGCAAACTAAATCAGCCTAAGACTTAAGTTAACAGAGATGAATGTTATGGCTTGCAAACTAAATCATCAAGCAGGATCCAATCGTTAGTTTAGTTGGTATATGCGGTCAGTGATCTATTTCATTTTGCACTAAAACAGGCAGGAAGAGGAAGTTATAGAAGTAGAGAGAAGTTTCTGGTTTGGTATGGCATTTACTTTTAAATGAAATGGCCTGCAGTCTAAACAGCACACACAGACACATTGTACTCTCACACAATCATGCCCTAAATTGTTTAAATGCAGCACGCTGCATTTACAAAAAGGCTACTTAAAGAGTGCTTCATGTAGTCTGTATTTGCCCTTGCCACTTGATTGAACACTATCTAAAAATTAAAATAAAGGGTCATGCAACAACTTCATTATTTCTGTACCTTAGCTGTGTTGAGAACTAAACTACGGTGGTGGTGCTGCGGTAGCATTGTCGCCTCACAGTAAGACACTGTCTGGTTCAATTCTCAGCTAGAGCGTCTTCTGCGTGGAGACATGCGTGAATGGGCGTGCCTTTGTTGAAGGTTGCACGTCAGGGATAGCAACTCGGCACGTAAAAATCTCCTGCTAATCATTAGCGGACCGGAGTTCCATTGTGGCGACCCCTAACCGGGAAAAGCCAAAAGACACAACAACAACAACAACAAGCTGTGTTGGGGACTACTTAATGTACTGTAAATTGATATATAACTTTTTTGAAGCAGCAGTTAAAGACATCACCTCATAAGATTATTTAAATGCTCAAAGCATTTTTTAACATACAACTCATATCCGACCATATTCCATGTTGAGTATGTGGGACATTTTCACGTTTTGTGATTTATTTAACTAAATTTCATTTTATCTGCTTGAGACTAACAGCCTCATTAATACGTGGTGTAAATTTCGTATTTGTTATGGAAATGCTATAACATGTTATTAAATTGTACATATATTATCCTGTATTTTACTCTCACTTGTTTTTATAAATGCTTTCTTTATTTTGTTGTGCATGCTATATTACTGGGAGTCTGTGTTTGTGTTTTAGGTCCACTCCTGCTCACTCTGCCACTTGTGTTTTGTAATGGGGCTCTGGTGTTTTCGCTTAGTTTGTTGTGGTTTATTAATTGGTGTGCCTCTCTGGGTTGTGTTTGCAGGTGTTTCGGCATGTTCTCAGACTGTTCAGAGAATGTTTTGGTTTCTGACCATTTGTGACTTGTTGCTGGTACATTTTAGCTGTTTAAGTAACCAAGGTGTTTCATTCAGTGTGTGGCCATTTTGTTTGCTCATTTTTCTGAAGTAAGAGATATAAAAGTTATTTTATTTTTCAGTAGACCTGTCACATGATTTATCCATTATTCAGTCTTTATTATTAATTCAGAGAATATATATCACAGTTTTCTTTACGACTAAGGTGCTGGTTTGCTGTGTGTGGGTTGGGATGATTCTGCTGTCCAGTGTACACCTAAAACTAATAAGCATGGACAATGCTGTGCAAGATGCAGAACCAAATCAGGAGCGCCCAAGCCTTTATTTTGTAGTCTCCTTTGAGACGATGGGAAATCCACGATATTAATAGTATGAGAACTGACATGTTTTCATAATGACAGTTTATTAATTTGTGTCATAGAGATTTACAGCTCATTCCAGCAGTTATGTTATTAAGTGACTATAGTCAACATTATGCTTTTTAGAGGTTAGGGTGGATTTTGAGGTGTGACAGCTGACCTGTTTATTACTAATTACCTCAGTTCAGAATGAGTCCTGATCTGATCAGCATACATTTTTTCTAAGTAGCCCCTTAAATCTGGTTTTATTTCTGACTTAGTTCAAACAATTAAGGAGTGCACCAAACGCTGTGTGATGAAAAATATACCATTGAAGCTTCAGATATTCCACTTTTTAATACAGGACTCACAAACAAACAGGCTCGAGTAGTAAGCGCTTTCACGTTATTACAACGCTTCATCAGACTATGAAAGTGAACCTGACAACTCCCTCATTAAATACACTTAGAAATCACAGCTTGTTTAAATTAACTTAGTCACGTGGATAATTAAAATGACTGAGAAACAACTCGTATCCCAAGTCAACACTATGGACAAAAAAATACAAACTGATATTGTTGTCATATATACAAATCATAATCATAAAATGCAATCTTAAAAACATGGTAAATTCAAAAATAAAAAGTATGTGAAAAAACATACTATTAGTGTTTGAGCGGTCTTCCTGCTAAGAAAGGTTTGAGTGTTATTTTATCATTGAGTCCATATTTATGGGCTTGTAACCTGAGTATCCACTTGCTCTCAATTTCCTCCCTATGGTTTTTGATATTTCCTAATCTACTGGTCCTAGTAACCATTTCTATCACCCTAAATTTAAAAGTGTGTGAAGGACCATATTCCAATACATGCCGTGCCAGTGCGTTGGTAGTGTTGTCTTTTTCTATTGCATAGATATGCTCTCTGATGCGCTCACGCAGGGATCTATTCATTTTGCCGACATAGAACTGTCGGCAAGATTGGCATTGAGCAATATATATAATATCTGTTGTCCTACAATCTGCGTATCCCTTGAAGACATATGTATGTCCTGTATGTGGATGTATGAACATGTTATTGTCCGCTATGTATTTGCATTGTTTACATGTGCGATAGGCAAAAGTGCCTGCCCTCTGGGACAGGATCTGATTATTGCGCGTTTTATCATAACATAATATCCTATTCAATGATTTCATATTTCTATAGGCTATGTGAGGTTTATCATCGACTAATGTTCTGATCTTGTCATCCATCATCAACAATTTCCAGTTGTTGCCTATCACACGCTTGATGTGGTTGTTCTTATTAGTAAAAGGAATAGTTAATCTATTAACAGTGGAAGAATCAATGTCTTTCTTATGGGCCGAATTACCATCTTCTCTATTGATGAATGGGGTCCCTATCCCTGTCCTATGTTCATCACCTTCTAGGATGGCTCCATGTACCTCTTCTCTATTATAGCCTCTAGAAATAAAATTATGAGCCAACCGTGTCTTCTGATGCTTGTATGCCGTTTCTTGTGTGGTTAGCCTGGAGGCCCTCAATACTTGATTTTTCACAATATTGCTGTGCACATGTCTAGGATGCATGCTGCTACGATTTCTGACTTAATTTCAGAAAGAGGATCAGATAGGATCATATGCTAAGTGGAGCAGAGTACCAACGGAGCAGAGTACCAACATGAATTTGTATGTAGTTACCCACTTTACAGATTGCATGTATGTGCTTCAGTTTGTTTTTTTACAAGTGGCACTATTTTACCTTGGTGAATACTATATTCTTATTTCTGAATTCCTGTTGTGTTGTGACTGTAAATATTGGTTGGGATTCTTTTTCTAGTGTTGTAACACAAGCTACTACAACATTTACTTCATATCGGATGGTGATCAGGCTCTTTTTTTGTATGGTACAAAGACTGTGAGGAAAATAGAACTCTCAGAATGTTTTATGAAATTAGCTTTTTGCTTTATTTCGTTTCACCCATTGTTTTACCACAGTAGTCATGTCATGTGACTGAACAGATTTCTGCTTTGATTTTGTGATGTACTTGATTGTTTTACTGCAGATAAATAGTATGTTAAAGCATATTTGATAGCAGCATAAGCATTGCTAGTGCAGCTTTTTGAAGGCATAATTGCGGTGATTTTACCTTCTGATTTTGTCATATGCTATATTTAACTCTTGCTCACTTTTTTGCTGTTGTGTTGGGCAATGCAGTTTTACATTTCTGAGTTTGAGTTTCTTTTGTGTGAAATTTTGGTGTATCAGATTACTGTCAGTTATTTAATCAGCAGTGGCAAATTAAATGTCACAATATGTGGGTGCTCGTGAAACAAAGCTGAGTGAGCATGCGTGCACTGGAAGTTTTGTGTTTTAGTTTCTTAACTCTCCCTGAACTGCATTTGAATGCAAATTTGTTACCATAGTTACAGTGCAGATTTTTAGTATTCATGGTTTGAGTCTCGCACTGCTGCATTTTTAGTTTGAGTTGCTAACACTCAGAAATGTGTTAACAAGTTGTTGGCCGCTGTGAGAATGACGTTACTAATTGTAAACGTAGAGTAAGTGTGCAATATTTATATACCACAGTGCCTGGCTATTTAGCTGTGATTTTCCTTTTGAAAATGTCTAGGACAGTTCATCAGTGCAGTTACCTGCAAAGGTATTTGGTGGTGGTAGGTTTTGTATATCACATGCTGCTGAAGTTAAAAATACCTATTGATTAAAACACGTAGGACAAAATAATTGAATTTACTTGGCATTCTTGCCATAGCGGAGGAATAGTGTATCTGGGTGTGAGTGATGTTGGAGACGCTATGTACAATAGCAGTGAACTTTGTAAACATGGTGTGGATTTATTTCTACTGCTTCAGTGTGACTTTCTAAAAATACATCAAAAATGTGAATTTGTTTTCTGTTTGCAGTACACTAATCTCACAGCAAACACGTAATTTGAATGTGGAATGGGAATATGATTTAACATCAAGTAATTCATGTGCTGGTTTATATATAAATATTTTGTAGTACAAGGGAAAGAAGCACAAGTGTGGCTGTCTAATAGGTTCTTCTATCTAAGGAACAGACTGTTGTGCTATAATTTCTCAAGGAGATGTTGTACTGGCACTAACAAGCATACTATAGGGAGGTTCTGCAGTGCAGTTGTATAAGTGACTTAGGATCGTCTGTGGGGAGCATCAATGCTGTTAGCTGTCTTTTTTTTTGTACCATACAGTATGTTTACATTAATGTTTCATCCTTCATAGATCTTTGGGAAACTGGTTACCTTGAACTTGATAGGAACCAACTGTTGAAATATTCGGAAGCTTCCAGTGCTCCAATGAATACCGCATCCTCTGCAATGAATACCAATACCGCAGTCTCTGCAATGAATACCGCATCTTCTCCATCTGTGAATCGGTAAACACTTCCATGACAACTGAATAGCATTCCTGATAGCTTACATTGTAGGCACGATCTGTGTGGACAGTAAATTAGATGAAAAATGAGCCATCACATCAATTTATGAACCACATCACTTTATGAACCAGTACAGTAGTAGCATTTGAAATGTTTACAAGTAAATGGATAGGATGAGATGGGGGGGGGGTAAATGTGCTCAATATATTTATGCAAGCTCTAGTTCCAGGTGACTGGTTCTTGATTTGAATTGCCTGGCTAGTGACAAAAATTGAGAAGCCTATACACTGTTCTGCTGTTTTCTAATTTTGTATAGTATAATTTTGTATAGTATAAAGCTGGCTCTAATACATGTACTTAGATATACAACCAGTTGTAGTTGCAAGGCCTAGCTGGGTGAATTGCAAGACTTGGGTGGGTAGGCAGCTCTAAGAATTGAGGGAGTTTATGAACATTGCAATTTCCATTCCTAACATCTGAATTTACAAAATTTATTTTAACAGACAGCCTGGAAAAGGTCCAAAGAAGCTTTCTGGTGCAGCAAATAGAAAAATAAAGGCTCAGAGAGAATTGCAAATGGCTAGTTTACGTGTTTCAATGATGCGATTTATGCAGTCTAATCAGACATTAGACAGCAGTCAGTTGCAAGACAGGGACAGTGAAATGCTTCAAGAGGCAGATTTCTCTGAGGTGCCACAAAGTCCTTCCAGACCAGGTGAGAGTGACAGTTCCTGCCAAAGTCACAGCGATGCTTGCTGTATGGTAGATGTTGAGAATACTGGTACTGGATGTACAGATAATGAATCTGAGTCAGAGGTGTGTGATAATGGCTCTGACCTTGCAGGTGGTAATGCTGAGTGTGACAGAGAGTGTGGAGCTCAGTCAGTGTCTGGGGCATCCATTGACTCTATTCCTGTGTATTCAGAGCTAGGAGCAAATCATGTATCTGACCAAGTAGTAGATGTATGTGAGGAGGAAAACAAGGAAGTAGATCCAGTAACACACAAGGAAGTCGATAGTGACCCTGGTAAATGGCCAGATCCCATGGATGATAAAGTTCGCTGTCTGTTAAGTGCTGCAGGGCCTCTTCAGATAATGAATCACAGTTTCCCCTATGATGATCACCATAAAAGATTCAATCCCATCTTTTATAATAAAAGACTTACAAATGGTGAGACAGTCGGAAGGTCTTGGTTGGTGTATTCCGAAAGTAGTGACTTAGTATTTTGTTTTTGTTGCAAACTCTTCAGCAGTACTCATTTAGTTGCCCTGTCTTGTACAGGTACATGTGACTGGAAAAATTTGGGACAAAAGCTTATAGAACACGAACGCTCAGTGAAACATAAAGAAGCTTCTGCTAAGAGCAGTGACTTGCATTTGAGGCTTAAGTATAGCTCCACCATTAATCACCACCGTGAGAATATGATTAAGTCTGAGAGAAAATACTGGAGAAATGTTCTGGAAAGGCTGCTTGCAATCTGTCAGTACTTGTCCCAACATAACTTGGCATTTAGGGGTAGTGAGGATCGACTCTTTACAAGTGGTAATGGCAACTTCCTTGGGTTGGTGCAGCTGTTGGGCAAGTTTGATCCAGTAATACAAGAGCATATTCGTCGTATCAGTAATGCTGGGATCCATGATCACTACTTGGGGAAAACCATTCAGAACGAGTTGATAATGTTAATGTCCAAGTCTATCAGAGACAGTATTTTGCAAAAGATAATAGATGCCAAGTACAACTCCATTATATTGGATTGCACTCCTGACTGCAGTCATCAGGAACAGATGCCACTGACTGTCCGTATTGCTGAATGCAATGAAAGTGTGGTAGTTAAGGAGTACTTCTTGTCCTTCGTCCAGGTTACTGAGACTACTGGTGGTTTTCTGACGGACATTGTCTTAAATCAACTCAAAAGTTTTGGAGTTCCACTAGAAAACTTCAGAGGCCAGAGTTATGACCATGGCTCTAATATGAAGGGGAAACATTCTGGTGTTCAGGCAAGAATCTTGTTTTTAAATCCATGTGCATTTTTTGTATACTGCAGCTGTCATAATCTCAATCTAGTAATTGGTGATGCTGCAAAGTCTTCAACAGATGCTGTTTCATTCTTTGGTAATCTGCAATGAATGTACACTCTGTTTACATCCTCTACTCAGAGGTACAAAATATTACGTGATAATGTGTCAGGTCTAACTGTAAAGCCACTGTGTGAGATCAGGTGGGAGTGTCGGGTAGGAAGTGTGAAAGCAGTGAGATACCAAGTGGGTGCGGTTTATGATGCCTTAGTTTTGGTGGCAGAAGTTACAAAAGGCAAGGATCCTAAGGCATATTCAGAAGCAGCATCACTGAGCAGTACAATGAAAAGTGCTAAGTTTTTAATAGCGCTGGTAGTCTGGTATGATGTATTAGTAAAGGTTGGACAAGTCAGTAAACGTTTGCAAAGCTCATCCATGCAAATTGATCAAGCAGTGATTCTGCTTGAAGAACTGAAAAGGTTTTTAACAGAATACCGGGCCACAGGGTACGAAAAGGCAAAAGTGACTGCTACTGAGCTAGCTGAAGAACTGGAAGTAGAACTGAAGTTTCCTGGTGCAGATGAGGTCAGACCCAGGCAAAAGAAGAAGCTTTTTGGTTATGAAGCCGATGATGAGTGTCTAATTAGTCCTGAACAGAATTTTAAAGTCAACTTTTTCAACACTCTTGTTGATGTTGCACTGTCATCTCTGAAGGACAGGTTCACTCAACTTGCAGCTCTTAGTGCTACTTTTGGCTTCCTCTACAACATACAAGACCTCTGTACTGTTTCTGATGATAAGCTATTTCAGCTCTGTAAAGACTTGCAGAATCTTTTAACCCACAATGACTCTGCTGATATCGATGCAGTAGAGCTGTATGAGGAATTGAAAACCCTTTGCTACATTATTCCAAAGGGATTATCAGCGCTGGATGTCCTTAATGTAATGAAAAAGCGAGGGTTAGTGGAGATATTCCCACAGGTAGTGGTAGCTCTATGCATTTTGTTGACACTGCCAGTGACAGTTGCATCTAGGGAGAGAAGCTTCTCCAAACTCATACTAATCAAAACATACTTAAGAAGTACTATGCTACAGGATAGACTTGTGGGCTTGGCTATGGTTTCAATTAATAATGAAATATCTTGCCAGATAGACTCTGCTGATATAATTGATAGATTTGCTCAGTGCAAGGCAAGAAAAGTGCGGTTTTAGTAAGTGGCTAGGTATGAATCGAACATTGTGCAAATTTTGTATGACTTCACAACAGTCTTAAGGGGAAGGCACAACAGTTCTGTAGTATGTGAGTTCCTGTAGGGAAGCACTACAGTGGAGTTTGCAGGGAAGCACAAAGTATGGTCAGCTATGCACTATTCTGTATTGTAACTTGTTACCTGAATGGGTATAATGAAGCTGACTAACCATGTTCTTGCATCTGCTAATGTTTCAGCATGTGTACTGAAGGTATAGTTGCCTACTGCCAATAGGGTCATTGCCAATCTTTGATCAATTATCTGACAATGGTACAGTATCTTTAACATGAATTGTGACAAGAAGCCTATTGTTTTAAGTGACTCAAGTAGAAATGACAGTTTGTACAAGTGTAATATTTCACTGAAACATTGCATATAGAAATGTCACTGACTGTCCGTATTGCTGAATGCAATGAAACTGTGGAAGGAAAGGTGTACTTTTCTCCTTCCTCCAGGTTACTGAGACTGCTGGTGGCTTTCTCAGTGACATTGTGTTAAATGAACTCAAAAGTTTGTGAGTTCCACTAGAAAACTGCAGCGGCCAGGGTTATGACAATGGCTGTTAATATGAAGGGAAAACATTGTGTTCAGGCAAGAATTTTGTCTTTACATCCACATGCATTTCTTGTACCCTGTGGCTGTCACAATCTCAATTTAGTAATTGGTGATGCAAAGTCTTCAGTAGATGCTGTTTCATTATTTGGTAATCTGCAATGAATGTACACTGTTTACATTCTCTAACTCGGGTACAAACTATTTCGTGATCATGTGTCAGGTCTAACTGTAAAGCCACTGAGACCAGGTGGGAGTGTAGCGTAGAAAGTGTCAAAGCAGTGTGATCTGAAGTGGGTGCACTTTGCAATGCCTTGGTTTCAGTGGCAGAACTTACAAAAGGCAAGGATCCTAAGGCATATCTGAAGCAGCATTGCTGAGCAGTACAAGTGTTAAATTTTAATTGCGCTGGTAGTCTGGTATGATGCATTAGTAGCACTGGTAGTGTGGTATGATGCATTAGTGAAGGTTGGACAAGTCAGTAAACGTTTGCAAAGCTCTTCCATGCAAATTGATCAAGCAGTGATTCTGCTTGATGAACTGAAAAGGCTTTTAACAGAATACAGGGCCACAGGGTATGAAAAGGCAAAAGTTACTGCTACTGAGCTAGCTGAAGCACTGGAGGTAGGACTGAAGTTTCCTGATGGAGAGTAGGTGAGACCCAGGAAAGAGGCTTTTTGGTTATGCACCAAATGATGACTGTAATTAGTCCTGAAAAGAATAGTAAAGTCAACTTTCAACACTCTTTGTTGATATTGTACTATCATCTGTGAAGGACAGGTTCACTCAGCTTACAGCTCATAGTGCTACTTTTGGCTTCCTCTACAACGTACGGGAACTCTTGGTAGTTACTGAAGATATTTCAGTTCTGTCTGTTAACCCACTTTGCATTTGCTGATATTGATGCAGTACAGCTGTATGAGGAATTAAACAGTGATAATCCCTTTGGAGTAATGTCACAGTGCTGGATGTCCTTAATGTAATGAAAAAGCGCATATTAGTGGAGATATTCCCAGAGGTAGTGGTAGCGCTGCACATTTTGTTTACACTGCATGTGACAGTTGCATCTGGGGAGTGAACTTTCTCCAAACTAATTAACAAGTACTATGTTACAAGATAAACTTGTGGGCTTGGCTATGACCTGAATTAATAATGAGATCTTGCCAGATGGACTATGTTGATATAACTGATTTGCTCAGTGCAAGGCACGAAAAGTGCAGCTTTTGTAAGTAGCTAGGTGGAGAATGAACAGTGTGCAAAGTATGCATGATTTCACATGTGATGTACCCTGTAGTCTGATCCTACAGCGGAAGGCATAACAATTCTGTACTATGCTAGAGTTCCTGTAGGGCAGCACAAAGTACTGTCAGCTAGGCACTATTCTCTACTACTGTAACTGGCTTACCTGAATTGCTAGAACAAAGCTGAACCCTATTCTTCCATCTGCTAATGTTACAGCATGCGTAATGAAGGTGTGGTTGCATAATGGCAGTAGGGTCATTGCCAGTCTTTAATTATCTGACAGTTACAGTATCTATACCGTGAACTGTGTGCCAACTGAACACTACTGTTTTTAAGTGCCTCATGCAGACATGACAATACAAGTGTAACATGTCACTGTGAAACATTGCATGTCACTGTCCATTTTGCTGAATGCAATGAAACTGGAAGGAAAGGGGCACTTTTGTCCTTCCATGTTACTGAGACTACTGGTGGATTTCTCACTGACAATGTTAAATGAACTTAAAAGTTTGGGAATTCCACTAGAGAACTGCAGAGGCCAGGGTTATAACATATTGGCTCTAATATGAAATGAAAACATTCTGGTGTTGCAAGAATCTTGTCTTTAAATCCACATGCATTTTTTTGTACCCTCAGGCTGTCACAATCTCAATCTTGTAATTGGTGATGCTGCAAAGTCTTCAGTAGATGTTTCATTCTTTGGTAATCTGCAACGAATATACACTCTTCAGAGGTACAAAATATTTTGTGATCATGTGTCAGGTCTAACTGTAAAGCCACTTTGTGAGACCAATTGGAAGTGTAGGGTAGAACGTGTGAAAGCAGTGTGATCTGAAGTGGGTGCACTTTCCAATGCCTTGGTTTTAGTGGCATAACTTACAAAAGACAAGGATCCTAAGGCATATCTGAAGCAGCATTGCTGAGCAGTACAAGAAGTGCTAAGTTTTTAATAGCGTTGGTGGTCTGGTATGATGCATTAGTGAAGGTTGGACAAGTCAGTAAACGTTTGCAAAGCTCTTCCATGCAAATTGATCAAGCAGTGATTCTGCTTGATGAACTGCAAAGTATTTTAACATAATACAGGGCCACAAGGTACAAAAAGGCAAAAGTAACTGCTACTGAGCTAGCTGACGCACTGGAGGTAGAGTTGCAGTTTCCTGGTGCAGATGAGGTGAGACCCAGGAAAGAGGAGGCTTTTTTGTTATGAATCAAATGACTGCAATTAGTCCTGAACAGAATAGTACAGTCAACTTTCAACACTCGTGTTGATGTTGTACTATCATCTGTGAAGGACAGGTTCACTCAACTTACAGCTCATAGTGCTACTTTTGGCTTCGTCTACAACATACAGGAACTCTTGGTAGTTACTGATAAGATATTTCAATTCTGTCTGTTAACCCCTTTGAATCTGCTGATATTGATGCAGTACAGCTGTATGAGGAATTAAACACTTTATCGCATTACTGCAAAGGGATTATCAGTGCTGGATGTCAATGTAGTAAAGCACGTGTTAGTGGAGATATTCCCACAGGTAGTGGTAACTCTGCGCATTTTGTTGACACTGCCAATGACAGTTGCATCTGGGGAGAGAAGCTTCTCCAAACTACAACTAACGTATTTAAGTACTATGGGACAAGATAGACTTGTGGGCTTGGCTATGATTTCAATTAATGAGATATCTTGCCAGATAGACTATGCTGATATAATTGATTTGCTCAGTGCAAGGCACGATAAGTGCAGCTTTAGTAAGTAGCTAGGTAGGGAATGAATAGTGTGCAAATTATGCATGATTTCACATCTGATTTACCCTGTAGTCAAGATTTTACAGTGTAAGGCATAACAATTGTGCAGTATGCCAGAGTTCCTGTAGGGAAACACTACAGCAAAGCTGGTAGGGAAGCTCAAAGTACTGTCAGTTGGGCACTATTCTCTACTACTGTGACTGGCTGACCTGAATGGCTATAACAAAGTTGAACCCTGCTCTTGCATCTGCTAATGTTTCAGGGAATTGGTTATGGTTAGGCTTGTATAGGCCCTAGGGCCGATTAGGTTCATTGTGTAATTAAAGGTGTAGTTGCATAATGCCAATAGGGTCAGTGCCAGTCTTTAATCAATTACCAGACAATGATACACTATCTTTCACAGGAAATGTGCCAACTGAAACCTGTTTTTTTAAAAGACTCCAGTAGGCATGACAGTTTGTACAAGTGTAACATTTCACTGTGAAACATTGCATATAGAAATGTACATCTAATGGCAGCAGGGGAATAAAACCAGACTATTACAATGTCTGAAGCATGAACTGAACCAGCTAAATGAATGTGTCTTGAAATTACTCAAGTGGACCTGACAGTTTGGCAAGTTAAACATTTAACTGTCAGACATTACATATAGAAATGTGTCTAGTAGCCAGCAATGAAATAAAATCTGACAATATTTCAATGTCTTTAACATGAACTGTGCCTAACCTTTTCAAAATTACTCAAGCAGACCGGACACTTTTTGTTCACGTTATACATTAATTGTGAAGTATTGCATATAGAAATGCATGAATAGCAGCAGATAAAATGTGACAAATTTTGATGTCTAACATGAAGTGCACCAACTGAAATCTAATGTCTTCAACTTAAGTGGACCTGACAGTTTGTACAAGTTCAACACTTTACTGTTGAACACTGCATATAGAAATGTACATCTAATAGCCAGCAAAGGAATACTTGAATGACAATTGTTGATGTCTTTCACATGAAGTGTGCCAATTCAAGTGGACCTCACACATTTCATTGTCAAACACGGCATATAGAAATGTACATCTAATGGCAGCAGTGGAATAAAACCTGACTATTACAATGTCTGAAGCATGAACTGAACCAGCTAAATGAATGTCTTGAAGTTACTCATGTGGACCTGACACTTTGTGCAAGTTAAACATTTAACTGTCAAACATTGCATATAGAAATGTCTAGTAGCCAGCAATTAAATAAAATCTGACAATATTTCAATGTCTTTAGCATTAATTGTGCCAACTGAAACCTAATGTTTTCAAATAGTCAAGCAGACCGGACAGTTTGTACAAGTGAAACACTTTTTATTGTTGAAGACTGCAGATAGAAATGTACATCTGGTAGCCAGCAAAGGAATAATTAAATGACAATTTTCGATGTCTTTCACATGAAGTGTGACAATTCAAGTGCACCTGGCAATTTATACAAGTGTCAAACACTGCATATAGAAATGTACATGTAATGGGACAGCAATGGAATAAAGTCATCTGACAATATTAGAATGTCTTGAGTATGAACTGTATAAAGTAAATGTCTAGTAGCCAGCAATGAAATAAAATCTGATAATATTTCAATGTCTTTAGCATTAATTGTGCCAACTGAAACCTGTTTTCAAATTAGTCAACCAGACCTGACAGTTTGTACAAGTGCAAAATTTTACTGTCAAAGATTGCATATAAAAATGTACTTGACAAGTAATGGAATAAAATCTTCTGACAATATCACAATGTCTCTCGGCTTAAATATGTCTTCAAATTACTTGAGTGGACCTGATAGCTGAAAATAGTACACTGCTGTTCTGTAAAACTGAATTTAAAGGTACCACATCCATCTGTAACCCATAATGGATAAGAAACATTGCCAATACAATTCTGAGAAATCCGCTTGCTGTTGGTAAGTTGTATGCAAAGTTCAAGACGTCAGTCACTGTAGTAGTAACACTGCTTTCCTTTTTGGCCTCTGGGTCAGCATACAGCTGCAGCACCACCACATCACAATGTGTAGCTGTCTGAAGTATGTGGACTTGATGGCTGGCCTGTGAAGAGCACGAAGCACATCAGGGTATATAGTAATGTTAATGTAGAGCTGCTGCTACACTACACCAAATGAGAACTTCTACACGTAAACATCAATGCACCTTGCAAAAAAGTTAATACTGTCTCATGACTGTAGTTGAACGCTACACTAGCAACAGATCAACCAGGTTTGTTAAGGAGAATTCAGCCTTCAGTTGCAGTCAACTACACTACAAGGTGTCATACAGTATGACTTGGATTTTCATGCATTTAAACATTGAAAGAACTGGAGTGTTTTGTGGGAGTGACCCATCTGTGGGCATGGCTCAAATAGGGGTGTTCCTTGAGTTTGGTGTGGGTGGGGCTTAAGGCGCACCAGAGCAGTACTTCGCCTAGGGCGCCGTTTCAGCTAAGGCCAGCCCTGGTAATCATATGTCAATAAATAAATAATACTGACAGAAAACCAGAAGAATAAATATTTTCTTCCTTTTTCTGTAGGCAGCTCTCAGAGTTTGATTACAAAGGCTACTAATTTGTAATAAGAAAATGTTAAACTAATGTGTGAGTGGAGTTTTCTTGATGATTTGCATCTGAAAACCAAGCTTAAAAGCCCAGTTTTTATTCAGACTCCTAACTGTAGCTCCAGGCAACACTAGTTATCTGAGGTGTGATGCTGCCAATCTGTGGCAGATAAGGTGCATTTAAATGCCAGTGTTTAAGGGACATTGTATTCTTAATGGCTTTATAGTTGGAGTAAGTAACCTAATTACGGTGCCCCTCTTAAACCTCATGATATAAGAGATGATGAAACAAAACACATGGGAGAAAGGAAAACAGAAATAAGTACAGACATAAAACAAATGAATTAATTATTAAATGATGTTTTTCTGTATGTGGCACATTTAGTATTTGATTACAAGGAAAAGGAAGGAAGATCAGTTATTAGAAAGAAAAGTTTGACATTTGGGTGGAGTTCTACATCAAGTTATTTTCCTGAAGGAGTGATAACGTCTATCTTCCTAAGATTATTTGGCAGATGAAAAAAAGATTATTTATCAGATGGTTCCAGTTGGCTGAGTCTAATTTCTATAATTTTTTTCTCCAATTATTTTTTTTAAGGGAGGCCTTTTTTTCATAGCTTCATAGAAGGTTACTAGACTAATGGCCCTAGAGCTCTTACAAGCGTAGCCATATTTATTCCAGGCTGCCCCAGTTGTCAGTGGTTAGGTGAGTGAAGTTTGCAGAGATAAGGATTTATGGTATTTAATGCTGACTTTGTCTGCCCAGGAGGGACATGGGTGCCACCGTAGGAGTGAATTTGCTGTCATCCATCCATTGATCTAAGTTGCATTTGAAGATGGTCAGGGAGGGGCTCTGTTTCACATGAATTGGAAGCTTGTTCCAGAGAAGTGGCAGTCTCCTGGAGATGTATCTATCTCTCCAGCATAACCTGTTTATACCAGAGGATAGGTTAAGATCCCTGGAGCGAGTGACCCTTGTGCAGTTTGATTTACGAATGTGTAGCATTTCCATCAGGGCCGGGTCAGACACTGCCCTGTAAGCTGATGAAAATAACTTGGAAGTAGAACTCCACCCAAATGTCAAACTTTTCTTTCTAATAACTGATCTTCCTTCCATGTAATCCAATACTAAATGTGCCACATACAGAAAAAACATCATTTAATAATTAATTAATTGTTTTTATGTCTGAACTTATTTGGCAGGTGATTCCAGTTGACTAGGTTTAATTTGTTGAAAATTTTTTTCTCCAATTATTATTTTTTTTAACTGAGGCCTAATTAAATTCACTGTGTTATCTGTATTGTATTATAGTTCACCGGAAGAGGTTTTCATGCTTAACTTACTTGTAAGGAGGCCAATATCTGCAGTGATGCACTTTAAAACACAGGGAGGAAAGAAACAATGCAGCTCTAGCTGTTACTGAAAGCCATAGCATCTCATAGTTCTTGCTTTGGTGTTAAGCTAATGAAGTTGCATACCTTATTTATGCAGTTTGAAGTAAGGTAATACTATTCTTTGTGGAATTTAAAGCAGTTAGAGGAAGTATATTCCATCCTTGGCATTAGTGTATGTTTTGCGAATGCTTATCTGGATTAATAAGCTCTGTGATTAGATACAAAATAGTAGGCTTTTAGATGTTTAAGGACTTTTCCAGTGATATATTCAGTGTGAAGGGAAAATGTTAGGGAAGGGTCAAGCTAGAGTCCTAGGCAACAGAAGGATTGAAGATGTCTTTTTTTTTGCATCTGTTTTGTTAACAGTATTATTTCTTTAAGTTTTTGTGTATTCTCAAAGAGCATCACAACAGATTCAGTAGAGGACAAGTGAAGTTTGCTCTAGACAAAGTAATTGTACATTACATTTATATTCTTTTAAAGTTAGTATGGTGCCTGAATAGTAGAGAAGGATATCATCCACATACAGAGAAACTGTGGCTACAATGTCATTTATTAAAAAAAAAGTGAGAACAGCGTAGGGACTAGTAAGGAACCTTGGGGTACACCTAAGCTGAACTTAGCTATTGAGGGGATTTGGTCGCAATTTATAAAGGAGATAGTACAGTTTAGTAGATCGGTGTTGCCACATCAGTCTAGTTTATTATTGCATGTGTGATTTGGAATGTTCTTCCATTGTATTTCCCTCTCAACGTAACCAAATTAGTCCTGTGAAACATTGTTTGCTCCTCTGCTACTCCATTCCAGCCCATTCTAATTAGTCACATTCTGGATGCTTCAGGCTAGGAAATGCAATACTTTATGACCTGCACAAAGCCAGAAGAAAGTATCCCTCTGTATGCTAAAATCAGCCATAAACTATACTGGCTCATACTTCTGTGTTTTTTCTTGTGTTGGATTACTGCGAATTTTGTCAAATCAGTAAGTCAGCATTGTTTTCATTCAGGCTGGGTCTCAGGTTTGTCTCTTGTACATATGGATATTTGAAACAAAACAGAAAACAGGTAGACTCTAATTGCCTCTCAGTGCTCTAAACTAAGATGTATGACTGCTTTGAGAAATACTTTATGTGTGCTTATGCCTGCAACACAAACAGCACAAACTGATCTAATCATCTCTCATCTTGCTGAAGTTTCTCATTACAGCCTCCAGTTATTACAGTTGCTGGGCCAGCCTTGTCTCCTCAGAGAAATTACCAGTTCATTCCAGTTTAGAAAGGTGTCTTGCATTACACTGTAAATTTGAGTTTGGCTTGGTATCACAAGAACTGCTGATCCTTGCAGTACTACATCTTAGCAAAATTCTGTAAATTCACTAGAAAAAGAGCCAGAGCCACACAGGACTATTCTTTGGTCAACTGGCACCCTAGGCAAAAGGTCTCCACAGCACCCACCCTCCAACATCACACTGTGCCCCTGTCTTGGTCATCTAGTTGGGCTATGGCTAAGGCCGGCTATGGGCCACAACAAGCATATAATGAGACATATTACTTACTATCTTTCATGACCATGCCTAGATCCAGATAGGGCTATCTGTTAGACTGAAACACTCTGTAAAGTCAGCCCTAAAGCATCAGGACAATTATGAAATAGCACTATCAACATTAAACAGTCAGTTGATCATAACCCATGCAGAAGCAGTGGTACCAAGGTCAAAAGCTCTTTGTATCAGAAGGGAAGCAGCCTTACAGACTGAAGCTGCATGCAAGCAGGCTGATGCATCACCGACACACACACACACACACACACACACACACACACACACACACACACACACACACACACACACACACACAGACACACACACACACACACACACACAAAAAGGCTGCTGGTAAGCTAGCTTAAGTTGTGCATGCACAACCAGATGTTGCATACAGTGGACTGAGCCAAAAAGCAGAGTCTGCTGCACATATACAGCAGAGGCAAGGGCCCAGTCAGAACTCCTCCAGAAGGAACAAAAGGAAGCAGCAGCACTGGCAAAGCTAATTATCTTAAAACAGTCTGAGGAGGCAGGTGGAGTAATGTATTGTCTCAACAGCTTCGGAAGACCCCATGAAACAGATGTTGCAGTTCATTCTAAGCCAGACTAGTGACAATGTGTTAATTTCTACTGCTAAGAATGCTGTGCCTAAACCAAGAGTGCACAAGTCACCAGAAAACACCATGCTGCTCAACTCAAAGGCAACTGCATTGGCTGTCCATCGCAATACTCACCCTCTCAAATGTCCTATGCCCACATGCTTCTCAACTCTACCTACTTTGGAGGCACGCATCTATTTTCAGGCTTGATTTACCCCTTCACAAGATGTTATCTATTTTTTGAGGTACATACCTATTTTCCGGTTTGATTTACCCAGGAAAGCAGAATACATGACCAAAATACTGGTGGGACTAATAATTTAAAGAAAGAGGACCCACATGTTACATCTCCCTTTTTAGAAGCAAAATTCAATGACATTGAGATGTACATTTCATCAGTATCATTCATATACCTTACAGAATTTACACTGTCTTTGATCATGCTTATATCTTTGTGTCATTTTTTATTACTCTTATTTTTTTTTAAACTTGTTTGTGTAGTATTCCACAGTCCTGCTGGAAGTAGGAAAAGTTATGTGCTATTCAGTATTTAAAGTTTCTTAGGTGTCCAGATTTTTGGCCTGAGGTACCTACTTTTCAAGAGACTTTGTACCTATTTTCAAAGTCTGTAGGTGTACCACCACAGACCTTTATGAGTGCAGCTCATAAAAACATCCCTAAATCCCCAAATATAAGGCTATATGCCTTCTGAAATCATACCTGCCATTAAGGGTTCCAGCCACAAGACCCTCAGAAGTCACATCTCCATCTGAACTGAATTCATCAGCAATTCTGTTTACTCATCCAGCATTCAAGCAGCACATAGCAGATACTGTCATCAACAGAATCACTGAACGGTCCCTCACAGACTCAAAACTTAAGAAGATGGATATATCAGACTTTTCAAAGTATATAATCCATTGTGGACTCACAAAGTTTGATGACCATCCAGAGAACTACAGAAGCTAGAGATCCACATTCAGAGCTGCGATTCAGAATCTAGACATCAGACTCAAGGAAGACATCGATCTGCTAGTCAGATGGTTGTGGCCTCAATTAGATAGTTATGTCAGAAGACTTAAAGCCTTTCACATCAGTGATCTAGCTATAGGTCTTACCGTTGCTTTGGAGTGACTAAGTCAGACTTTCTCAGCTCTAAAGTCATTGAGCTTGCCCTAGTCAAAAGATTACAAAGCTTTCTGGAACTATCCAGCAGAGATAAAACGAGGTCTCAGTAATTAAATGATCTTTTTATTGAACCTGAAATTGGCAAAATAGACCCATACCTGCCAGATGTCAGTTACTTCAATACCACACATAGCATAAGCCCAGTGGTGGCAAAAGTACCTTACAACTTCCTGGAGAAGAGAGCTGTAGTAGGTTCACAATAAAAGCTTTAACATCAAGTCTCCTTTCCATCATTTCTCAGAGTTTGTTGAGAAGGTAGCCAGGGCAAAGAATTTAGCAAAACAAGTACACTGTACTCAGCACCCACAAGGTATGAGAATTCAAGCACAAGTTATAAAGACTTGAGACATTTTATCTCTGTCAAAAAGACTGGAATTTCACTCAGCACATCTGTTGCTAGCAGAAAAGTGAAATATGAGAAGATTGACATTCTGAACCAATAGTATTATACATTAAAGGCAACATCCTCATAAGAAGTGCATTACCTTCAAAGAAATTCCTTTCAAGAATGAAAATGATTCCATCAGGAACATGAAATCTGCCAGATGTGCTGTGCTTCAACACAGCACTTTTCCAGAGACTACAAATCAGGCATCAGGTGCTCTTAAATCTGACAGTGACAAACAAATGACATCTATTCACTGGGACTCTTCTCAAGACATCCCCAGACTCACTAAGGACTCTTGCCCGCCCCTATCTCAAGTCATTTGCTGAGGTATGTGGAGAAAGACTATGTGGAAATTCCTGTGCAAAAATATGTCTTGCATTCCATAAGAGTCAACAGGAGAGAGCTGTGAGGGGGTATGCTATCTTAGCTGACCAGAGCAATCATTCACAAGCAAACCTAGAGTTCGTTGACCTGTTCAAAAGGAGATTCCTTACCTTACAAACTACGCAAATGTGTTGGCCTAGTGAATACTGCAGGGAGAAGAGCAAACGGCTTCTTGGTAGCCACTAATACAAAGGAACGCACAGCTTTTACTTCAAATATTTACATTTACCAAATGTGATGAAGTGCATTATAACACAGAATGAATTTCAACACCAGAAGCTACGTATCATCAACCTCACCTGAAGCTCATAAGAAACTACATCCCACCACCTGATGAGAATGCCAAGATTTTGCTAATATGGGGCACAGACATCCTGAGAGTACAAAAGACATACCAACAATGCAATGATCCTAGCAATACCCCCAGCTGCCCAGAAGAATTGACTTAGGCTGGGTTATTGCAGGAGATGTCTGCTTAACTAAAATATGCAGATGCTGTTGCATGCACTCTTACAAGATCGATATCCTAGAAAAAGTGGTACATTTCTTGCCTCAGACCATGCACGGTTTTTACAATGTGCAGAAAAGACCTAACCTGAACTTAGAAATGTTTGAAAACACACAAGAGTACATCTGTAACAAATCCACCCACGATGACCAGATTGGTAATACAGTATTCCAGACCACCAGTGAAGACAACAAGGTAGTTCATTCTGTTGAGAATGTTTTATGCTTCAAACTGCATGTGGACCTTGGTTAAATAAAGCGGATTTTTATACATTTGGTTCGGATGGTAGCTGGATTCATTGCTTTGCCTTTTGCACCTTGGTTTATGTTTTTCATTCTGTTGAGAACACAGAGTTCATCAAAATCATGGAAAAGGAGTTCTTCAATACAGTTCTAATAGTTGGGTCGCTCTTTTACCCTTCTGCACTCCAAGAATGATCCTACTAAACAACGGTTGTAAGCATCTGCTGCAGTAGATACCGTAGCTAGGATGGGGCAAAGGGGGCAGTTACCTTGCGTGCAATATGTCAGGGTATGTGATCTGTAGATGTCAGTCAGTGGTAATGCAATACTACCATTTGCAGTCAGGGTTGAAGTGCTTGATGCACTATGGCTTCAGTGTTCTGTGTTGTTGTTGTTGTCTTTCGGCTTTTCCCGGTTAGGGGTCGCCACAGCGGAACTCCAGTCCGCTAATGATTGGCAGTAGATTTTCACGAACACCGAGGTGTCAGCTTGACGTTCAACCTTCAAAGAAGGCACGCCCATTTATGCATGTCTTTCAAACATCCACCCAACCGCGGGGAGGACATGCAGACTCCACACAGAAGGCACTCCCCGCACTACAGCCGAGAATCGAACGGGAGAACCTCTTGCTGTGAGACAACAATGCTACTGCTGCACCACCACGGATGCTTCAGTGTTCTGTGTGTGGTGTTGAAAATGAATGTAGCAAGCCACTGTTTATATTTATAGTAAGAGGGTTGTTACAATTACTAAAAGAAGCTTTTTTGTTTACGAATGAGAACTCCTCTCATCAAAAAGCCAGGAGACCTTTTTTTTCTCCTTGACTCATAGCAGAAAAACTTATGTTTTTTAGGAGGGGGACACCAGAGTGGGGAACTGCACTGGAATAGCTAGCTACTGCTGTGGTCTGATATTCCAAGTCATTTTAATGCATATCCTGAAATAGCAAGACTGAATGACATAAAGTGTAGATTTACATATACTTAGTCCGAGATTGCCATTGAAAGACTATTCCCTTTCCTCTGAGATATGGTTATCTCAGAGTTGGTATATATAAATTTGGAGAGAGTGAGGGACTTGCCCCCTGTAAAGAACAACTTTGAATGAGAACAGCAATGCTCAGCATTCACTGTCCTCCTCTATTTTCAAACTTTTTTTTGTAATTGCGAGGGTTGTACTTAAGAGTCTCAAAATTACAATGGGGAGCTGAGTAACTCATGTCAAGATTTGTTTCAATGAGGAGAACACTGTAGAACAAATTAGACATGAAAGAGAACTCCACTGCCGTAATGTAGAAAATTTCTGACAACAATCCCACTGAACCAGTCCCACCAGTTAAAGATAATGAAGAATGCTATGGATCATGTTGCAACAAGAATAAGAGGTGACAAATGTCTAGGCAGTACAGACAAGGCAATACCAGAGCTGTGGTTTAATATTCTAGCAGAGGACTATGTAAGTGACTGTTTCCATAAAGGTGTTGCCTTCAGGCAGAGTAAGCTGATGTGACAGTGCAGCAGTCATTGCAGACGGGAGGTTCAACTGCAGAACCAATCCAGTACTTACCAGAAATAGGGTTTGGCTGAGTGGGTTCAGTCACTAGCTGTCTGATGCAAAAACTTGTTGTTCTATTAACTTTTTAAGGGAGTTGGGATAATATTTCAAATTGTCCCTGATATGGACCTTTGTTTCCCCTTTATTTTTTGCCTTCTTTAGAATTCTTGAACAAAGAAGTTAAAAGGTATGATGTGCAGGCAGTGCACAGTTATCTTGGCATAGTTAGTAAGGCAAGCAAAACTGAATGTAATAAAATGTAACGCCCAAACTTGCCACTTGTACAAAGCACTGTTATAGCCCAAAGATGAAATATTTATGGGAGTTGGGGACATCTAGAGAGAGCTGACAGGAAATGACAACCACAACAAGCCTGTAAACATAGAAAAGTCCTAGAGATGGATAACAACAGGGTGGGCAAATCTGACACACGCTAACCTCTTTCAGGGGAAGGCAATTAGCTACCAGGTACTAAATGCTTCAGACAAGGCACAAACATGCATTATACAATGACCCCCCATTAATATTCAAAAACGTGCACGCTGATTGGTCAGCGTGCACATTGTAAATCTGAGTTATAGTAATGGAAAAAGGTCTGGTCGCCCGGACTTTTCCCATTACTACAACTCTTTTTTTACAGCAACGGAGAACGCAAGATCTCCATTGCTTAACACTGTCTCGCTATGTTAAACTCCTTTAACATAGCGAGACAGTTTGTAAAAAGCAACGGAGATCTTGCTTTCTCTGTTGCTTTTTTTCAAAACTGTCTCGCTATGTTAAATGGGTTTAACATAGCGAGACAGCTTTAAAAAAAGCAACGGAGATCCTCTGTTGCTTTTTTAAAAGCTGTCTCGCTATGTTAAACCCATTTAACATAGCGAAACAGTTTGTAAGAAGCAACGGAGATCTTGCTTTCTCCATTGCTTTTGCCCACAGCTCTGATGTAGTGCGTGGGCATACACATGCGCAGTACATCAGAACTGCCTCAGAATACCAGACAGCTGCAGAAGGGCAGCAAGGAGGCATTATACAATGCCATTATTTAAGAAAAGTAATTATTTTTTTTCTTAAATAATGTCATTGTATAAAAGCAATAACCCACTTCTGGGTGTGGGTAATGCTGGATTTACCCACAGTTGGCTTTGTTTGGCCACTCGGGCTTCACCCTCGTGACCAAACCACACCAACCGTGAGTAAATCCAGCATTACCCACACCCAGGCATGGGTTATTGCTATAGTATTACCAAAGTAGTGTAGTGGCTGTGTATAAACGTGGCAGAAGCAACAACATGAACAGCACCAGCACAACAGGGGACAGGATAAGTGAGAATGAAAAGCTGCCAAGAAGAAGTACTCCCCTCCAGAGACAGAGTGTTACTGTTCTGTGAAAAGCACACAAAAACAGGTCAACAAGCTAAGAGAACTAACAATTACAGAGTAAATTACATCCAGCAAAAATACAAAGCAGCATTCAGCACACCAGCAAAAGCAGAGCTATTAGGCATTTGCAGGAGATGGCAGACCACCGCAATCACACAGATTAGTAAATAAACATTTTATTAATAGATCACAGTGTAGCCAAAAAAAACAAATTCAGTTACAAGACTCACAACTGTCTTTAATAGGAAATAGCAAACTATATATGTGTGTATATGTGTGTGTGTGTGTGTGTGTGTATACATGTATGTATATATGTATGTGTATATATATATATAATATATATATATATATATATATAAATATATATATTTTATATATATATATATATATATATATATATATAAATATATATATATATATTATATATATATATATATATATATATACAATGCATTAACAGCCCGCAACATAGATAAAAGCCAGCTGAGTTGCAAGATTAATAAAATGTTATTTTAGAATAAACATCAGTCCAGGGATTCATAATTGTAGTAGTGTATGTAAAGCCCTATTCAGCACTATTCAGACTTTTTTAAAAACTGTGTTTCATGGAATGCAGTAAGAAAAATCAGGATAGTGCAAAAGACCTGGAGGTCCTTTTTCATCAGAATAAACCACTTTCAAATTCAGAATTGTATACATCTTGCTGCTAAATTGAATGCCAATATAGTTGCACATATAGTGGGAGGAGTCTGATGTTGAATGTCAGGGACATTCTGTGATTGGTCAGCCACTGTACTCTAATTAGGACCAATATGATAACCCTTTCACAGTAACCAGCCTTAAGGAAGCTTTCATTCACTTAATACTTCACTTTACATTTTTGCTTATGAATTTGGAACATCATTTTTCTGTTAAGGATTCATTTCAAAGTGTGTTATTACATTTTTGGAAAGGTTCAACCATTGATCTTCTTCTTCGTCTTTCGGCTTTTCCCGGTTAGGGGTCGCCACAGCGGATCACTTGTTTCCATTTCTTCCTGTCCTCCCCATTTTGCTCTGTCACACCAACCACCTGCATGTCCTCTCTAACCACATCCATAATAAAAATGTAAAAAAAAAAATGTTTGCATTTTATCATGTTTGCATGATATTTGGTTATTATGATCTGTTTTTACTATATTTGTGTCCATATTTTGAAGATGCTAAGTAGAAATTTTGTCCAAATTATAATGTCAATAATAGTTAAAATGCCCAATTTTGTAGGGTTTAAGTTTTCATGTGCTCTATGGAGGGTCCTCAGATCCATCAAAGACCACAACTGGTCAAATTAGTTTGAGATAAATGTAGTGGTGTTCCTTGGTTAATGTGGCCATGATCTGTCATCTAAGACAAACCATTCATTTTTTTAAAAATACCTAGAGGCCATTTCACCACTACATTACCTTATGAACACTACTACATTTAGCTCAAAACTGATCATGAGTTTTGATGAATTTGAGAAAGCTTAATCCTGGCGAAAGCACTAAGACGATGAGGTACCCTGTGGAATGCATGGGAACCTAAGCTCCATAAAAACAGGAAGCTTAACAATTATTAAGGTTTTAATTTGAACAAGTCTTCTAGACGGCAACTTTAGAATATGGATAAAAGTAGGTGATCACAATAACCAAAAAGTCATATACCAAAAATGCAGAAAGATTTAAAAATAAACATTTTTATCAGTGGTTGAACCTTTACAAAAAAAATGTGATAACATACTTTATAATGAATTCTTGTCACAAAAATGATGTTCTGAATGCATAAGCACAACTGTAAAGTAAAGTATTAAGTGAGGGGAAAGCTTTGTGAAGGCCGGATACTGTGACAGACATACTTGTTTCACTGACAGTGGATTGTTAGGTCTGTTTAACATTTCATGGAATGAGGACAGTTTGGCTTGCTATTCATTAAAATTAAATGTTACTGTTCTTAGGTGCATCAGCATTTAGTGCAGGTGCATGTCTAAGCATGGACAGGTTAAAATCCTGATCACATTATGTAGCACTTCAACTCTGCAGTTACATTTATGAAGCTGAAGGCAAGTCCCAGGTTATTGTAGAAAATACCCTTTAAACTAAAAATTTATTAACCAAACATAAAGTGCTATAGTCACTGAAGTACAGAATGAAAAGCCCATTAAACTAAACATTTTATTAACCAAATATAAAGTGCTATAGTCACTGAAGTACAGAATGAGTATCACCAAGAGCACTTTAAAAACTCACAGTAAAATGAAAATACAGTATACAACTAGGTTTGGACATTCAGCTCAGCCTTCTTCAAGAAGATAAGACATTCAAGCACTCAGTTTAAGACAACTCATTTAAATATATACTTTGTTCTAACCAAAATAATAATAATGTTGTTGTTGTCTTTCGGCTTTTCCCGGTTAGGGGTCGCCAAGGCGAAACTCCGGTCCGCTAATGATTGGCAGTAGATTTTCACAAAAGCCGAGGTGCCAGCTCAACATTCAACCTTCAACAAAGGCACGCCCATTTATGCATGTCTTTCGAACGCCCACCCAACCACGGGGAGGACATGCAGACTCCACACAGAAGGTACTCCCCGCACTCCAGCTGAGAATCGAACGGGAGAACTTCTTGCTGTGAGGCAATACCGCTACTGCTGCACCATCGCGGAATAATAGTAATAATAATAATAATAATAATAATAATAATAATAATACTGAATAAAAGCAGCTGAAGGATTAAAAGATGAGCTGAATGTCTGATAGCTTATAGTATATTTTCTTTTTTGCTTTCCCATATTTTAACAAAAGTGTTTTTGTTGATTAAGCTTATTTTGTTATTCATTGGCTGTTTAGTTAATACATTTTTTTTAAATCACTTTTAACTGAGGAGAGGCTTTATAGCTTTCATAATATCTGCAGATTTAAGCTGTAGAATGGTTTCAATCTTCAGAGTTTTGCTGCTAGCAGAATTTTTCTTGACACCCTAGAAAAGCAAAGCATGACAGTGAATTAGAGTTAGTGTACTCAGATATTAAACAAACTTTTTTTTTACAGTTCTGAATAAAATTTAAGTACAATCTCCCCAAAACGCTAAAGAGGATGTTAACCTTTCATGTTACAGCTATGAATAGGATTAGGGATCAGCAGGATATTGAGCCATAAAAGGTGATCTTCAAGTTGAGGAGAACTCTGAGAACCACCTCTGTTGCAGGTCCTCTTCTTCAGATGTCAGGGAGGGCTCTTTCTCAGATACCATGAAAGTCTATTCCTGACACACACTGAAGAAACCTCTTTTCAGAGGCCAAAATGGCCTCTTCCTCTTTTAAGTTCGGCCAGCTTTAGCCCAGCAAGGTCCATAAGTGACAGGAATGGGATTATACTAGTCATCTTCTTCTGTCCATCAACAAGGTCCTGAGCTGGCTGGATGAGCAACATAGTCCCAAACATTTGGCAAAAGGATCTTATTCCTGAGCTCCTTTCTTGAAGGAAGACAGTCCCAGTCATGCCATCCTGCACAAGTACCCAATGAGACTGAATCCTGCACAAGTACCCAATGAGACTGAATCCTGCACAAGTACCCAATGAGACTGAAGCCCTAGCCAGTTCATAAGTGTAGTCAAAATTACAGCAAGATACAAAGTACGCTATAATGGAGGCTAAGGACAGGATGTCAAAAAAGTTCCTTGAGTCCAAGTTCTGGAAGATGTAGATTATCCAGCCCTTCTTAATCAAAAGATTTGGACAGCTGTGTAGCAAAAGGTGTCTTCCACACTGGACCTCAGGAAACTCAGTTATTCATCTTTCCTGTGTAGAAGACATCTCTTGTTACACAGCTGTCAAAATCTTTTGACTTCTTGTCTGTTGATAAGATAGCACCTATGCTGGAACAAAGAGATCTCACAGAAGTCAATACAGGGACACTCAGTGAGGAATCTGCCCCCTTGATTGGTGGCTTGCAAACCACATTAAGCTTTCAGGGTCAATCAGGTGAAAGAAGGATATCCCAGCCTGAAGACCTCCCTTGATTGTCTCCAAGGGAGAGTGAGATGACTAAGAATTCTTCAGGTTTGTTCTCCAGAAACTCTTGTAGATGCTTCAGGGGTAGGAAGGATTCATATGGATCAAAAAACAGTTTAAGTTGCTCTCCAGACTGCAGCCATCAACAAACATGTATCTGGAGGACTCATGGATGAGTGAGTGGACTCATTATCCCTATATGTTTTACAGACAGTGACCTGATGATCCTCTGAATCCTCACAGGATTCTGACAACAAGAGAGTACCATTTCTCTGTGACCCATTGGTGTGAGCTTGTGCAGAATCAAGTGTGTGATGGGTGCTGGAAGGATTGGAAATAGACACTGGAAATCATTCCTGCCAAATGCTTGGTGTGGGAGAAGCCTGCTCAGAGCCTGGCATTGTCTACAGAATGAGCTTCTTAATGATGTGGTCCCATATATGCAACTCAGGTTCCAACCAGGAGTACATCTGGTTAGTGTGTATTATCTGATATAAGAACTCTAACACAGGATAGCCAGGCTGTCCTTGATTGATTAGGGCTTGCTGAACTGCATGGCTTGGGAGATGGAACCAGAAGTGGAATTCTTAGTCCTGAGCACCTCACCTTGTAACCAGACAATGCTAGAAACCAATCAGGCTGGCCAACAGTAAGAGTCAAGGCTGAACTTTCTCCAGTTCCTAACTCTTTGATAGAGGAAGAGGACTGTTTAGAATTAAACCCTTCCTAGGTGAGGGCAACCAGCTGAAGTACCAGGAGTGCTAAATGTACAAAAGAATTACTTTGAGGAAGTTCAAGCCTTGACCTGGTCTCTGAGTGCTTCTCCTTGAGGTAATGATCTAACTTATGCCTAGGGTTATGAGAGCAACCGCCCTACTTGTTTCCAGACAAATAGGTCTCTACAATTATATCTACCCACTTCTGGTGCCAACTTGACCACATTTTACCAATGAAAAATCCTATAAGTTCAGATCCTCATTAGAATGGTTTAGTGATCAAGGGACTTCAAGCAACTAGTTATCAGTGGAATGTGGGAGCTAGTGTGCATACTAGCTATTGAATGATAGTTGACATCACTCTGTGTGCCAGGTTATGTGCCTCTCAGACACAACCACCTGTCCTTATAAAGCACAAAAAGTGTTGCATCTTCTAATCATGTCCCAAACATTTTCATCAATTCTTTTGACACATAGAAGACATGTTTGTAAAAAAAAAAAAAAGGATTGGGCAGCAGTGCAAATAAATGCCCAAATCTAGTCAGGGCTGTGCAAATGGACTAGCAAAAATACGAACTGAGGACACAGGAGATAAAAGACAGTAACTTTCTAAGCTTCACAAAAAATGTTCAGATTTTTAGCCCTACTAGGGAGTTTTCTTGCTAACTATAATATAATGTTCAAAAATGTTCTTTCTCCAAATAATTTAAAGTGATAATCCAAGGGTAAATTTGATAACTGTAAGAACAACTGTTTACTTTTGTTGGCGATGTAAAAAAAAAGTAATAATTTCAGCTAATTTGAACTACATTCGATACAGAAGATTTTTCAAAGTTGTGTTTGTGTCTTTCGGCTTTTCCCGGTTAGGGGTCGCCACAGCAGAACTCCGGTCCGCTAATGATTGGTAGTTGATTTTTACGTGCCGAGTTAGCAGCCCTGATGCACAACCTTCAACAAAGGTACGCCCATTCATGCATGTCTCTACACAGAAGACGTTCTAGCTGAGAATCGAACTGGACAGTGTCTTACTGTGAGGCGACAACGCTACCACAGCACCACCACCGCTAGACTAGAAGATTTTTCAAAGTTAACGCTGCAAAAATCTAGGCCTGGAGAATTTAGTATAACTATACTAAGTTAAAGAACCAACTATTCACTGCAGTGGCAAAAAAGTTGGGTGTGCAGCTTCTCTGTTTACATATGGTTCCCTTTAGCTGCCATGTACCTATATCGATATCTGACTGCTTAAATGGCTATCCCAAACACTATGAATTTATACACCAATGATCATTGTAAACATTTCATGCCTGTATTCCTGAAACAACCATAAAAGTTATTTCAAGTGAGACCCTCAAGGGAAAAGAAGACACTGGTTCAGAGGGAGGCCTACAATATTTCTTCATCACAAAATTCAAATCCCAAGAAAGATGAAAATTTTCTTCAGAAGCCTTGGATATAAGATGCTATTTCATTATTTATGGGACGTTATTTTTATTTACTTATTTTTATTTTTTGCTTTCTTTTTTCACTCTGGTATCATCTTGACAGTCGTCCTAGTTCCCCATGTGCATGTTGGGTCTATGGGTTACTCCAGTCACCCCTGAACTAGTACCAAACATTAGCTGGTGCCAACATGGAACTTAAGGCAGTTCTGTTGGTTGTGATATCTGACCACCAGCCATTTTTTTCTATTTTTGGCCTACCAAATTCCATACAAATGTATGTTCCTATACAGTTACCCAGGAGTTGTGCCACTGACAGATTATGCTGCACCACTCCTCACTTCCACAAGAAGTCACTGTCAGCAGGTTGCCCTGCTCTTTTGGCTGAAGCATATCTCAATCAACTATTCAGCCTTTGTCAGGAAATTCTGGATTGCTCTGTGTGCTAACTCACAAATCATCCTCCCTCCAAGATGGGCATCCCTTTCTTCCCTTATGCTAGATCAGTTGCCCAAGCCAGTAAGTGAACCTGTGTTAGCTGAGTTGTAGTCAACGCTTTATTCCTCTTTGCATTGGAGAAACACACATTATTTTTAACTGTAGTGTTGGTGTGTCTAGCCTTTTACTATATTCATTAATGAAAAGTTACCTTGAAAACCTTTCCACTTGGCTTCTCAACCATGCACTACTCAAAGCAAATGAAACCAAATCGGTGATCTTAAAAAAAAAAAAACACTAATCTCTTCCAATTAGACTATTAATGACAAATACAAACTCCTCTACCAACCGTCACTCAACTATTTAGCTATTTGGTTACATAAGAAACTTGGTTTTGAGCACCACATTAAAAAAATAAGGCCAAAATAAATTGCAGCTATTTTTTTTGGGTGAGGGGCTGAAAGATCACTAATTCATTTTACTTGAAGCACAAAGCATTATAGCTATGGGCATATTGCTTTCAGCTTGTTCCTGTTCTTCCACTGTTTCAGCCTCATTGAAAAGTCTAACGTTTCTCCAAACTTCTTATAACAGAATTTGTAGATTCATTGTCACTGCAATGTTTTATTAAAAGCAAAATGCCTTCCAGCTGAAGAAGAACAGGATTACTTATTGAGGTACTTTTTATAAAAATAACATTGTAGGTGTGAGGCCATTCCATATCTCACATGTTTGTAAAAAAATGGGGCTGAGCACCAGTCCAAACAGATGCCCAAAATTGGTAAGGGACTGGAGGCAGCTGTGCAAATGACGTATCAAAACCCACCAGTGACTCTTCTTGACCAAGGAGAGAAATGAGAATTTCTGGCCACAGGACCATTTAACTGATTCTACAACATCAGATAATGTTGAAACGTATACAACCTGAATTGCAGACTAGGATGCTAACAAAAGATTGGTCAATAACAGCCAAATAATGCAACCACTGAAATGGGAGTCATCATATCCTCCATCCTTTCCTGAAACAACTTCTCCTTCAGACATCAGGGATCACAGATATTGCTGCACACCTGCCTTTCTTTTATTCTGTTTCTCCTCATTATCACAAAATAGAGAAAGACCAAAACTCTTCCTCACCCCTTGGGAACTGAAGGGTGTGGTTTCAATCTTTCAGATTCTTGACACTACAAGAATCCTTTTGTGCAGAAGCCAGGTTAGACACCCATTATCAGGATGTATGTGTCAGCTATTTTTGCATTTCATCACCATGTGGAGAAGATTGCTTTGCCTCAGTAGAGTCTATCAGGCAATCCATTAATGAGGTTCTGTAACTTCTTCCTCTGAAGAGCCTCTTGCCTTTAAGGAATTTGAATTCCATGTTAAATAAACTTGCACGTGCATTATACAAGCTTTGATGGCTTTCATGCTAGTCTCGTGGAAGAGGCTTTCTTGATGTCTGTTATATGTGCTCACATTATATTGAGGCTTCAGATCCTTGTGTGTTGTGAACTATATTTAGCCCTTCACAAGGATCAGGTACCTTGAGACTAACCCAGATTTCCTCCTAGAAGGAGTGTCAGAATTGACATAGAACCAGTTTATTATTCCCCTTGGTTTTCCTTGTATGTGCAGAAACCAGAGGAAATAGAACCCTTCTCACTCAGGACTTACACTACAAGTTCATTTAATAACTGAAACAAATGCATGATTTTCAGAAAGGGGAACAGTTTGCCTCCTTTGCTCCAAGGAGAGAAGGGTTGACACTTGTTAAGTAAGCGTTATTCGAGTGGACTGATAAATGCAATATTTTTTATTTCAGGAGAGAAATAAAAAGTCTCACCTCCAGGGTTATGACTGCTTCAGTGTTTGCTTCAAGAATATCTACATTATGAACATTAATGCCATGTTCACTTTGTTGTCACTTCACTTTCACAAAGCATTATTTTGACTGTGTCTCTTGTGTCAGGCCTCTTTTGGTACATCAGGTCTGCCTTCTGAGCCTTAGCCTTTTACCAGTCCTTTGTTTCCTGCCTCTGTCATGATTTTAATACTACCTGGGGATTCTTTCCAGTTGTTTCCCCACAGAAGATGGCCCCTTCTCCAAGAATTAAGATAATTATTTACCACATCAATCTTAATTGACCATTCTTGGAGGATCATGGCCTCCCTCCATACGCATATGATTCCTCAATCTAGCAGTTGTTCTTGATGTTTGTCAAGCAAATATACATTTATCCTCCTAACAGTATAGGTGATATATCTTTAGTTAAATGGTGTGCGCTCATCCAGTGGCTGGAATGAACTGGTAAGCTCAGAGGCTAGGTCTATTCTCCTGGAGAGGTGTGTGATATGTGTGTTTATGTTAAGGTGTACACAGTAACTGTGGGACTTTCAGAGAAAAACTGATAAATTGGAAAGGAATAGTTGCCAATCCTTGTCTTGGACCCACAGAGAAGGGTTCCCTTTGTAAATCCTGATATACCAGGTTATGTGTGTGTTTGCCTGAAAAGGTATTACTACATATCTGAGATTGGAAGGAATGCTAAAATTGGAGAATAAAGTTCTACATTCAAATCTGGTTCTAATCCAGTTCCAGTGGCATCTCAATCTCTCCTTGCCTTAATATGGACCCTTCTGAAGAAAATTTAAAACACAAGAATGGTGTCCCTTTTCCAAATGATTGTGCACCCAAGAAAGGGAGTCAACTGGTGAACAGTACTATGAACTGTAGTCTTTGACTTTGCCAACATTAACAGTCAAGACCAGATGTTCAGAATATTTACACTCCAGTCTTTGGTAACTCTTCTTCCCTGTAGTTGGGCCTAGACGTTAACCCTGGATCTGAAGGATGTTTACTGTCAACTTTTTTTGTATATGTCAGAAGAGTATCAGCAAGCTCTCACACTGTATTTGGTTTCTCTTAAGATGAAGTATGTTCTTACTGCTGAAAGCCTTTACATAACCCGCCTTGCACCTCTGCCTGATAGAGTTGGCCATTCCAAGAAGGCCCTAGCAGACTGAAGACCCCCAATCTTAATGCAATCTCCCCTCCTGGAAGATGTAGATGTCATAATCTAGAAACCAGGCTGTAGAGAATTCAAATTTCAAGAAAAGAGGTACAGCACCTCTGACAGGAGGTGTAAGTATGCTGCTTACCAAAGTTAGTCCATCGAGCAAACTATTGTCCACACAAAACTGAATACATAGTGTTAACACTATCACACCATTTCACAGCAACCACTCACAAATACAAATGTTTTTGTTTGAATCATTGGGTTTTGCCGACACAAACATTGGTGAACCAAAAAAGGAAGATGCACACTATTGTGATTTAGTGCAAAACCGGTGGAGTTATGCACTCTTCTCATGGTGTTTTGCTTGCATAACCTAAATGTGTAGATTCTGCAATACATCCACTCACTGTGCTTTGTATGTATCACTTGTTAAATATGAAAGTTTACTACCTTGAACAAAAATAATAGGCAACTTATCCATTATGACAGTGTAAAGCAAAGTAACTTTTCTGTGCAAAAATTGCCAAAACTCTAAATTTTAATTCAGAGGTTTCAAATATATCAACCCACCATTTGCTTGCCAAGATGTTTAATTACTTCTGCAACTTTTTTCACCATATGTTGCATAATTGGCACCAGATCACTTTCTGTATATTGCATGTAGTACTGCAAAGTGGGTGTCTGAAAAATAAAAAAGCAGTCTAAAATTGTACAGAAATATTTAGAAGGATCATGCTTGGCATTCATAATATAACAAAGCTATGTACTTACCATACTAGTTGAGGTGTGAGGGGTCTTTCTACACTGCAACTGTTTGGATTTTCTCTTCGATTATCCTCAACTTTTTGTGTAACTTTCTCAGAGGCATGTATGCTCACCACTTGCTGATGCGTACTATCTATTGGCATGTTCTGTAATAGAAGAACATGCCCAAATCATGTCCTACTCTGTTCAACCTCCATCTGCTGAGGCCTCTTCCTATTTTTGGAGTGGATGGGTCTAGCAGAAGAAGAAATTTATGTGGCAGGAGAGGAACCTGCTTCCTAAAGAGATCTTGACCAGGTCCTGGGCAGGCAGACCAAAGAGCACTTCCTCCAAAATGTGAGTATCCAGGATCTTGTTTTTGATCTACTCCTTGAGGAAGAACAATTTGATCCAAGCATCCTGTGCAGGCACAAACCAGAACTTGTGGCCCACACTTCTGCAACAGTCAGAACTGCAGTAGGACAAACAGTATTGCACAGCAGAGGCAGTGGATAGGGTCCTACAAAATTCCTCTTTGAGATACATCTTGGAGGTCAAGCATATTCAGTTCCTTCTCCAAAAGGTGAGCTTAGCTGCACTGGTGCCATACAGGGATTACACCCTATGACCCAGGTGACTCAAGTTTGACTAATGGCTCATGTGCTTAACAGGTAGGTGCAGGTAGGAAGGATAGAGTGGCTATTCTGGGGGAGGTAACATGCTGGATGTTTCTTCAATGAGCTCTAGTGGAGGCTTGGTGGGCAAGAGACAGCTGAGCAAGCATGGCCACTGTATGTGCCCAAGGCACAGTATATACTCAGGCCACTCATTATTGCCCACCCCGTATGACACTCGCATAAAAACAGTGTGTGTGTGTGTGGGGGAGACTTAATAGGTTCATATGTGTTTACTAGGCTAATGACCACCAGTGCCTTTTTAAGCCTAGCCATGAATCCCAAATCTCTGACAAGTTCTGGTACCCTTGATAAGTGTAAGCAGAGGCTTGGGAGATGAAAACTTTACAAGCAGGGGCCTGGGAGATGAATCATTTACATGTTGCCTGTGTCCATTACAGACACTGGTGCTAAGCCAGGGATGAATTTCCTGTTCCCCAATTGTCCAAGTTACACTTGAATTGGGTTAGGGAGGAACTCTGCTTCACATAGATGGGGAGGCTGTTCCAAAGATGGAGTACTCTCTGGGATACATACCTGTCTGTCCAACAGGTCCTATTTATATCACCAGCAAGGTTTAAGTCTTTTGACTGGGTAATTCTGGTGCTGTTTGTTTTGCAAATATACAGGAGGTTCATCAGAGTGGGATCTGACAATGCCCTGTATGCCAGCATAGATCTCCCTAAAACAGCCTGTAGGAGACAGAATACAGGGATAGAACCTTAAGGTGGTCTGCATAGGACATTTTACTTATGCCCTGTATTCATTTAGTGAGCAACCTCTGTGGAGATTCCATGTTAGATATGCCTGGTTAGGTACATACCAAAGGGGGCATTGCAGTCAATGATAGGTGTGATAAACGCTGAATACAGTGGAACAATGACTTCCTTGGACCTAGATGCCATACCTTTGTTTATAAGTTGTGCAACACAGAATGATTGCTTCACTCCTGTAGATACATGATGGTCAAAGGATAGATTACTGTCTATGTGTGTCCCTAAGTCCCCGACTACTGGGTCAGCTCTGAGGGGAGTGTTGGCAACATGGTAATTACCAGGGGTGGATGACTTTCCAATGGATACTATTATACATTTCTTAGTAATCAGTTTTAGTCAATGGCTCTGACACCAGTTGTCTGTCTGTGTCAGCCCTTCCTGGAGAACATTTGTGTCATTGTAGAATTCAGTGACAGCTCCTAATTTGCAATCATCTGCAAATTTAATCAGCCACAGGCCATTGACTTTGGCTCTGACTTCAGAGAAGCAAATGCCAATGAGGAGAAATCCAAGGACCGAGCCCTGAGGGACTCAAGTTGTGACTGACCTCTTTCTAGAGGTGGACTCCGCAATTCTAACTTCCTGGGTACTATTTGTGAGCCAGTTGGCTATTCACCAGGTGACATATGGGTTTGTACCTAACCACCTGAGTTTGTCACAATGCCCAAGTGGGGTATTGTGTCAAATGCCTTCTACAGGTCAAGGTATGCAGTGTGAACCATTTTGTCCTCATCCATTGCTTTGATGATTTTCTCAAAGAGGTCCACCAGGTTGAATAAGCATGACCTGCCCTTGATGAAACCATACTGGGTTGGGTCCAGTGTCTGGAGGTTTACTTTATCATTATTGATCATGTCCATGATAATTCTTTCCACGGCTTTGCATATAAGACTAGTGAGACTTATGGGTCTTTAAAAGGCCCATTTTTGTGCAGAGGGATGACTGTTGCTGTTCTCCATTCACGAGACATGAAGCCTGTTATGATGCTACAGTTAAATAGTAATTCCAGAAGACCTGGTAGGTCATGTTTCCTGTTATTTAGAAGGCATTCAGGGATACTGTCAGGGCCCATTGATGCAATGTTCTTGGTCTCAGAGAGAGAGAGAGAGAACATTAAGGAGCTGCTCCCTAGTGATAGCGGTGGAAGTTATATTTTATGGTATTTCCTGAGGAAAGTTTGAGGGGGTGAGACGGTAAAGTTGGAGTTGAATTTATCAGACATGAGGTTTGCTATATCTTCTGGCTCAGTATGGCTCTATTTACAATGAGCTCTGCATACAATTGTGTATTGCCTTTGAGGCTGTGGACATAGCTAATGAATGCTTTGTGGTTGTTCTTGGCTTGGGAAGCCAACCTTCCCTCAAATTTAGCTTTGGTAGACTTTATTTGTCCACTGAGTTGTTTGTTTAGTTTGATGAGTGCTTTTATCCTGCTGGGTGCTGCACCTCCTACTTTTTGCCATGATTTTCTTCCTTCTGTCATACAGCCTATTGATTTTGTGATTCTAACAGGGTGGCTTGTTTTCTGAGTTAGTTCTGTACTTCTTTCTCATGGGTACAGCTATCTTTATGCAGCTATTAAAATGCTTGTATAGGGATTCTGTGAACAGTTCTGCATAGGCAGCGGTGTTCTTAGGGTTTAAGTAGGCTTGACATTTTTCCAGGTTATCACTTAATAGCAGGACGTTAGCCTTAGAGTAATTCCTGAATATTCCAGGGTTAGCTGGGGGTCCAGGTTTTATTTTTACTTCAAAGGAGACCATTTTGTGGTCTGACCTTACCAGGGAAGACATTACACTAGGGGGTATGCAGCACTCTCCCAAATTAGTGAGAACCAGATCCAGTATGGTTGCAAACCTGATTGGTGTACTGACAATCTGGTCCAGGGAGTTTGTGCTTACAAAATCCGTGAAGCTCTGTGCCTCTACATTTGGTGCTGTATAGGATTCCCAGTTAATAGTGGGGTAATTAAAGTCACCCATAAATATGGAATTGGTTAGATGGTGAGTGTTGCCAATAAGTTTAAATGCATGGTATGGGTTTCTTGGGTCATAGAGGGGGACCTATAGCTTGCAAGGAAGTTGTATTGGATTTTGCCTATGATGATTTGAAGATGGAGTAGCTCAAGTGCATTGTCCTGTTTGACCAGCCTTGAGGTATATTTATTTTTGTTGTAAATTGAGACACTTCCATCTTTAGACTTTGTGTAGTAGCTGATCTAAATGTGTGTAAGGTATTATAACCTTGCATTGTCGGTGTGCTCTCCGTGGCTTTACACCATGTCTCAGTGACCACACAGACATAAGCATTCTCTAGGGTGACTAGAGCTTCTAGGGAGTGGATTTTTTTGTTTAGACTCCTAGCACTGAGCAGTAACACCTTTAGATTTTCTTGGTTTTGATTTCTATGCCAGAAGTACTTTCAGTTTGGCATTGCCTAAAAAAGGCACTACGGGGCAAGACAATATTTTAGCTAATATTCGAAAGCCTAAAGGGGAGAGGTGCAGACCATCCCTTGTAAAGCAGCGTGGTCTGTTGACTATCTCCTTCCAGGCTGACACATACTGCACCCCCTTAGAATGACATCAGAAACTAAGTTATTAATAAACACATTCATCTTTTGCTCATATTGTGGCATCATCTTTGTAGAAGATAAAATGCTCCTCCTATCTAGGCTCATACCAGCCTGGGACACATATTCTGAGAGTTCCATGATGTCTCTCTTCATATATTCTAGGGAGGTACATCTCAGGTCATTTACACCCATATGGACTATGACTGAGTCATTATAGTACTTGTAGTTCAATGACCTGAGTGCGTGTGTAATGTGGCAGATCCTGGCCCCGATAAGCTACTGCCCGTGACTTTCTCCTTACTCAGCCTGGTGACAGGGACATCAGTGTGTCACATGATGGAGTCTCCAATGACCAGAATGTTAGATGGTGTGGTGGCTTGCCTTATGGGGTTAGAAGTAGAGGCTCCATGAGATATGGCTGTAGGTGTTGATGTGGGCGTTGTTTTGAAAGAGTTAATTCGGGGCTACTGAGGGTATTTGTTATATGTATTTCATTTAGGAGGTCTTTGGGATTTAGGAAGGTCACATTATTTGCCTTAGCATAGCATATGTGGATCTATATGTCTACTTTGAATTATATGTGATGGGCACAGCGTGTGCACTACTTACAACCTTATTGACATTAGGAGTACTTTTATAGGAGATCTTTGCCTCCAGTGACATTGTGTAAATACATCTCTCACATACCATATCAGTTTGTTGGAGAATTAACTGGTTGTCAGTAAACATGAGGCAATGTCTGCATTGCCTCAGGATGCCCATATCCACCAAGCTGGTAATGGAGATAGTGGGAAAGTTCATATCCATGGCAACAGACCCTTTTCTATTGATTAGACAGTTGGAGTGAGTCAGGAGTATCCGGTTTTCAACTCTGGGGACAGTGCTTGTCATTGCAAACTAGCTGTCCTGTGTGTAACTAGGTATTGCTGAAATTTCAGTCATGCATTTACAGGACAAATGTCATTCAAGGTGTCTGTGTCTATACAGGGCACTGCCAAACAACTGAGGGGAAACTAATAAGTAGACTCTTAAAAATTTAAGGATGAAGTATTTAGGCAGATATTCTGAAGTTAGAAACAAATCAAGCAGTACTTACTCTAAACAAAAAATTAGCTTGTCAAGAATGATGAAAAGAGGGGACTCATGTGAATGGCTATGCCCTTCTAAAGGACAACACCATTCTTTGTGGATCAACCTTTGTCTCCAGGTATGAGAGAAGAACCCCCCAAAAAAGCCAGAGTCCTCAGCCTGAATGATGAATATGCCACTGAGCAGTTGGAAGAAGGCTCGATGGTCAGAAGAGTGCCTGATCCAAATTAGAATGAGTGTATAAGTAGAGCAGATGAAATGAATAGTTAAGGGCCCGACACCCTAGTGAGACAGAAAACTCAGAACTCCTCAATGGGTGGCAAAAAATGCTGAAATCTCTGGGAAATATGCTAGACCAAAGAGTTCACACAAAGAAGTCAGCACACACTGAAATGCTTAGTGTGTTGGTCTAACTACCCAAGCAATGGCTTGGCTTGAAAGGGCAGATTTTTTGGCATGGGCAAGACAGAATCAGGATGCCTCCAGGCTGATCTAACAACATCTGTAATAAATGGCTCCATGACAGGGATGACTTAAGAGTTTGTGGGTTTCCTCTCTAGGATCTTGACAAGGTACTTCTGTGGGGGAGGGACAGCAAACAAGATGCCTGTCAAAACTGCTTCTTATCAACATGAGGGCATCTCCAAAATAGAGATCCCTTAAAGGGTATGCAGCATCATCATCATCTCTGTCTGTCTCAAAGACAGTGGCTTCAAAACCCTCAAAATCCTCATGGTATGCCAAAAGATGAAAAAGTACCATGACCCTTGCCTAAGGCATAAGTGAGATTGTGACAACCCAGTCTATGAGGAATCAGGAATATGTAAATTAATGCATGATATCTAAAAGTAGAGAAGTGTAAAAGAGCTCTGTGCCAAGGCTGGTATTAGCTTCAGGCTGAGCACAATAATAAGAGCCTAAAAGTGCATGTTGGTCTCCTGCTAAGCAATTGCTTAATGTTTTGCATGTTCTGCACGTTCTGTATAGGATGACCAGAGAAACCCCTATTCCTTGACTGAGACCTGTGTGTCAGTCCAGAAATAGATTCCTAGGTCTCAGTAACCTCAGGTCAGTGACAAAAAGGCTTGAAGAATCAATCTGTGGGACCAGGCTAGTCACCCAAAGGCTCTAGCCAAATATCCAAAGATATGGCGGCACAAGAACCTCAAGATACACCTCCAGTGTGCTGTGGCATGGAGGGGTAAAGCCTTAACTACAGCCAAGGTAAACAGGATTCGATTAGTGACTTGAAGTCTGAGGCGCAGGCAGAGAGGGATGGGCGGGCCTATCCTGGGATGGATGGCATTCCTTAATGATGCTCCCTAAGGGGAGGTATGGCCCAAAGAGGGGAGTATCCATCTCTCAGATATTGGTCAGCAAATTCAGGAGAGGGGAGGGGGAAGAAATGTGAAATGGAGAAGGTCACAAAGAACTCCCCCAATGGATGTAAGTCTGCTATAACTCCAGAATACCCTCAAGTTCCATGGTCCCAGCCCTACTGAACAAAATTTGGCTCCCAGAAAGCAACAAAGTGTAAAGACTTCTCATTTTCTCTTTGTCGATGATTTAAAACAATATAACTCATCAGATGAGGAACTGAAAGCACAACTGCAAGTAGTCAAAACTTTTTCAGATGATATAAGAATGTCATTTGGTCAACAACAACTTACTGATGACCCAAAAAACATTTTATAGAGAATTGGGAAAAAAAGCTAAATGAATTGAAACACCACTAAAAAAAGAAGAAATAGATACATTTTGAAGAAATATCTATGAAGACCCCATGGAACATAACAAAGATGCTAAATGATTAGAAGACGTAAAAGAAAGAATAAGAAGTTCAAATGTACAGGATATGAAATGGGATGAAGTAACGGCCAGAGAGATTGAAACAAAATTTAAAAAAGCTCGTAATTAGAAAACCCCAGACTCAGATGCAGTACCTAACTTCTGGTTTAAAGTATTAACATCTTTACATGAAGATTTAGCCATGAGTAAGAACTATTCATATGTGTACCCTGAACAGACACCAGCCTGGCTAACAGCAGGAAAAACAATACTCCTACTTAAGAGCGAGCCTGCAAACCATCTGAAAAATTATAGACCAATAACTTGTCTTCCAATGACGTATAAACTATACACTGGAATTGATGCTGAGTTGCCGACAGATACACTCTACACTGATTGATTACATTACAGTGACCATGAAACAGTGACAAACCACTTTACAATCGTGCCATGATAAAGGATAAATTATTATTCCAGGGATAAAAATTCAAAGATGGATATTCCAGGGTGATTCTCTGTCACAGCTGTTCTTTTGTCTTGCCCTTAGCCCATTAAGCTGTCTACTTAACAGATTAGGTCATGGCTATCATTTGGCTCCGAGAAAACAAAAACGTGTAAAGACTTCTCATCTTTTTTTTTGAAGATGATTTAAAACTGTATAGTTCATCAGATGAGGAACTTAAAGCACAACTGCAAGTGGTCAAAACCTTTTCAGATTATATAAGAATGTCATTTGGTCTTGATAAATGTGCAAAAGCAACCTTTAAAGCAGGAATGCTGCAGCACCAAGAAAACATCAATTTGGGACAGGAATGTGATATAAAAGAACTTGAGCAAGACGGAGTGTATAAATATTTCGGATTTGATGAAGGATCAACAATAAAACATGAACAAATGTGAATAAAACTCAGTAAGGAATATTATAGAAGACTTAAATTAATATTAAAAACAGCACTGACATCTAGAAACGAAAGTCCAAGATATAAACCAAGTTGCTCTTCCTGTCCTAACTTACAGTTTTGTAGTGATTGACTGACTCCAAAAGGTGCTGGGTAGTTTGGACAGGAAAACAAGAAGGATGCTTCATGCTCATCAAATGATTTATAAAAATCAGTGTATACCAAGACTATATATTCCCTGTTCTGAAGGAGATATGGGCCTCCTCGAAATTGACTACATGTATAGACCTGCAACAGTGGGACTGCATACATGTCTCCTGGCCTTACAAGACCCAAACATAGTGAAAGTTTTAAAACATGAGGAGAATAAGTCTAAGAAGACTTCCCTGCTTAGTTTAGCAGAAGCATATCGGCATCAAGCGAGAATGAAAATCAAACCAAAAGTAGATAAAAATCAGGCAGCAACTAAATGTGCCAAAAAACAAAAGAAGGAATATAAGGTGAGGTTCAGATAAGAAGGCAAGAAATGTGGAAAATGCATAAATATAGTTGCAAGTATAGAAAAGTCTTGAAATAACCTCATGTTGATCAGGATCAAATGCAGGAACGGTTAAGGAGAGATGAATTTAAACCAAAAGACGAAAGGTTAATATTGGTGGCTCAAGACATTGGACTACGTACACATTGGTTTGCAAAGTCTATTGAACATGTGGGAGAAACAGACAAATGTAGATTTTGTAAAACAGAATTGGAAGCAGTTACACATCTTGTTGCTGGTTGTGATATACTGATGGCAGAAGGACAGTATACTAAAAGGTATAATGTGACAAGATTGTTGCAATGGGGATTGTACAAACATTATAATACTGAAGTAACTGAAAAACACTGGAAACATGAGCCACAAAGCATCACAGAAAATGATGAAGTTTATATCAAATGGGATCATCCGTTACAAACAGTTCAAAAATACATGCGAGAAAACCAGATATAGTAGTCCATGAAAAGAAGACAAAAGTAGCATTGATCACTGAAATTGCTACACCCAGTGACTACAGTGTCTTACATACAGAGAGACACCAAGTCATAAAATATCAGGATTTGCAGGCAGAAATAAGGGCGGTGTGGAAGAAAGATATTGAGACAGTTCCAGTAGTAGTAGGACCAACTGGTCTTATAAAAAAAGAATTTACAATCATACTTAGATACGTTACTGATACATGTAACGCCATACGAATTGCAGGAGTCATTACTGGGCACATGGTGGGTGCTGAAAAGAACACTTCTGGCTAGCATCAAAGATTGAAACAATACTAATTTCATGAACTCTAATCATACTTTGACTTAGGAATGGGGTCCATTCCTGTCATGGTATTAGAAACCCAAAAGACTTGGAGAAATTAAACAAGTGAGAAATTCTGGTGGGCTAGCAGATGGCTGGTGGACATAATGATGGACAAGGGGCACTAGAAGGAATGCCAAAGAATGATGCAGATGGGTAAAAAAGATGCAACGCTCATGGCAGGAACTATGGGTACTCCTCCCCATCTCTAATTTCAGGGGCAAGCTGAACATTGGACTTGCCCCAAGGAAATTCTGGCCTTTACCTGACCTGTAAATGTGTGTCCTAGTGGCAGCACTCTAACATGTGACTGGGGCGGTGAAGAGAAGTCTCCCTTTGGTTTACACAGGACAAAGAATTTTCAGTCATCACTACCTTAGTGAAGCGGGCTAGCAACTTTTCCCACCTTTTGTGTCAAGTAGCCAGGATGAATCTTTAGCACCTATGGCGATTAAATAAAATGTCCTTCCACGGTTATACAAGCAATGCTGATACAGGTGTTGGCTGGTAATCTCATGGTCACAAGGTTAATTATCATACTTAAGTATAAGACCACAGACTTTACCTAGTACAGCAAAGATCAAAGTCCAAACTGTGAGTAGTAAAATGATTAGTAATCTACTGGGGTAAGCTTTCTTATGTAGCCAGAAAGTTGCATAAAGGCATGCACCAAAAGAACATGTAGGCATCCCCATATGTAGGATGTTTTAGGAAAAATACTATAGTATGACTGGTGAAGACACAATTTCTAACCAATGACCCATGAGGTACACAACATTAGATCAAAAAAGATCAGAAACATGCATTGCAAAAATAAATAAATAGTATGAAGAACTGTCCAACTATCTTGTAATCATTTTACATGAATTGCTAGTTGGTAAGTGTTCCTGCAGAAAAGAAAAAAGTGTATAAACTTCTAGCAAGTTAACTTAAACTACAAGATAAAGACCATTGCTTTGCAATGGATAACACGAGGAAGGAGGGTGTATCCCCCTCATTCTTTCTAAAAAGGCTGCAAACACAATATTTAGTCTCCCCAAAAAACTCAGTCAATAAAGGGGTCTGCTCTAAAGATTGCATTTCATTCTGTGCCAGGGGCTCTTCAAGCTCAGTTTGCATGAAAATCAGGCAGCCTCACTGCATCCTCTTTAGAAAAAGCTGTGGGGAGAAGTGTTGTATCATCTCATTATGTTTACAGAACTTCTGCTGGTGTCTTCAGGACTTACAGTCTAGCAGTGCATTTTATTCTGGGTCTGGACATGGGAATCTATCTAGGCCCTATATGCCAGGTTAAGCTTATGTTCATTGTTACCATGCAAACAGCTAATGATAGTGGCAAATTATTGATTCAAGGCCTGCTATAATACCTGCCACATTTCAAACTCAGGGCACGCTCTGTTCACAATAAAACAAAACTATCTAATTAGACACAGTTATATACCTCACACTTAAAATCTGCCTGTATTTTCCTTTTGGGGTGGGTGTCATTTGAAAGAGGTGTTATGGCATTAAAGCTCTATTACATGCACACTTAACCTTCCCTAATTAAGTTAGGCCATTATACTAGTAATCTTATCACCTACTAAAATCCCTTATGATTTTTAAAATATAGTTGTACATTAAATTTTGTTTCAATATCTTTCTGAAAATGGTATGTTATAATGTTAAAGGTAATGTATTACTTATATACACTGCAAAATACAGCTTGTTAATACCTTCCATTATGAAAATATGTTAATGGGGGAAAAACTTACCCAGTGACCAGAACTGAAAACTTTCTGGGACAATCGAAAAGCAGCTGCTGCTACTGCAGAAGGGGGAAAATGTACCATGTCGTAATTCACCATAGCCAGCTCAATGAAATATTTTGATAAAACCAGTTGCTGATCATTTTGAAGCTAGTGGTTGAAAAAAAAGATATGAGAACTTCTTTATTTTTTTTTTACTATTTTCCCATACATTTTATTTTTAAATCAAATTATCAAAATGCTACTACAGAACAGTTAAAATACTCTACTTCACACACATGGCTCAGAGAAAAAGAAAGACTAACTGAGACGTGAGGTCCAAGCTTTAAACCTTCATAAAAGTGTGCACATGCTGTAGGGCTAGTCTTAACTAAAACATGCTCTGAAATATGCAGCAATATAACAGGGAGCTACATAATTCAGGTATTTTTTAAAGCTCAGAGGAAGGTCCTGCTTGCTCTTTAGTCCAGCATCACGACAGTGGAAGACCTTGAAACCAATCTGAATTTTCATTAATTTGTGAAGGAAGGATCAGAGAAGATTACTGGATCTGCCAATAGAAGTTAATGGCATGACATTTAGGATAGCTACATGTAATGGAGAAGTGGGACCTCATGACATGAAGTCAAGTTCTTTAGCACTATATAAGGGCTTATCAGTGTAACAAAATAAGTCCAAGGCACATGAAAATGTCATAATAGCATATGACAGGATATCAAAAGTTTAAAATCAGATCACATCAATGTCCATGGCATTTACTATATCTTACTTTTTCTGAGACAGAGCGCTGACTGTAAGCCCAATATTTTAATTTTTATTTTAAAAGTTTTGTTGTAAATTACATGACCACAAACACTGAAATCATGTTCATGCTTCAAGACAGTCTCCAGCAATTACATTCTCTTCTCTTCTCTTCTCTCTCACTTCAGTCAGTTTCCACCACTCACTTTTCAGACAGCCATTTGTTCAAAGAGAAGAAAAAAATACATCATACAGGCAGGAATGCAAAAGGCACACAGTTAAAAGTCCTACATGTACTAAATCTCCCCTTTATAATCTACACCCTATTCTCTTAAGTTTTAGTGCTTTCAGTAAAAGAGGCAAAGCTCCTTTCTGAGTTAAACAGTCTCCAGATTCACTACTGCTTACAACAGGATATACTGGCACTTCTCAGAATGAATTAGTATTTATGCTGCTCATCTATCTTTAAGCACGGTCTTTTCTGAAACAGATTTAGTGGACATTATAACATTCACCAGTTATAAATGATACAGGTGGTGAAGATCCATGACCCTTCAACTTTAGATCACCCAAATAAAGGACTGAAAAGAGGATCCCAAGAAATACTGCATTACCAAGTTTATCATCTTAATAAGGATTCTTATGCTACTCTGCTCTATAGAACTCAGGATTCTTCCACTGCCACCATATTGCTGAGAATGTTCTTGTTTTGTCATCAATCAACAGACTTCCAAAATGATGCATCACTAAACAACTAATTCTAAGGCAACATTTTCCCCTAGATTGCACAATAGCAGTTACTTGTTCTACAATGAGTTTCCATAACACTTTGCTTACTGCATGAATGTTATGCAAGTGCCATAATTTATACTAGCTGCCATACTGATAACACTGAATCTGACCCGTCTTTGACCTGTGTTGAGCAACCTGTATCAGTAAATGGGTCTTAGCAGGACAGTACAATTGTGGGGTGGTATTCACCATAATGAAGTATAATTCTTTATATATGGGGATTAGGCACAGAGGGACATTCATTCCAATTTCTAAAGTTATCAGACATTCCCAGGGAAGACTATCCCACATCATCATACTCTTGAATGTTTTTCCATGAACAGTATGAGGAACAGAGCTTGCAGCCCAGCCAGAGGAAATTGCTTAGCCTGGACAGGTCTAAAACAGGCATTGCGGGTCCATCCTTTCCTGGTACCAAGAAATGTCTTCAGTAAAAACTCTTGCTTTGAAACATTGATATGGGTCCTCTGATTACATGTTCTAAATTGGGGGGAGGGGGGTTGAACTGATCTGGTTGTGCAGAAACTGGAAATATGCCTAGGAAAGGATGGAACTCCTTAAACTCTACTTTGTATTCTGCAAATACCCAAAACCTAACCTTAAAGATAGGTAAAATCACTTGTACTTGAATGAAATTCTCCCACACAGGATGTCAGAAGAAGGGCTAAATAAAGATCTTTGTATATCTTTTTTTAACCTCTACACCTGCCAACCAGCTAGCCTCTACCATGATTGCCCATTTATTCCTCTTTATTGGGGCGAGGGCCATTTACAGCTAGGATGTCATCCAGGCAGTAATGAGGGGATTTTCAGTTTGTGGCCCAATCTCCATCCCAGCAGCCAATGTGCATTCCGTGCACCTCAATGTTCACATTGCTATCCTGTGAAGTAATGACTCCAAGACTTCTTCATGCTGTACAGTCTTCTATTTTATACAAATCATATCTGAAATGTTCTGTTGTTATCTGTAGGCCTAAATCCTGAGTGAGCATTCTTCCTGTTCCTCCTCTTCTTCAGCAAATTCTTTGCATTCAGTTTGCAATGTAGCTGTGTATTGTCATACTCAAGCACTCACTATAGACATGAGACTATAGACTATGAGGTGCATGTGGTTTGTCAGTTAACAATGAAGGCATATTTGAATTTTTCCCATACACCTGTGGTACCCGTGAAAATTATGCATTCTGCTGTTGTCATAAAAGCACACTCTATGGCAAGTTCACAATCACGTGCATTGTTTTGTTCTGCCTTTAACATTTCCATGATCATTTGGTTATGTCTAAGTGTCCAGTAGTCCACAAGGTGCAGGCAGCTATAGTCTTAGTTTCACATTTAAATTTTCAGACATATTTCTACTTTTCATTGCTGAATTCTCCTCCCATTGTGATTATGCAACTTTTGGGGTGGCACATAAACTCTTATCCATGATTTTAGTGTTTTAATATTTCATAAGGTTTCACTGTAGTCACAACATTTCCTGAAATGAAATAGGCCAAATATTCAATTGTTTGAACATACCACACATTTGGCTCTATCTGATGTATGCCCATGGTATTAGTTTTCCTGCATCTTATAGCTAGTTACATTTCTGCATCTGGCCGTGGCTTGGAGTAAGTTATTCATGTTTCACAACTGTCAGTCTTCTCTAAATCAAGTATATTTTCAAGATCCATACTATTTGAGCTAAACAGCAATTTATTGCAGTTTGTCAGCAGTGGCATGCTATAATATCCTGTGGACCACTTCTGCTTCAGTCTGACCAATTTTCACTTAAATTCTTTGTGAATTTTATAACTCTCCCATTCATAAACTTGAACTCTTTGAGCTTTGTTTGTTGATTGTATTCAAAGATCTTCCTAAATTAAATTTACAAGACCCCGAGGATTCCATCAAAAAATGTCTGTATAATGAGAGGTTCATCTGAATATGGTGTGATGCCATCTTAGTTTCCTCTGTTAATGTCACTTACTCAGTTTGACGCAAACAGTCTTTTGCTCAATGAAATGCTCTTTTGCAAGCAGCATTCTTACTCCACCAGACAAAGCCGTCTGTCGAATGAAAACCAGACAAAGGTTCCTTTTTGAATAGTTTTTCTGAAGAGTGGCAACAACATGCTTTACTTGAATGCCTCTGCTATCACTCAGTTTTTTTAACAGGTATATGCTTTACAGCAGAATTCACACAGGCAAAATTCAGACTTGAATATGCATTTAGTGTAAACTGTTTCTCCTTGGCACTCAAACAAACAGAAGCTAACAATTAAAGGCCACCGCTGCATCATGAAAAATCTTATCATCATCTTCTTTCGGCTGTTCCCATTAGGGGTCGCCACAGTGGATCTTCTGTTTCCATTTCTTCCTGTCCTCTGCATCATGATCTTTCACATCAACCACCTGCATGTCCTCTCTCATCACATCCATAAACCTTATCTTAGGCCTTCCTCTTTTCCTCTTACCTGGCAGCTCCATCCTTAGCATCCTTTTCCCAATATACCCAGCATCCCTCCTCAGCACATGTCCAAACCAACACAATCTCACCTCTCTTGCTTTGTCTCCAAACTGTCCAACCTGAGCTGACCCTCTAATATACTGATTCCTAATCCTGTCCATCCTAGTCACACCCAGTGCAAATCTTAACATCTTTAACTCTGCCACATCCAGCTCTGACCCCCGCCTTTTCGTTAATGCCATCGTCTCCAACCTATATAACATAGCTGGTCTCACTACCCTCTTGTAGACCTTCCCTTTCACTCTTACTGGTACCCGTCTGTCACAAATCACTCCTGACACTCTTCTCCACCCATTCCACCCTGCCTGTACTCTCTTCTTCACCTCTCTTCCACACTCACCATTACTCTGAACTGTTGATCCCAAGTACTTAAACTCATCCACCTTTACCAACTCTACTCCCTGCATCCTCACCATTCCTCTACTCTGCCTCACATTTACACACATATATTCTGTTTTAGCCCTGCTGACCTTCATTCCTCTCCTCTCTAAAGCATATCACCACCTCTCCAGGGTCTCCTCAACCTGGTCCCTACTCTCACTACATATCACAATGTCATCTGCAAACATCATAGTCCATGGGGCCTCCTGTCTGATCTCATCTGTCAACCTGTCCATCACCACTGCAAATAAGAAAGGGCTCAGAGTTGATCCTTGATGTAATCCCACCTCCGCCTTAAACGTATCTGTCACTCCCACCACAGTCCTCACCAATGTCACACTACCCTCGTACATATCCTGTACCACTCTTACATACTTCTCGGACCACTCCCGACTTCCTCATACAATACCACAACTCCTCTCTAGGCACCCTGTCATATACTTTCTCTAAGTCCACAAAGACCACAATGCAACTCCTTCTGACCTACTCTGTATTTCTCCAACAACACTCTCAGAGCAAATATTGCATCTGTAGTGCTCTTTCCTGGCATGAAACCATACTGCTGATCACTAATCATCACCTCCCTTCTTAACCTAGATTCCACTACTCTTTCCCATAACTTCAAACTGTGAATGATCAGTTTTATCCCTCTGTAGTTACTGCAGCTCTGCACATCACCCTTATTCTTAAAGATAGGTACCAAAACACTTTTTCTCCACTCCTCAGGCATCTTCTGACTTTCCAAAATTTCATTAAACAATCTGGTTAAAAATTCCACTGCCATTTCACCTAAGCACCTCCATGCTTCCACTGGTATGTCATCTGAGCCAACATCCTTTCCATTCTTCATCCTCTTCATAGCTGACCTTACTTCCTCCTTGCTAATCTGTTTCACTTCCTGATTCACTATCCCCACATCATACAACCTTCTTTCTCTCTCATTCTCTTCATTCATCAGCCCTTCAAAGTACTCTTTCCATCTACTCAACACACACTTCTCACTTGTGAGTACGTTTCCCTCACTATTCTTTATCACCCTTACCTGCTGCACATCTTTCCCAGCTCTGTCCCTTTGTCTAGCCAATCAGTACAGGTTCTTTTTCTCCCTCTTTAGTATCCTCTCTCTCATACAACTCTCCATATGCCTTATCCTTAGCCTTCGCCACCTCTCTCTTTGCCATGCGTCTCAACTCCTTATACTCAGGTCTACTTTCTTCATCTCTTTGACAATTCCACTTCTTCTTCGCCAGCCTCTTCCTCTGTATACTCTCCTGTACTTCCTCATTCCACCACCAGGTCTCCTTGTCCTCCTTCCTCTGTCCAGATGTCACACCAAGCACCTTTCTGCCAGTCTCCCTTACTAGCTCTGCTGTAGTTACCCAGCTATTTGGTAACTCTTCACTGCCTCCCAGTGCCTGTCTTAACTCTTCCCTGAACTCCACCTCACAATCACCCTTTTTTAACTTCCACCATGTAATCCTTGGCACTGTTTTCACACTCCTCCTCCTCTTCTTGATCACCAACGTCATCCTACAGACCACCAATCTATTCTGCTTAACTAATAAATGAAAAAAGCGGAAAGCTCTCCAAAAGTATAAAAACAAATAAATGGGAGTGCAAAAGCACAGAGAGTGAAAACCTCCAACTTGGTCAACACAGCTTTAATATTCCACCAAAAACACACCAAAACCACACTGTCATTAACGCTTTTTAAAAATATATATGCGTTTTCGTCCTAACCACTGGACTTCATCAGATGTTATCTAAGCATAAACAAATCACTTTTATACATTAATTAAAAACCACAAACCAATAAAAACCTACAATTTGAAATCATTTGAAATCAATTGTAGGTTTTTATTGGTTTGTGGTTTTTAATTAATGTATAAAAGTGATTTGTTTATGCTTAGATAACATCTGATGAAGTCCAGTGGTTAGGACGAAAACGCATATATATTTTTAAAAAGCGTTAAGTGTGGTTTTGGTGTGTTTTTGGTGGAATATTAAAGCTGTGTTGACCAAGTCGGAGGTTTTCACTCTCTGTGCTTTTGCACTCCCATTTATTTGTTATTCTGCTTAACTACACTTTCCCCTGTCACCACTTTACAATCTCCATTCTCCTTCAGACTGGCCCTCCTACATAGGATATAATCCACCTGTGTGCATCTTCCTCCACTCTTGTACGTCACCCTATGCTCCTCCCTCTTCTTAAAATACATATTCACCATAGCCATGTCCATCCTTTTCGCAAAATCCACAATCATCTGACCTTCTGCAGTCCTCTCCTTAACACCATACCCACCCATCACTTCCTCATCCCCTCTGTTCACTTCACCAACATGCCCATTGAGGTCCGCTCCAATCACTAGTCTCTCACCCTTGGGTACACTCACCACCCCTTCATCCAACTCACTCCAAAATGTTTCTTTTTCATCCATCGCACACCCAACTTGTGGAGCATATGCACTAACAACATTCATCATTACACCATCATTTTCAAGCTTCATAAACATCACTCTATCAGACACTCTCTTCACCTCCAAAACACTCTTGGCATACTGTTCCTTTAGGATAACCCCTACCCCATTTCTCCTGCCATCCACACCATGATAGAACAATTTGAACCCGACTCCTATACACCTGGCCTTACTTCCCTTCCATCTGGTCTCTTGCATGCACAATATATCAACCTTCCTTCTCTCCATCATATCAGCTAGCTCTCTCCCTATACCAGTCATAGTGCCAACATTCAACGTTCCTACCCTCACTACTGCACTCCTAACCTTCCTCCTCTCTTCCTGCCTTCGGGCATGCCTTCCCCCTTCTCTTCTCCTTCGGCCAACACTAGCCCAATTTCCACCAGCACCCCGTTGGCTAACAGTAGCATGAAAAATCTTATCAAAAAGTTCATATACAATGACTGACATATCTGTTTAAACTCGGCAATATAACCTTTGATAGGAACAGTATAGTTTAGTGATGCTAGACTCAGGCATTGGCTTCCCATTAGGAACAATATATTCTGGAACATTATTAAAACATCCAACTAATCCATACCTATTGTATTGGTTTAGTTCATCTGCAGGTATTTCCAAAATTGGGTTTGTAGTTTAGCCTAAAACTGAATGGATGGCTGCCAGAGCTTGCCTTTACTATAGTAATACATCTGTAGCTTTCCAGCTCATTTTCCCAGCTGTCATATAGTGTTCATCAAAAAACTGGAGGTACTTTACAGTTATAAGCTATCCATTATAATCTATCGCATAATGCTTAACAAGAGATATTCAGTACAAAAAATGATTTTGATGAGAAGCTTTGAACTTCTCTGTAAACACCACAGCAACAATAAACTGAAAAAAACAGTCCATACTGGAAACATTCACCAACAAAAATATTCTCTCCCCCAGTTTACAGCCCTTACATTCATTTGCAGCCATAGTCCGGAGACTAAAAAACATTGAAGGGTCAGGCACACAAGATACAGTTAAAAATAACTTGTGACAAAGTTAATAATTGACAGCAGTATGATGATTTTTTGTAAAGAAAAATGTTTGCTTATTTAAAGCAGTTCAAAATCAACGTTCTTTAATAGGTTAAAAAATATACTACTTAGAAACTACTTTGTACATTCTTGCATTTCCTTTAATTACATGCAGTGACAGCCTGCCATAAGGAGAGACAAATATTTAAAACAGTACCTACCTTCACAATGTGGAAAACTCTATGCAAAAAGTCTATCGGAATTGGTCTGTTAAGCTTAAAGTCAAGTGTTTTTAAAATCTTCCATTCCATGTTGCTTATTTGTGACTTTGTGTAGAGATGACCTGTTACCCTGACAAAATCTTCTATGCTTGGTGAGTTTTGCATTTCATATTTTGCAGCAATAAACAAAGCTGTTATACCAACCAATTGTAGCATATGTTTTGGCACAGGATGAATCTAAAAATAAATCAATTTAAATAAGTACTTTACGATGTATCAAGTTAGCAGATCAAGTCTGAGTGCCACTACACTGTTCCACTCATCAAGTGTTGAGATTTCAGTTTTTAAGGAGCCTGAAGAAAAACAGTATCATATTGCAACTTGTCTAACAGAAGATTATGCAACTTGGGAATGTGCTTGCTAGTTCCCAAACCACTATAAAACTTCATCCTATGAAAATCTGATCAGAGCCATACCAAAGCCACACATCAACTAAGCCCATCCAAATAACCAAGCTTAAGCTGCCCAGTTATACTAGGGTATGAGAATCATAGCTGCCCAGCTATACCTGTCTTGGTCTATCAAGTCATTGTATAATGCAGCCCCTCCGTGAAAGTGACATGCATAATAGAAGTCTTCACCTCTTCTAATAGACAGTCTCAACCAACCCCATAAGCAACAATACTATTGGCATATTGCATCTCATCCTAGCAGGCTTTCCCTATGTTCAAGCTGTACATGCAACGGCAAGCCTTGTTTCAAGAAGTTTTCGGTCTCAAGAAGCAAACCAAAATCAAAGAAAAGCCACTCAATGAGGAATATCTCATTAAAGTGGATGTATGCATCCTGTCAGTATTGATACAGGCTACTATCCCCAATGTGATTATCCATTATCAGCTTTAGGATCCCCAGAAATCCCAAAGGCCACCTTCCACATATACCCCTCCTCACAGAGCTTAACAATGAATGTCATTCATATTCAGTTCAATCATTTTCTTTAGGTAGGTATTTAGTGAGTAATCATTTTAAGCCACACACAAACTGGAACAGTAACAGGCAAGGAAAAAGTCAAAGAAAGTTCAAGGAGAGGTTACAATAACATTAAAGTCTAACATTTTCTCCCATGACTGGGTTTTTCAGTAGTGATTCTTTCTTGTCAGAACTAATGCAGGGTTTGCACCTTCATAGGTACTGACATAGGTAACCTGAGACTTCCATGTAAGTACGTACAAAGTACAGTTGTGTACACTTATCATAAATGTAGATGTTCGAGTGTTTTCACTGTTGCAGTCCTAATATATGGGTTATCCGGCTCCCGGTAGCCCTCAGTCAGCTCGACTACCAGAGTCTTGTTATATGACGTCGGCTGCCATCGGTTGTAAACTGATGTCAGAACGTCAGGTATAAAGGGAGGCGGCCGACGCCATTTCCTCAGTTTTTCTTGCCTTAACTGTCAGGAGCCCCCAAAAGAAGGCCAAACCAGGAAGGGAACACCCTGGAAAAAAGCCATCCAAAAAATAACATAAGTAGTCTGTGCCTTAGGAAAAAAAGGGGGAATGGAGGGTGGGAACCAAGACTGCAACAGCGAATACACTTGAACATCTACATTTATGGCAAGTGTACATAACTGTACTATGTTTTTCGTGTTTCACTGTTGCAGTCCTAACATATGGGTTGATTCCCAAAGCCCAGGAAGAGAACAAAAGGGTGGAGGAAGAATCACAGATTAAGGATTGGTAAGGAGGCCTTGCAAAACTGCAGAGGCAAAACCAGCCCTAGACTTAGAAAACAAAGATAGGTTGTAATGCTTTATGAAAGTATGGACAGAAGACCAAGTGACTGCTTCTAGACTGTCTTTAGTAGGCACACCTCTCAAAAAAGCTGCAGAGGTAGAGGCTGCTCTAGTAGAATGGGTCCCAATACCCTTAGGGGGAACCTTCCCATGCTGCAGGTAACAAAAATTAATACAATGAGCAATCCATTTGCAGATGATTTGTTTGGAAATAGCTTTACCCTGAGCCCCAGGAGCAAAACTAACCAACAACTGCTGAGACTTCCGAAAGGGTTAAGTCCTATTTAAGTAAAATCCCAACTGTCTGTGCACATCAAGAGAGTGCAGAATCCTTTCCCCTTTATTCTGGGGGTTATTGAAGAATGTAGACAGGTGAATAGACTGGTTAAGTGTCAGGCTGGAAACCACCTTAAACATAAAGGAGGGATTAGTTCTCAGAGAAACCCAGTCTGTATGAAAAATAATGAAAGGTTCTACTGCCATTAAGGCTTGCAGCTCCGAAACCCTTCTGGCGGAAGTAATAGCCAAAAGAAAAGCAGTCTTCCATGAAAGGAACTTTAAGTCTCCAGAGGCAGCAGGCTGAAAGGGAGGAAGAGTAAACTTCTCCAGGGCAAAATTAAGATCCCAAGCAGGAGGAGGAGGTCTTCTGGGAGGTCTAAGATTGCTAGCTCCCCTCAGGAACTATTTCATCAAGGGGTGAGAAAACATAGGTTGCTCAAAAGAACAATGAGCAGAAATTGCTGAAGCATGAATCTTAAGTGAAGAAAAGGAAAGTCTATCATTAACCAAACCTGCTAGATAATCAAGAATGAGGGAAAGGAAAGGTTGGAAAGACTCTTCACCTTTAGCCTGCATCCAAGAGCAAAATATCTTCCATTTATCTGCACAGGATTTCCTGGTGCTAGGCCTCCTGGCCTTATGATGAACTTCAACCACCTGCTGGGAAAGATTTAAAGTATTAGCCAGGCAGTTAAATGCAGAGTTTGAAGATGAGAATGAAGGAACTTTCCCCTGTCCTGAACCAACAGATCTGGTACCAGGGGAAGATGCCAAGGCTGAGCTTGGGAAAGGCTGTGAAGAACGGGATACCAATGCTGCCTGGGCCAATCTGGTACTATCAGAATAGCCTTCAGTTTTTCATCCCTTATCTTTAGCAGCACTCTGGGAAGAAGAGGCAGAGGGGGGAAGGCATAAATTGAGAGTTGTGTCCAAGGGAAGGACAAAGCGTCCACTCTCCATGCTTTGTTGTGAAACTCCCTGGTGCAGAAGGTTGGAAGGAGATGGCTGGTGTGAGAGGAAAAAAGATCCACCTTAGGAGTGCCCCAACACTGAGTGATGCAATGGAAAGTGATCTTGCTCAGTTGCCACTCGTGAGGATCCAGAACATGTCTGCTCAATTGATCCACCATGGAGTTTAGCCTCCCTGGAAGATACTGGGCTATGAGATGTATGACCATGGAAGCTGCTAACGACCATAGTTTCATACTGTATCTGCAAAAAGGGTAAGAGTGAGTCCCCACCTACTTGCTGATGTACCACATGACTGTGGTATTGTCTGTCCTGATCAGAAGAGTCCCAGGGTAGAGTAGGTCCCTGAAATCCAGCAAAGCCTGCTGCACTGCCATCAATTCTTTTAAGTTTATGTGCAGATGAATCTGTTAGGTGCTCCAAGTCCCTTGTATGCCCCTGCCTTCCAGATGTGCCCCCCATGCATAATCTGAGGCTTCTGTGGTGAGTGTCTGGCTGGCAGGTGGTGGGCAGAAAGGCAGATCCTTGTTCTGAGAACAGGCTGTTGCCCACCAGAGGAACTCCATTTGTAGACAGGGAATCAGGGGAGTAATCAAGTCCAAGCCCTGTGTGTGTTGACACCAAAGATTCTTGAGGTACCATCGAAGTTTTCTCATATGCAACCTTGCATATGGGATCATCAGGATACATGAAGCCATTAACCCCAGTGCTTGCAGGAATTGCCTTGCAGAGAGCTGGGTCATGCTTGCTAAGTTCTTGAAATAAACCAAATACCATCTGGGTGGCTGTATTCAGACTCGCTCCCAGGAAAACAATCTCCCTTGTAGGAACCAACTTTGACTTCTTCTCATTGAGAGTGTAACCCAAAGAAGTGAGAATGTTCTTCACGAAGTCCAAATCCTTTTTTAACTGTTCTAGGGAGTTTGCTTGAATGAGACAGTCGTCCAGGTAAGGATAAATTTCAATGTCCATCTTCCTGCAAAAAGCAATGGCTGGTGCCAGGCACTTTGTGAAAACTCTGGGAGCAGTAGATAAGCCAAAGGGCAGCACAGAAAATTGGAAGTGTTACTCCTCAGCCCTGAAATGAAGAAACTGCCTGCAACTTTCCCTTATTGGGATGTGCAGATAAGCCTCCTTGAGATCCAAGGTTACTAGCCATGAATCCTTGCCCGGCATTGGTAGTAACTGTTGAAGGGTGAGTATCTTGAATTTGGGAATCACCAGAAAAGTGTTTAGAACAGACAGATCCAGAATAGAGCACCAGATGTCCCCTTTTTTGGGTACCAGAAAAAGTCTTGAGTAAAAACCTAGGCCTGCCTGATTTGCAGGAACTGGCTCTATAGCCCCCATAGTCAATAGAGAAGAAATTTGATTCTCTATCTCTGCCCTGAGAGTTCTGGGAATGTCTGGGTAACCTTGTAGAACAGGGAAGGTGTGAAAATAAAACTTGTAACCTTGGTTTACTATGTTGAGTACCCATTTGTCATCTGTGATGGTTGTACATGCCCCTGCGAACCTGGCTAACCTTCCCCCCAAAGGAAACCCTGGGCCCGCAGAGGTAGGCAAAAGAAGGCCAGAGTAAATGAGAATGCTTGTTTTGGGAAGCTGGCTTAGAACTCCCCAATTTAGCAGCAGAAGTATGCCATTGTTTAGTCCTTTGAGGGGCAGAAGCCTGCCCTCTGGGAGATCTGTAAAGTACAGTTGTGTACCTACCATAAATGTAGATGTTCGAGTATATTCACTGTTGCAGTCATTACAATTGGGTTATCCTGCTGGCAGGCTACCCGCAGTCAGCCTGAATTCCAAAGTCTAAGTCCGGCGTCAGTTGCTGTCACCTCTTCCCTGACGTCAGTGTGCCAGGGGTATAAAAAATGCAGCAGATGCCATTTTCTTCACTTTTTCTTGCCCAAGATATCAAGTGCCCCCAAAAGGGTAGGCTAAAATATGTCAGTAAAGCATACATGCACCAAAGTAAATTATTCTTTCCTCTACCAGCAAATACACCCCATAGGTTGTATAGAATAGAGAAGTACAGATAAGTTCCAGCAAAGATAAGGGGGCTGGAGGGTGGGTAACCTGGACTGCAGCAGTGAATACACTCAAACATCTACATTTATGCTAAGTGTACACAACTGTACTATGTTCATCATGTTTCACTGTTGCAGTCATTACAATTGGGTTGAATCCCAAAGCTATGGTTGGGAGGTTGGTGCTAAATAGGATTAGGAGCGGCTATGAGGCCCTGCAGAACTGCAGTGGCAAAGCCTGCCCTGGATTTAGAGTAGAGTGGTAAGTGATAGTGCTTTGTAAAAGTGTGCACTGAGCTCCAGGTTGCAGCCTCTAAAATGTCTTTGGTTGGTACTCCTCTGAGGAAGGCTGCTGAAGTGGTTGCTGCTCTGGTTGAATGTGGCCTAATGGCCTTACGCACTGATTTGCCATGTTGTGAATAGCAGAAACGAATGCAGTGGCCTATCCACTTTGAAATAGTCTGCTTTGAGATAGCCTTTCCTTGTAATCCTGCAGCATATGCCACTAGTAATTGCTCAGTCTTTCTGAAAGCTTTGGTTCTGTCCAGGTAGAAGCGTAGCTGTCTGTGTATGTCCAAAGAATGCAGAAGTCTCTCACTCTTATTCTGTGGGTTTGGATAAAAGGTAGGTAAGTGAATAGTTTGGTTAAGGGCCACACTGGACACTACCTTAGGCATAAATGTTGGGTTTGTCCTCAGAAAAACCCTATCTGGATGGAAAATGATAAAAGGTTCCACAGCCATGAGTGCCTGTAGCTCTGAGACTCGTCTTGCAGAGGTTATTGCTAGGAGCAGAGCTGTTTTCCAAGATAAAAACGTTATATCAGCTGTAGTGGCTGGTTCAAAAGGAGGCAGGGTGAGTTTTTCCAAGACATAATTGAGGTCCCATGCAGGTATTGGTGATCTCCTTGGAGGGCTTAAGTTTTTGGCTCCTCTGAGGTACTGCCTTAGTAAAGGATGAGAAAAAACAGGTGGCTCTGTATTGTAATGAGCCGAAATGGCAGAGGCATGAATCTTAATTGATGAAAAGGATAGGCCTTTGTCCAGCATCTCAGTTAAGTATTGCAAAATCTGATGAATATTTGGTACAATCCTGTCAATTCCTTGTGTCTGGTTACAAGCACAGAATCTCTTCCATTTTTCAGCATAAGATTTTTTGGTACTAGGCCTCCTGGCCTCCAAAATAACATCCATCACTGCTTTAGAAAGAGGGGTGGTTTGAATGACTAAAATATCCACCATGCTGCCAGATTTAAGGTCTTGAGTTGGCTGTGCAAGATCTGGCTGTTTTGTTGGGACAGTAAGTGAGGAATTTGAGGTAATGTCCAGGCTGGGCATTAAGATGGGTTCCTTAGGATTGGGTACCAATGCTGGCGGGGCCAGTCTGGGGCAATCAGTATCATTTTTGGCTTCTCTTGTCTGACCTTTAGGAGTACCTTGGGGAGGAGGGGCAGTGGAGGAAAGGCATATACTGCTATGTTTTTCAAGCTGAAAGATAGAGCATCCGCTTTCCATGCTTGCTTGTGATAAGTCCTTGTGCAGAATCTTTGTAGTTGGCAGTTGTTAGGGGAGGCAAATAGATCTATGTCCGGGCATCCCCATTTCCTTGTTATTATGCTGAATATTTGCGGATCCAATTTCCACTCGTGGGGATCCATGAGGTTTCTGCTTAGTTCATCTGCCAGAGTATTTATCTTTCCTGGCAGGAATTGTGCCTGCAGATGTACTTGGTAAGTCAATGCTGTGTCCCACAAAGCCATGGCTAGTCTGCAAAGGGGGTAGGAATGAGTGCCTCCCTGCTTGTTTATGTACCACATGACTGTGGTATTGTCCGTTTTTATCAGTAGTTGTCCCGGATGGAGTTGGTCCTTGAAGGCTGTCAGTGCATTCTGAACAGCTAGCATCTCTTTCTGATTGATATGTAGATGCATTTGGCTTGCGGACCATGTGCCCTGAATACATCTTGTCCTGGGTTATTATGTGCCAATTTTGATGAAAAGTGCTAGTTTTCCCCCTAAAGGTGTTGCCAGAAGATAAGTGCTTGGCGCAGGCAGGGGGAAGTCATTGGAACTGTTTCCTGTATGGCTGTGATTTGTCTTCTCCGCTTTTGAAGGTAGAAGCACCCCATTGTTTAAACCTGTATGTGCCTTGGGGCTGGGACCTGCCTCTAGGGTGTCTGTATCTGCCCCTTTGTGGCCGTCTGACACTGGAAAGGACCAATTCTTTATAGCCAGTGTCTGCTAAATCTTGGAGGTTGTACCTGTAAGAAATCCTTGACTGTTTGCATAGATTTTGCTTTGTCCTCCATTTTCTTCAACACCTCCTCTGCTTTAACACCAAACAAGGCATCATGCTGTAATGGAGCATCTAATAATTTTTCTTTAACATGATCATGTAGATTCTGTTCCTTTAACCAAGCATGCCTCCTGATGACAGAACCTGTAACAGCGGCCCTGCAGGAGGCCTCCAGAGAATCAAAACCACATTGCAAAGTATGCTTTCCAACTTGTTCAGCTGCATGTAATAAATCCTGTATTTCTTTGTTTTCTGCACATTCAGAATTTGTCAACATTTTCTGTTTAAGCAGTGACATAATATATTGCTGATATTTAAGCATATGAAACTGACAATTTAAAGCCCTTATAGCCAAGGTAGCAGAAGTGTAAATCTTTTTTCCCCATCTGTCCAGTGCCCTATAATCCCTGTCAGAGGGGGTAGGGTTTTTTGCAGTGGAAGCCTTGACCCCTTTGGGATCCTGAGAGATAGTTTCTGGGTCAGCAGCAGGGTTTTTAAAAAGAAATGTATGTGAATCAGGAACCCTGTAGTATCTGTCTGGCTTAACAGGAGCTGGAGGCAAGGAGTCATGAGTCAGACTGGACTCTGAAAAAACATCATCTACAATGTCTAACACAGGAGGAATAGCAAGGGGCCAGTGCTGAGGCAGTAAAAGGAAGTCTCTGAGCCTTTTCTTAGATTCTGAATAATCTTGGCTCTCCCAGTGAAAATGCTCCCTCATGGTATGCAGAGTTTCCCCAAAAGAATAATCCTCAGGAGGAGAGGCTGAAGGGATAGATTCTTCAGCATTAAAATCCTCATAGGGAGGAAGAGAGTATTCCTGATCAGAAGAGGAATCAGATGAAATGGAAACCTGATCTGAAGATTCATATTCTGTCTCTTGCCTGTGCCTCTTATCAGGAGGGGGATGGGAACCCCTGATCAAAGTAATTAGGTCTTCGGCCATTTTGAGCATCTGTTTCTAGGCATAGAGACATGTCCATGGGGCTGCTGTACTTGTTTCTTTGTCTTTAAAGGTGCTTTAGTCTTTGCCTTTGAAGTTGAAGTCGTTTTTACATATAATTGTGTTGGCCTGAAAACACCCTCAGAAGCCGATGCCTGCTCAGCGGCTCCGGACCCATCTGAGGGAATAGTTTCCGAGGTTCCAATACTTTGAGTTTCCAGCGGCCTAGTTGGCTCCACGTAGGAGTTGGTAGCGGCCTGCAGCTCTAAAGTAGCAGGCATCAGGGGCTGTGAAAGCACCTCACTGAGAACCGGCGACTGGCTTAGAAGAAGCCTTGCCGTCAGTTTTGGACCTCGGATGCTTGTCCTTTTCTTTTTCCTTGCATTTCTTGTGAATTGTGGTAGTCGGATGGCTATCCGATGACATTGTGTAATTAAATCTTCTGCCAAAATAGTGAAATGCAAAATCGTACCGACACTTAATAGTGCGTTGGTTAAATCTAGCACAGAACCTACAATTAGCAACGTCGTGGTCAGGGCCTAGGCAAGGAATACAGTAGAAATGAAAGTCCTTATGAGGTATTTGCTTCCCACAAGAAATACAATTGTTAACTTTTTCTGACATCGGCCTGGAGCAAGAAAAAAGTTTCCCCAACGGGGTACTAAGCTTTTAATGAAGACTTCGGATCTGAAATTCGAACACGAAAATCTCAGGAGTCGGCCGACCGGCACTTGTGAACTGCTTTTGCTTTGGGCACCGCGCGGCAAGAAAGACTGAAGAAAATGGCGTCGGCTGCATCTTTTATACCCCTGGCGCACTGAAGTCAGGGAGGAGGCGACAGCAACCGACGCCGGACCTAGACTTTGGAATTCAGGCCGACTGCGGGTAGCCTGCCAGCAGGATAACCCAATTGTAATGACTGCAACAGTGAAACACAATGAACATCCCCTAGGCCTAGAGTGACCCTCCTTGCCAGGATCAGGGAAAGACCAGTTCTTGGAAGGATAATGCCTACTAAACCAAGGAGGCTGAACCTGAAGGAAATCTTTTACAGCTTGCATGGATTTCACCTTATCCTCCAACTTTTTCAGTACCTCCTTAGACTTGTTACCAAAAAGGTTGTCTTAATGCAAAGGAACATCCAGCAATTTAGATTTTACAGGTTCAGAAAGAGGCTGCTCCCTAAGCCAAGCATACCTTCTAAAAATAGAACCAGTGGCTGCTGCTCTGCAGGAAGCCTCCAATGTGTCAAAACCACAATGAAGAGAATGCTTATTAACCATAGTGGCAGAATTTAGTAAATCTTGTAATTCTTTGTTCTCTGAAATGGAAGGAATATCCCCAAGCTTAGGCTTAATAGCCTCCAAAGTATGCTGCTGATATGTAAACATGTGAGAAAGACAATTCACAGATCTAATGGCAAGAGTTGCAGAGGTGTAAACCTTTTTACCCCACCTGTCCAAGGCTCTAGACTCCTTATCAGAAGGTACAGGGTTTTTAGCAATAGTAGCCTTAACACCCTTGGGACCTTGAGAAATAATCTCAGGATGTAAATGCACGAAGAACAATACAGCGCACAGGTGGATCACAGCAACAAACTTTATTGAGCGCTTTCGTTAGCAATAAGCTATTGACTTTTTCAGAATACCGGAAGCTTAATTTACTTCCTTACTTATACACACTCATTAAAACATGAGACTGAAAACAATTAAACAATTAATTATTCAAATTCATTAAAACTATGCTTGGGGGTTGAACCACAAACTACAAATCTACTTAAAACAATTTAATAACAGAATAATGTTCAAATGATAAAACTTGTTGCATTTGTAAAGACCCCCTCTTTACTTCAAAATACTGAACAATATTGCACTGACCTTCAACTTGCAAAATCCATTAAAAACACCGTATTTAAATATGGAATTCAGCTCTTAGTTTAAGAAAACTTGATATAGAAACTGTTTCATTAAGCCCAGATGGACATATCACATTACATTTAAGCTGCCACATCAATTCACGTAATTCTGAAGAAGTCAATAGCTTATTGCTGACGAAAGCGCTCAATAAAGTTTGTTGCTGGGATCCATCTGTGCGCCGTATTGTTCTTTGTGCATTTACAGTTTGGTTTTAGTGTGTTTTGTCTGTTATAGAAATAATCTCAGGATCAGCAGTAGGGTTTTAAAAAAGAAATTGATGAGAATCAGGAACCCTATAATACCTATCAGGTTTTCTGGGAGCAGGAGGAAAAGAATTAGGAGTTAAAGAATTTTCCATGAAAACATTATCCACAACTTCCAAAACAGAAGATATAGCCAGAGGTTTATGCTGTGGCAAATCTAAAAATTGCCAGATCCTCTTCTTAGACTGAGGGAAATCCTGACTTTCCCATTTAAAGTACTCCCTAAGAGTATTCAAAGTATCCCCAAAGGAAAAATCTTCTGGAGAGGAGGCAGAAAGGATAGAATCCTCAGCATCAGAATCCTCAAAGCCAGAAAAAAGTTGAGAATTTCCTTCCTCACCAGCTGAAATACTGGAAATCTCAGAATCTGATTCAGACAAAACATCAGGAGACAATTCCCTAACCCTCTTGGAAGGGGGGATGAGAGCCCTTAATAAGGGTAAGAAAATCACCAGCCATCTTTACCATCTGTGACTGAGGCACAGGAGAGGAGGCCGATGCCCGCTTGTTGGTAGATTTGTGGCTGAAAGGTTTACTAGTAATCCGGTGGGACTTGGGAGGCCTAGCAACTGCAGAAGTCTGAGCTAAGGTAGTTGGTCTGGCTCTGGTCTCATGTCGAAGAGAAGAGGCGTCAGAAGCCGGTGCCTGCATAGCAGCTCCGGACCCATCTGAGGCGGCGACAGGTGGAGGGTCTGAAGACAAGATAGCAGCTTGTGGCATGGAGGACTCCATAAAGGTCTTGGCAGAGGCCTGTGGCTAAAATTCTGTGGACTGTAGGGGCTGTGAAAGCACCTCACTAGCTACCGCTGGGCCAACGACCAATTTCACCAGCGCGTTGTCAGCAGCTTTAACCCTAGGCTTGTCATGGTCCTTGTCCTTGCGTTTCTTAGGTATATCCGAAGTCAGGATTCAAGAAGACGCCATACCGATGAACTTAGGCTAAACTCCAAAATGCTTATATAAAATCTTAGCTCTACAGCATATGGTATGCGGGTTGAAGGAAGCACAGAGGTCACAGTTAGGGACGTCATGCTCAAGGCCCAAACAAGTTATACAATAGGAATGAAAATCACGGTGCGGAATCTGTTTTCCACAGGCAAGACAGTTATTAACTTTATCTGACATTCATTAAAGCAAGAAAAGAGGATCCCCAATGGGGTACTTATCTGAAGGCGTCTTTAACCTGGTAGTCGGAATGCAGAAAGAAGGTAAACGACTGACCAGCACTAGTGTGAATTGCATCTGCTTTGTGTTCCACGGCAAGAAAGACTGAGGAAATGGCGTTGGCCACCTCCCTTTATACCTGATGTTCTGACATCAGTTTACAACTGATGGCAGCTGACGTCATATACCAAGACTCTGGTATTCGGGCCAACTGACGGCTACTGGGAGCCGGATAACCCATATGTTAGGACTGCAACAGTGAAACATGAAGAACATCTTACTCATCACTTTCTTCAGTTCTTCATAGGATCATAGGAGGTTACTAGGCTAATGGCCCTGGGGCCCTTATAAGCCTAGCCAAAAGTTTATCCCCAAAACAAAAACCTCAGTCAGCACCTGTTGCCCCTGTCAATGAGGGACAAAGGTGGAATCCTCTGGGAAATATTTATGGTTTCCCATCCACTCATCAAGGTTGTGTCTGAAGAGGGTCAGTGAGGTACTCTGTTTGATATGTATTGGAAGTCTATTCCAGAAATGGGGCATCCTCTGGGAGGCAAACCTGTCTCTCCAGCAGGTTCTGTTGATGTCACATATTAGATTTAGGCCTATTGAGCAGGTAATGCGTGAGGAGTTAGACTTACAGATATGGAGCATCTCTAGTAGGGCAGGGTCCGATATTGCCTTGTAGGCGAGACACAGATCACCTCTGAGCAATCTGTATGATACCGTGTAGAGTGATAAGTGATTTAAGCCTGTCCACATAGGATAGGGTTGGAGGCCATGGATTCTCTTTGTGAGGTATTTCTGTGGCCTTTCCAGTTGGTGCAGGTGATTGGAGAGGTACATACTAAACGGAGCATTATACTCAATTATAATTCTAATAAAGGAGGAGTACAGAGAGGTAATAACCTCCTTTTTTCTGGATACACTCCCTTTACTTATAAGATGAACCAAGTAAAAGGTTTTTCTGACTATCACTGCCACATGATGGCAGAATGTGAGATTGTTGTCAACCTAAGTACCCAGGGCTCTTACCACAGGTTGTGTACTTAGGGGGTTGCTGTTGATGTGGTAATCAGTAGGGGCTGTGTTTTTGCTGAATGGTATGATAATACATTTTTTTGCATTTAACTTAAGGCCATGACTTTGGTACCAGTTATCTGTAGCTGTGAGACCCTCTTGCAGTATCTTAACATCAGCTGGGGAGTCAATGACACCACCCAACTTACAGTCATCTGCAAACTTGGTGAGCCACGGGCCCTTTGTCTTTACCTGGAGCTCTGAGAAGTATATGCCAAACAGTAGGAGTCCCAGGACAGATCCTTGGGGAACATCACTAGTGACAGGTCTTCTGTTGGAGGTGGCAGTCCCTATTTTGACCTTGTGGGTCCTATCTTTGAGCCACTTGGCCACCCATCTGACTTGATTCAGACTAGGGTGAACACTTTTCTGAGAATACCCTAGCTACCAGGGCAAGCGGACCGTCAATAATCTGTGTTATTTGAGCCTGGGGATGGCCCAATTTACAAAATAAAATAAATAAATCATGGCTCGTGATTGCAATTGTACTGTAATGTTTATTGTTTAAGATTTTATCCTACTCCATTTGCAAAGGTACCGTAGTTAATGACAGGTGAGCAACTCCAACACTTCCATCCCAGTTCTTAAAGAGTAGACTTGGAATGGCAGTGGGAAACACACTAACACAATAAATTATAATGAAAGATAAGAAAGAAAAAAAAATGAAACAATCTGAAACCTAGATGATAAATGTTTATACACCACACCACTGTGATATTGTTTGTTTTCACTTTGAGCATTCTAGAGATAACAGCCAAGCTGACATTCTTGAGAGAATACACTAATAACTATTTATTTTATGTTTATATGCCTTTTCTTCAAGTGCCTTAGCCAGATTCCTTGGACATTCAGACATCTCAAAGACTGTCCCATGCCAAGGTCAAAGCATCCGTGGTCAACTAATATCTGGGCTCAGGAATGGTAAAGGGGAGTTATGCACAATAATATCCACCTACCACAAGAACTCCTTCTTGACAGAAAGGTCTCAGGGATCTTCTTTTCTAGATACTGGAACTGTTGAACCCATGGGTTTGTCAGATACCACTGGATTCTTGCCATGTGTGTCCTGTGTGAGATACCATAAGGGTCATTGCTGACATATACCCAAGTAGAGTGAGGAAGGAGTAGATTATCAAGAATGATCTGCATGCTATATGCAGAACTGCTGGTTCTTTAAGGTTATTCTTTTGTTCAGAGGGAGGGGATACCCTGCATGCTCTGTGTCAAGAATGCCTCCCCGAATGGTCATGGAGTGGAATGAGAAGAGATTGAATTTTTGTAGGATCACAGAATTACTGAGGTGCTGTAAATAATGGGGGATCCAAGTTAGAACCTCCTGAAGTTCTTGCTGCATATTAACTGGGTAGTGGTAGATGTTGATTTCCTTGAGCCTCAGGTGTACAAAGACTGCAGACAGGCACTTGGCAAAGACTGGATGCAGAAGAGAGGGAGATTGCAAATAAATAAAATAAAAGTGTGAGTCTCCCCCCAAGAACACAACAAAGTTTTCTGTGATTCCAGTGTAATTAAGAAGCTATTTCTTGACAGAGGTAGGAGGAATTTTACCATTAGGCATTGTAAGTTTCTTTCACCTAACAAAATTGTCTGGTCTGAAAGATCTACTATAGGCTTCCAAGGTATTTCTTTATTTGGGTCTACCAACATTCCCAAATAGTAATTCTGACCCCTCTCTCTCTCTCTCTGAGTGATGTTAACAACTCACTGTGAACGGCAGGAAGCCTACATACAGAGTTCAGCAGAACTGTAAACTTAACTAGAAGAGGTACACCACCACAGTTCTAGAAAAGAAACCTAGATATCTGTGATAGCAACTCATGTGCAGCAAAGATGGCTAAAAATGCAAGTCATAATGCAATATGCTACAGCCATAAAGTATATACGCTTTTACAGCCATTTCATTCTCATAGTGTGGCATGTTGTGTTGTACTCAGTTTTCATTGAGGGGCATGTGATGTCTTTTCAGAATGGAGAATGCAGCACATACCCATAATGTAGTTTACTTAGTTGTTATTACATCAGAAGTAAAAATCTTATATATTTCTCCAGACAAAGTAACACCTTTGTAAATGCAAACTTGGCATCATCATAACTCAGTGAGCTAAGGGTAACAATGTACTGTAGTCAAATTCAGCAGTGAGCTGAGCTGAAATCCCTATGGATAGAATGACAGTCTTGGATGCATGTATGTATCTGAGTACTCTGTTATGATTCCCCAAAAGTTTTGTTAAGAAGTCTTAAAGGTGGACTAACACATGGGTAGTAAATACTGGGTCTCACAGGCATTACAAAATCAAAGTTTGGCATGTTGCATTACACTTATGTATGAATGCCCCAATAAATGTCATTCTTGGTTTACAGTATTATGTGGTACTGCAAATGTGGGACATTATCTTCCCTCTTGCACCATTCTCTGAGAGGGGTAAGTGAACATTCCCATCTCCCCAGTGTCTTGCTCTCCAGCACCTAAGTCTTTAGTGAAATATGGATTTTCTGGGGAAAAGTTACGGTTTTTATCCCTCTAATTTTTTCCTTAACTGTATTTTGTACCCAGGCATCTTGTTGCAATTCTTTAAAAGTTATGTTAAGAGGTTTCAAATAGAGACTGACATACAGCCTTTACACGTGTACCAAATGTATAATTTTTCAGGCATTTCACTATCATCGTTCAGTATACTGCATTATACTTGGTTTCCATTAGAGGTGGGTATAAGGCTTCTACTCAGGGAGAGGAATGCACACATGTCCAGACTATATCTTTACTGAGGTGTCACTATATCAAAAGAAACAAAGTATATATTTCAAAAGAAAAAAAACAACAATTTTGGGACCAAAACTAGAACTCACCAAAACTACATGTGGCAGGATTGCAGTTAAGTGTTCACATGTAGATCCTATATGATGATTTTATAACATTAACTCCGATATGTAAATATGATAATATTCACATATTTAAAAAACAGTCAAAAACAAATAAAATTTGGGGATAATACACTGTGAAATGACCAGTTGAGAAGGGGTTATCAACCTATAAAACAAATAAACCACACCACACAGCGAAGAACCACTAATAATAACAAAATAACAAAACACAAACTTCGCTGTAGTAAGTATCACGGTCCCACAAATGATGCTGATGACTCAAACTAAAATAAAATACTTTATTGCACAATAATTTAAAAATCCGTTAAGCGCTTTCATCTACTGATAGTAGACTTCCTCAGAACACCATTGATTTAAAAAAGCTGGGTTAAATACATGACTTCAACCAATCAATTGCTCAATCAATCATGGTTATTAACCATTTAAAGTGCTCAGTGCAGTTAAAACTAATACAACCGTCAGTATTAAAACACATTATAACTTAAATAGTTTGAAAATGTATAGTTTAAAAATATATTTAAAACAATTCACTTCCCTTTAATGTATTTTAACTTCTAATACTGGCTTAGAAATATTGTCAACCTATACAACAAACCTGAGTTTTACATATTAATGAAGGCAAGTTAAAATACAATGTATATTCCTTCTTGCCTACTACTAATAGGAAGTGCATTCACTAAATTATGTCAGAATAAATTAAAAATCCAAACACTGGCAGTGTATGTTAAACTGAATTCAGACAGTTAAGTTGATTTACTATTGTAACAATGTAAATATATATATATATATATATATATATATATATATATATATATATATATATATATAATTTTAAACCACTGCCATAAAAACTTGATATTCTGACCTGTTCTGACTGAATTTTGAGTTATAGTTATATGAAAGAAGCACTGTAAAATGCCACTGCAATATTAAGTTTTACCCAAAACATCAGAAACTTTTATGCAGTACTTTTCCTCTCCTTGTCTGCTGACCATCAAGCCACCAACATAGTGGCTATCACCATTTCATTTCTCTATATGACACACAAAAACTGCCACAAATGGCTGTTACTTTGGTAGTCATCAGAGTTTTTTCAAGGATTATTTTTCAGCTGTGCATACCTGCAAGTTTCTAAGGGTTGGGCATGCAATAAGACCATTTGCCATTCACTTCTCTGTGTGATACTGCCTTTGCATAACCCCACTTCACTTGAAGACAAATGACTCTGTCGACTTCTGGCCTCCACTGGGGAAGTCAGGCAGACTGTACATCCTTGGAAGCATTCCCATAATCAATCTCATTTGAAAGCTGAGCAAACTCCATGATATTATTCCTCTCCCTTCATCAGTGAGCTTTTCAAGGACATTAATTGAGCCAAGGTTGCCTGGGTCATAGCTATAGCTTCATCTCTTTATGCCATGAAGTTGGGAAGTCATCAGAAAAATTGACATAATCCCTTAATGCAAGTTTTTGACAAGTTTATCTGAGAATTTTAAGAGGAAAAATGTACAGGAAGGCTCTCCCTTCTATATAGAAGTCTTAATGAAGTTGCTGGGGGACAGCATGTTACTCTTACCTGAAGAAAGCGATCTATGATACCAGCAGCCTTATATATATTGTCAGGAGGTAAGTGAAGCATGTTACAACTCAGTTTAAGCTTTTTCACCAAGGCATCACGCAAGGTTCCAGTGATTTCTTGCCCCTCCAAGTACCATTGTTTAATTGGTTGTTCTGTCTGCCAAAACAAAAGGCAGTGTGTGTCAAATGTTATAGTGTCTTTAGTTAAGTAAACATTACATAAGCTACTGAGAAAGTATCTGACAATAATAATTACCACAAGTATACTAAAAAGTGAAGAGAAGTTGTGGATAGTAATTAACAAAGTGTTGAAGGATTTTATTTGGGAAGGGAAGAGGGCAAGAGTCGAGTAGGATATGGTGATCCTTCCAAATGAACAAGGAGGTTTAGGATTACCTGATTTAGCTACACAGTTAAGGCTTTTATACATAACATAAGCAGAAAGGTACAATTCAAAGTGGAAAGGGATGATGATGAAGCAGGGGGTAGTCCAAGAAATAAAGAAAGAGATATTTGAAAAGTATAAAAAAGAAATATGGATATGGGAAAGAAAGAGAGATTTGATATGGTGCAATATTTATGCAAAGGAGAAAGCCAAATCAATCACTGTAAAGAAGACAGCCCCAAAGATATTTGAAGAGAAATACAGGCAAAGGCATCCAGATATAGAAAACTGTACAATACAAAAAATAAGACAAAGAGGAAAAGTAGAAAAGGAGATTAGTAATGGAGAAGTTAAATAAATGGAAACTGAGGTTATGGAGTACCTGCATAGTGAAGGATTTAGTGTAGAAAATCTAAATCAGAAAGCACCACAATGGGATAGAGTAATGGATATCCAAATTAAGGGGAAACCAGTGGAACAGGAAGCAATTGGTCAGGTGCCATATGAAGATAATTTGGAGCCTTACACAGGAAACCAGTATAAACATTTACTTGAAGATAAACAGCAAGGGTAGGAACAAGAAATTCTGGTGCAGTCAATGTTGAGGAGTGATAGGCCAGTGAGTCCCCATATGATAGAGCAATGGATGGCACAGGATGAAACTGATGAGATTGTCTCACAGGAAGATGCTATAGAACCTTCTATAGAATGCCCACAGGAATTGGAAAACAAGGGATGTGCCCTCCGTTTGGAAGAAAATGACCTAAGAGAAGAATTGCTTGATTTAATAGACATGGACAGATATATCAAGATCAATGAAAGAAATAGACTGCAGAAGGTTAATAAAACCCAAAAAGTCAGAAGTCTGATAAAACAAATGAACACAGTAATTAGTACTGTACATAGAGATCTATGTGATATAACAGAAGTAAACATGATATATTACTGTGCAGCTAAACTAATAACTGATAAAGTTTTACCACAAGAACACAGGGTAGTGAGGGAAAGGAAGGGGAGAAATCAAATGCCATCATGGAAATATCAAATGGAGAAAATTATAAAGCAATTAAGACAAGAAGTGTCACTGTTAGAAGACTATAGAAGAGGGAATAGATCAATAAAAATACATATGTGATAAAAGCAATGCTCAATATTAGAACAGATCAGGATCTATCATGCACTATCGCAAATAACAAACTAAAAATTTCAGCACAGGTGGAAAAACGTAGAAGATACGAAGATAAATATAAAGGAAAAGTGCAAAATAAGCAATTTATTAATGACCCAAAAAGGTTTTATAGAGAACTGGGAAATAAGGTAAAATGAATTGAAAGATTGCCAAAAAAAAAGAAATAGATACATTTTGGGGAATTATCTATGAAGATCCTGTGGAACATAACAAAGATGTTAAACGGATAGAAGAAGTAAAAGAAAGAATAAGAAGTTTAAAGGTACAAGATATGAAATGCAATGAAGTAACAGCTAGAGAGAGTGAAACAAAGTTAAGAAAAGCCTCTAAATGGAAAACCCCAGGCCCAGATACAGTACCTAACTTCTGGTTAAAAGTATAAGCATTTTTGCACAAAGATTTAGCATGAGTAAGAACTATTTATATGTGCACCCAGAACAGACACCAACCTGGCTAACAACAGGAAAAACAATGGTCCTACTTAAGAGTGAACCTGCAAGCTACCCTAAAAATTATAGATCAATAACTTGCCTTCCAACGATGTATAAACTATACGGGGGAATTGACACCGACAGAGTTTATAGTCATTTAGAAGAAAACTCAATTATGGCAATAGAACAAAAGGGCAATAAAAGAAAGACATATGGAACAAAGGATCATTTGCAGTTAAATAAAGTCATAATGGAGAACTGTAAAAAGGGGAAGAATCTAAGTATGGCATGGATTGACTACAAAAAAGCATTTGATAGTATCCCTCATTCATGGATAAAAGAGTGCTTAAAATGTATAAAATACACCCCACACTGATCGACTACATTACAGTGACCATGAAACAGTGGCAGAACACTTTGCAATTAAGCCATGGTAAAGGACAAATTGTTATTCCAGGGATAAAAATTCGAAGGGGGATATTCCAGGGTGACTCTCTGTCACCATTACTATTCTGCCTTGCCCTTAATCCATTAAGCTCTTAACTCAACAACTTAGGCCATGGCTATAATCTGGCTCCTAGAAGACAGCAAAGTGTAAAGACTTCTCACCTTCTCTTTGTCGATGATTTAAAACTGTATAGCTCATCAGATGTCATCAGATGAGAAATTGAAAGCACAACTGCAAGGTGTCAAAACTTTTTCAGATAATATAAGAATGTCATTTGGTCTTGATAAATGTGCAAAAGCAACCCTTAAAGGAGTTAAACTGCAACTCCAGGAAACCATCAGTTTGGGACAAGAATGTGATATAAAAGAACTTAAGCAAGAAGGAGTGTATAAATATTTGGGAATTGATGAAGGATCAACAATAAAACACGAGCAAATGTGAGTAAACCTTAGTAAGGAATACTTCAGAAGACTTAAATTAATCCTGAAAACAGTACTGACATATAGGAACCAAACTCCAACCTATAAACCAATTTGCTCTTCCTGTCCTGACTTACAGTTTTGGAGTGACTGACTGGCCCCAAAAGGGGTTGGATAGATTAGACAGGAAAAGAAGAAGGATGCTTCATGCTCACCAAATGATTTATAAAAATCAGTGCATACTAAGATTATATTCCCCATTCTGAAGGAGGGATGGGCCTCCTTGAAATTGATTATATGTATAGATCTGCAATCGTAGGACTCCAAACATATCTGCTGACCTCACAAGACCCAAATGTAGCGAAAGTTTTGAAACATGAGGAGAATAAATCTAAAATTACTTCTCTGCTTAATCTAGCAGAAGCTTATCGGCATCAAGCAGGAATAGAAATCAAACCAGAAATAGATAAAAAGCAGGCAGCAACTGAATGTGCCAAAAACAAAAGAAAGAATATAAGGTGAAGGACCAGATGAGAAGGCAAGAAATGTGGAAAAAGCATAAATATAGTTGCAAGTATGGAAAACTTCTGGAAGAACTCATGTTAAATAGGAAAGAACTCAGGAATGGTTAAGGAGAGGTGAATTCAAACCAAGAGATGAAAGATTAATATTGGTGGCCCAAGACAGTGGGGTGCGTATACGTTGGTTTATAAAGTCCATTGAACATGTGGGGAAAACAGACAAATGTAGGTTCTGTAAAACCGAATTGGAAACAGTTGCACACCTTGTTGCAGGTTGCAACATACTAATGGCAGAAGGACTGTATACTGAAAGGCATAATAATGTGGCGAGGCTGTTGCACTGGGGATTGTGCAAACATTATGGTACTGAAGTGACTGAAAAACACTGGAAACATGAGCCACAAAGCATCATAGAAAATGAAGAAGTCTACATCACATGGAATCATCCATTACCAACAGTTCAAAAGATAGATGCGAGAAAACCAGATATCGTGGTTCAAGAAAAGAAGACAAGAGTAACATTGATCATTGAAATCGCCACACCCAGTGACTACAGTGTCTTGCATACAGAGATACACAAAGTCTTAAAATATTAGGATCTGCAGGCAGAAACAAGAGCAATGTGGAAGAAAGATACCCAGACAGTTCTAATAGTAGTAGGAGCAATGGGCCTTATAAAAAAGAATCTACAATCATATTTAGATATGTTGCCAATCTAAGTAACTCCATACGAATTGCAGAAGGAGTCATTACTGGGCACATTGCGGGTGCTCTGAAGAGTATTTTTGGCTGACATCAAAGATTGAAACAATACCAATTTCATGAACTTTAACCGTACTTTGGCTTAGGAATGGGGTCCACTCCTGTCATAGTATTAGAAACCCAAAAGACTTAGAGAAATAAAAAGATTGAAAACATTATATTCATAAAGTAGCAGAAAGTATAGTAAAAATTAAGCCAAAATGGAAATGGAAAAAGGAGATTCTAACAATAGGGATGACTGCAATGAGGGGTACAGAGAATAGGCAAGAAGGGTCTGGATTGTACTAGAGGAAGCTGGTAAAGGAATCAAGTTATTGGGAGCAAATAATTAGACAGGGAAAGGTAATAAAATGGGAAGAGGCCAAGAAGACTTTCAGTCATGTCTGCAATCTTAAGGGCAACATCAAACAATGTACAAAATTGGTTGTAGATGGCATCACCTATACTCAACCAGAAGATACAAAAATTGTCTTGCTGATAAATTTAGCTCAAACTTCACCTCCTCATCACCCTCAGTTATCTGCTAAGAAATACCCTCCACCATTTCCCCAACAACTATCATCAAAGAACATGTTGCCACTGCACTCTCTAAAGCTAAAAACATGGCTTCAGTCGGTAATTATTATATACAAGGCTGCCTCTTAAACAGCTTGAATCAGGATCTATCAGGCCCATTAGGATCTATATTTAACCACAGCCTTTGGACTGGCTTTGCCCCGGTAGAATGGAGGACAGCAACAATCATCCCTTTGTATAAAAGGAGAGCATAAAATGACCCAGGAAATTACAGACCCATAAATTTGACTAGTCTTTTATGCAAGACCATGGAAAGAATAATCATGGACCTGAGAAATAATGACACAGGAAACATCCAAACATTGGATCCAACCCTATTGAGCTTTGTCATAGGCAGGTTATGCCTACTAAATCTGGTGGGCTTATTTGAGAAAGTCACTAAAGCCACGATGAGGGTAAAACAGTACATAACTACCTACCTTGACCTGGCCAAGTCATCTGACACATCCTCACTCAGGTATTATTAATAAACTCTCAAAACTGGGGATAAATCCCAGTGTCACCAGATGGATCGCCAATTGGCTCACGGACAGGACATGTTAAAGTGGGTGAATCCATATCCAGCAATAGGCCATTTACTAGTGGCATGCCACAGGGCTCAGTGCTAGGACCACTCCTGTTTGGATTATGCTTCTTTGAAGTCAAGGCTAATGGGGGAGGCCTCTGGATGACAAAGTTTGCCAACAACTGCAAGCTGGGAGCAATCATTGAATCCCCCAGTAATGTAGATATCCTTCAAAAAGGTCTAAATCAGACAAATGATTGGTGCCAAAGCCATGGCCTAAAACTTAATGTGAAAAAATGCATGATCATACCCTTTTGGAAGTCAAATACCCCTGCAAATTATAACATTAATAGCACACACCCTAAGTGTGGACTCAGAGGTGAGAGATCTAGTTACACAGATAGATGGTAACATGAATTTTGACCACCATGTGTCCACATTGGTGAGGAAGTCCTTCTATGTGGCACAGCTTATAAGTAATGGTACAGCATCCAGGTCCAAGGAAGTTATAGTTCCACTGTACTCAGCCCTCATTAGACCAGTAATCAAGTACAATACACCATTTGGCATGTACTTAACTAGGCGTTTACAACAGCTGGATTGACCTCAGAGATTCCTCACAAAGAAAATACAGAGTGTAAACAACAAGTCCTGTGTGAACAGACTAAAACCCCTATCCCTGTATTCTGTCTGCTACCAACTATTAAGGGGTGGTCTATGCCTAACCTACAAAATGAATACAGCCCTAATGCATCAGTTATATATCTGAAGACAAACAGCGTGAGGGTCACCTGATCTAGGAATCTAAATCTGGTCTGTGACTCTAGCAAAATATCCCGGAGAGACAGATATAAGTCTCAGAGTTTATCCCCTCTCTGGAACAGACTTCCTATTCATGTTAAGCAGAGCCTTTCCCTGGGCCTCTTCAAATGCAGTTTTGATCAATGGATGGGGAATTGTAAAGTCACGCCAGGGGTGGTGTCTGTGTCCCTTATGGATAGGGTCAGTCTGTAAAATACTTAAGGCATAGGCAAAAACCTGTGCCATCCTCTAGCCCCTAGGGACCATATATCGGGTAATATTGACTAAGCTTGTAAGGACTCTTAAGCTGTTAGCCTAGTAATCTATGAACCAATGAACCTATGAATAATACATTTGGATTGTAGGCTAGAGATTGCCTTCCCTATCAGGGAATGTATCAGAGCACAGACAAAAAAAAGGACAAGGGAATCTTAAATAAAAGACATACATCGGTTGAGTTTTTAATTGAATCTAGAATAGAAGCTGCTGTTAAAAAAGGATAATTAATAGGGTATATAAAATATTGCATGATAATTATAGGAATCAATCAGAAGAGGTCAGAAAAGATTTGGAAATGAGATTAGATATGCAATTCATTATTAAACAATGGGAGGACAGATGTATGGCTCTCAAATGTGGAACAAAATTTAGAAGATTTAGGATTTTTGCCTGGAAGTGTTTGCATAGATGCTTTTATACCCCAAGCAGACTCTGGGAGCATATGTTCTAGAGTGTAATAAATTTGCAAACTTCAAAAATTCCCTACAGAGTACTCTGTCAGGAATACTGGGACAGCAAACAAGTGTAACTATGGAAATTATTTTTTGAGCTGGGATACAGGATCTGAATTGTTTAGACATAGCAAGCCTTGTTAAGTTTAATTCTGGTGGCTGTCAAAATGTTACTAGAATATGGAAATCGAAATCTAAACCACTTATACTTGAAGTAGTGTACATTGTAACACAGATAAAAGAACAGGAAGTGGAATCTTTGGAAAAGAGTAGGAGGAGAAGTAAATTACATGGAAAAAAATGGATATTGTGGGAACAATGCATACAGAAAAATGTTTTGGCAGAGTAATGAGGTTCAAGAGAAGGCAGGAATTGAACCATTTATGTAATGTTGCTTTGCTTATATGATATATAATAATACATGTGATGTATAACATTTGTAAATGTGAACTTGTTAATATGGCTTGATTACCTTTATATAAATTTAAGCTGGCCTACATCACTAGTGATTATTTAATAAAGATATTAAAAAAAACAGCTATATCAAAACTTAGAATTCAATTGCAGCTCACAACGGAACATTTCAGGTCTATGGTTAATCATCGGATGGACTAAACATCAAATGGCAAAAGAGCGAAAGCACATGATCAAAAGTCCATTCATCGAACCTGTGAGACGGAAAGTAACTAGTTGGCCAACACTTCACTGTCTCACTTTTCCCCACTGTAGTGTGATCTCGGAGTTGGTATATACAGTGGATATAAAAAGTTTACACATCCCTGTTAAAATGCCAGGTTTTTGTGATATAAAAAAATGAGACCACAATAAATCATTTCAAAACTTTTCCCACCTTTAATGTGACCTATAACCTGTACAATTCAATTGAAAAACAAACAAATCTGTTAGGGAAAAAAATATAAAAAATAAAAAAAGTACAATATGCTGGTTGCATAAGTGTGCACACCCTTAAACTATTACTTTGTTGTGTGTGCACACCCTTAAACTAATACTTTGTTAAAGCACCTTTTGATTTAATTACAGCATTCAGTCTTCTTGGGTACACACCTGCCATCAATTAAAGAGACTCTGATTAACCCCAAATAAAGTTCAGCAGTCCTAGTAGGATTTTCCTTACATTTATTCAGTTGCCTGCTACAGCAAACACCATGGTTCGCAGAGAGCTTACAAAGCATAAAAGGGATCTCATTGTTGAAAGGTATCAGTCAGGAGAAGGGTACAAAAACATTTCCACAGTATTGGATATACCATGGAACACAGTGAAGACAGTCATCAAAAAGTGGAGAAAATATGGGACAACAGTGACGCTGCAAAGAACCGGTTGTCCCTCCAAAGTTGATGAAAAGACAAGAATGAAAACTGGTCAGGGAGGCTACCAAGAGACCTACAGCAACACTGAAAGAGCTGCAGGAATTTCTGGCAAGTACAGGTTGTGTACTACATGCGACAACAATCTTCTGTAGTCTCCATATGTCTGGACTATGGGGTAGGGTTGCAAGATGGAAGCCTTTTCTTAGACAGAAAAACATCCAGGCCCGGCTAAAATTTGCAAAACAATACATCAAGTCTCCCAAAAGCATGAGGGAAAATGTGTTATGGTCTGATGAGACCAAGGATGAACTTTTTGTCCACAATTCCAAAAGATACTTTTGGTGCAAAAACAACACTTTGCATCACCAAAAAAACACCATTCCCACGGTGAAGCATTGTGGTGGCAGTATCATGCTTTGGGGTTGCTTTTCTTCAGCTGGAACTCAAAGTGGAGAGAATTATGAACAGTTCCAAATACCAGTCACTTTTGGCCCAAAACCTTCAGGTATTTGCTAGAAAGCTGAAGATGAATAGGAATTTCACCTTTCAACAGGACAATGATCCCAAGCATACATCCAAATCAACAAAGGAATGGCTTCACCAGAAGAAAATTAAAGTTTTGGAATGGCCCAGCCAGAGCCCAAACCTAAATCGAATAGAAAATCTGTGGGGTGACCTGAAGACGGCTGTGCACAAGAGATCCCCTCGCAATCTGACAGATTTGGACTGCTTTTGCAAGGAAGAAAGTGGGCAAATATTGCCAAGTCAAGATGTGCCATGTTGATAGACTCCTACCCAAGAAGACTGAATGTTGTAATTAAATGAAAAGGTGCTTCAACAAAGTATTAGTTTAAGGGTGTGCACACACAACAAAGTATTAGTTTAAAGGTGTGCACACTTATGTAACCAGCATATTGTACATTTTTTTATTTTTTATATTTTTCCCCTAACAGATTTGTTTGTTTTTCAATTGAATTATACAGGTTATAGGGCACATTAAATGTGGGAAAGGTTTTGAAATAATTTATTGTGGTCTCAATTTTTTATATCACAAAAACCTGGCATTTTAACAGGGGTGTGTAAACTTTTTATATCCACTGTATAGTTAGGGGGTTTGAAATATTGCTGTTTGTGAGATGGGGAAGTGTTGGTCATGGTCAAGTAATCACTTTCACCGTCTCACAGGTTCGATGAAGTGCAGGTTCGATGAACAGACTTTCGATAATGTGCTTTTGCTGTTTTGCCATTTGAAGTTTAGTCCATTCAATGATTAACCATAGACCTGAACATATCAGAGTGCACCAACTTTCATAAAGAACAGTACTTGTGCATCTGTTATTCCAAGGAGCACGATTAAAGTCTTCAGGATTCCAGCATGCATTTGCTGCTGGCAGCTGTCTCAAAAGATGAGAGGATTTAATGTTCTGAGTTGAGTGCTCTATTTCACAGCTGAAACAACAAAGCCTACATTCTTGAGGATTTTTAATCCTTTTGTCTTTCTCCCCCATTATGTAGGTATGAGTACTGCTACTGCAGCACAAAACTGTTGTCAGAGCATGCAGCCAAACATCTTAATACAATAGGTATGTTAACAGTAGCCACATATTTTTCTACTTTGTATTTCAAAACAGCTTTTCTTTCATAGTTTATATATACTTACCTCAAGCTGCCTGAAGTACTTGTAAATATCCTGCACATACTCACTACATTTCAGTACATCTCTAGTATCGTCAGCATCAACATCTTCAACATGAAGCAGTACATTTGAAAAATCTTGTCCCAGTTCTTTCTCAGGAGTAGAAGTACAAGTTCCCATTGTGAGTAGGACTGCAGGCACCTGCAAGTAAAGTTTGGACATTAGTTCAGAAAGCAGGTATTTTACGTTTTATGATTCATTTCTGAAGGCTAGGTAACAAAGCATTTCCCACGTGCACATACAGAAATGAAGCAGAAAATCCTTGTGTAGACATTGCTTAATCCCTGGAATATAAAAGAGGATTTTGACCTCTGAACCCAGGACCTCCAACATTCCATGCTGTTTATACTGCCACTAGACTAAACAGGCAGTCTTAGTATAGTCAGATTCAAATTGTTCTTTCCTTTTACTGTCTGTTAGGGGTTACTATATACCAGCGGGTATAGGATGTGCGTACACACACACACACACACACACACACACACACACACACACACACTTTCTTTGAAAGGCAGTATATCAGTCATTCAAGAGCACCAGTAAGTTCTTACAATTTGCAGTACAGCAGATAAGTTCCTGCAGCAGACCACCAAGCCATAAGAAAAGTTTTAGTAACTGTCTTTTTAACGAGCAGAGCCACAGAAGTGATTTGGGTGTATTTCCTATTTCCCATCCACTCATCAAGATTTTTGTTGAAGAGTGCTAATGAGGAACTTTGCTTGACATAGATGGGTAGCTTGTTCCAGAGTATAGGATGTCTCTGGGACAGGAATCTATCCCTCCAGCATGTTCTGTTTATTGTGGTGACAAGGATTAGGTCCCTAGAGCGTGTAGCTCGGAGGGATTGGGATTTCTTTAGGTGTAGCATGTCCAACAGCTCTGGGTTTAACATAGCTTTATATGTTAGGAAGAGATATCCTCGGAGTAGGCAATATGCTGCAGAGTAAAGCTGGAGTTTTTTGAGACGGTCAGTATAGGGTATCTGTTTGAGGCCAGTAATCCTCTTTGTGAGGTACTTCTGTGGCCTTTCCAGCTGCTGCAGATGTCTTGTGAGGTGCATTCCAAAAGGGGCATTTCCTGGATAAGAACTCTTTTGTGATGAGGTGTGCCACATAGAAGGATTCCTGACTACTGTGGCGATGTGATTATCAAAGGAGACTACTGTCCACCTGGGTCTCAAGGTCTCTTATCACACATTCGGCATTAAGTAGACTTCCGTTTATGTGGTAGTTCATGGGTACAGAAGTTTTACCATGGGGATGACTATGCACTTTTTGGCATTGAGCTTGAGGCCATGCCTCTGACACCAGGCATCTGTCTCAGTGAGGCCCTTCTGTACGATGTCCACATCATTTGGGGACTCGACTATGGCTCCTAGTTTGCAGTCATCTGTCAACTTCATTAGCAAGAGGCCTTCTGTGTTAGCCGGTACTTCAGAGAAGTAGATACCAAACAGGAGAGGTCCCAGGACTGAACCCTGTGGTACTCCACTTGTCAATGGTTTGAAGTCAGATTTGGAGTCTGCAACTTTTACAGTGTGGGTTCTGTCAGTGAGCCAGTTGGCAACCCATCTTGTGACATAGGGATTTATACCTAGTTTAGTGAGTTTAGCTATAATTCCAAAATGGGGGATGATGTTGAAAGCCTCGACGAAGTCAAGATAGGCTGTGTGAACCACCTTACCCTCGTCTATGGTTTTGGTGACTGCCTCAAAGAAGTTGATCAGGTTCAGAAGGCATGACCTGCCTTTCACAAACCTGAACTGGGTGGGGTCCAGAGTTTGGCGGTTACCAATGTCTTTGTTTATGAGTTCCATGATGATACGCTCCATGGCCTTGCAGACTAGGCTCGTCAGGCTAGTAGGGCGATAGTTCCTAGGATCAGTGGTGGCTCCCCCTTTGTGGAGTGGGATAACTTTTGCTGTGCACCATTCAGTGGGCACAAAGCCTGACATGAGACTATGAATGAACATGGTGCTTAGGTGGGGAGCCAGTTCGTTCTGAAGTTCATGTAAAACCCAGCCTGGGATGTTGTCCGGTCCCGTGGATGCAGTGTTTTTGGTTTTAGAGAGTGCAGCTTTTACCTGCATAGATGTGATTATAGGGACTCTGCATTCTTCCTGTATAGATATGCGCCCTTTAGGGGGTGGGGGGGGGGGGTAAAGTTAGCATTGAACCTATCTGCCACAATGTTGGCAATATCAGTTGGTTCTGTAATTTGCATGCTATTGTGCTGTAACTCAGAGAAGATCTGGGTGTTGCCATTGAGATTCTTGACATAGCTATAGAATGCTTTGTGGTTGCCCTTAGAATCAGTGGTGATTTTGTTTTCATAGCTAGCTTTGCGGGATCTCAGCTTCTTACTGAGGCTGACCAGGAAGCTCCTCCACTCATGGGATTTTACTCTCTTTTGCAACCGTTTCTTCCTTGTGTTGTAGAGTTTGTTTATGGCAGGGGACCAACAGATTGGCTTCCTTTTTTTGGAGGATAGCATCTTGGTTCTGTTTGGCAAGATCCATGCACTCATGTAAGTGCTTATAGAGTGCATTTGTGTAGGATTCAGCAGTCATAACTGTATTGTCCATCTGCATGGGTGTTATGAAGTTCACCACTTCTGTCTTAAGAAGCACGAAGTTGGCTTTGGAGAAATTTTTTACCGTGGTTTCCTTAATGGTGGGTGGGGGCAGGATGCGGATATCTAGGGTGATTAGCTTATGGTTGGATCTGACCAACGAGGAGTTGACTTCAAGTGTGGAACACTGGTCACTCATGTTGGTAATGACTAGGTCTAGGATATTGTTGCCCCTGGTGGGGGTGTGGATAAGTTGATCCAGGGCATTAGAATTTATGAATTCCAGAAAGCGTTGAGCGAAGGAGTTGGTACATGAGTAGTTTTCCCAGTTAATGGTGGGGTAGTTGAAATCGCCCATTATTAGGGTGTTTGGTTGAACCCTAATATTTTCCAGTATATCAAGAAAAGAGGAGTGGGAATCCTGGGGCATGGTGAGGGATTTGTAGCAAGCTACAATTTGGATTGCAGTTTTGCCCAGAGTTAGTTGCACTTGGATAACCTTAGACGAATTATGCTGCACAACTAGCCTGGAGGTGTGGCTATCCTTAATGAATATGGACACACCTCCACCTTTGGTGTTCTGGTTCAGGTTAGATGGCCGAAAAGTATGGTATGAGTTATAGCCTGGTAATGCAGGGGTGCTCTGTAGCGCCTTGAACCAGGTTTCAGTCACTGCACAGATATCGATGTTCTCCATTTTAAGGAGTGCCTTGAGTGAGTGTATTTTGAGATTTAGACTTCTAGCACTGAGTAGCATCACCCTCAGTTTTTGCTTGCCTGTTCTTGTTACGGTGGTGAATTTGTCATTTGAATCTTGCCTAAAAAAGCCACTATAGAGGCAGCAAGAGCCTTAGCCAGTATCTGGAATCCCAGGGGCGACAGGTGCAGGCCATCTCTGGCAAAGCATTGTGGTCTGCCGACCATGTCGTCCCAGGCAGTCAGATACTGGATCCCCTTAGAATGACACCAGAAACTTAGCCAATTGATGATCAAGAAACTAAAACCTGACCTGGATATTTATCCAGCATGGAGTTTGTGAGAGAAGGTCATGTGTGTTAAATCTAATCCATTTTTTTTTTCAAAATATTTGGGAAGCAGTTCATATGGATCTGTCAGTAATTTAATCTATTTGGACCTCACTAAGGCATTTGATTCAGTCCCTCACAATGAGAGTATGAAGACAGTATGTAAAAATAATGAGTATCTAACAGGCTCATTAATAGAACATTGAGAGTTAAGTCAGAGGATGTTAAATGTAGAGTTACACCTTTTACTGTGGATGTACCACAAGGGTCAGTTCTAGGACCACTTTTGTTTACATTATTCATGTCAGACTTTCCAGTAGATACTGGAATATAGATTAGCAAGTTTGCTGACCACATGAAAGAATAAACCTACATTGCAGAGATTTGTGAACTCCATATGCTTGTGGTCATTGAGAAAGCAAATGGACTTTAATGCCAAGTAAAACAAAAGTATTACACTTTGGCAAAAGTAATCCCTGGCCATTGACTGCAGCTGACAAATGCATTTCCTAGACAGAAGTCCAGATTAGCCTCATCTTCATTATTCCTCTTGCCCGAATGCCCTCTTTTTCTCATCATCACAGCCCTGTTGTGGAGATTAGGCTGAGATCATGAAGACTGCTATGTCTTTACAGTAGACTCTGATTTGCCATGCCTTTTAAACTTCATACTCCATCTAAGATGTTAGGAAAAATAAAAGTCAAGAAAGGGAGCAAAACCAAGTTTAGCAACCAAGTATCTATCAGACCTGAAGATTCCCCTGTTGACAACATAGGTCCTTTTGTCACTACTGGAGCTAAAATTTCAGGTTATTTATTAAGGAAACTGTCAAGACAAAACAAATAGATATGCAGTAACATCTACATTCCAGGTACACCTGCAGCCATCAAGACAGATGACTCTTATCTGTGGCAGTACTATCAAGGGAAATAACTCATATCTACAACAATACTACTCAGCTCTCTGTCAAGAAGGACTGTTGGCGTAGACAGTAACTTTCCCACCTATGTTAGATCCAACTTATCCAGATATGGAAATCTGGGTTTGGCACAATTTTAAAGTGTTAACAATTGCATAACTCTGGCCCAAAATGTGATTGGTGATATCCTTTTAATGCATTTACACTACAGTTCATTTTTCCTGTTAAACAATACCCTTCACCATCATGACTGCACAAATTGCTCATTAGACTAATGCAGATCCATTAGCTGTGACAAGTGTCCATTGCACATTTACTAAACAGTCACCCCCCCCCCCCATCTTCAGAGTGGCACTTTTGTTTTAAACATCCAGAGCTAGCCACCGGCAGTGTGATCATTGCTTCTAGGTGATAGTCACTGTTAATGCAACACTCTAACCCAACGCACAAGATGGGAAGAAGGAGGTTCATGCCAATGCCTGTGCCAATTAAACATGACATTTTTAAAAAGTGACATAGATACATACACAGTAACAGAAAAGAAAACAAACCACCTTTCGTTCTTATATATGCATCCTTATGAAAAACTGCTTCTTCTGTGAAGGGCACATTTTATTACTAATTCTCAGTTCTGCATTATCTCCCCTAACAAACACTTATTATACCTACTTCTAAACTGTTTGCATACTGCACACAATGTGGTGTGAAATGTCTTCATTATTAGGAGTTTTCTACAGAAATTAAGGCTACACTGTTTCAAGAACAACTACAGCAAAACATTAACAAATCTTACCTCAAGTTCTTTTTTCTGCTCCACATGATCTACTTTTTCAGTTAATACATTAAATTCTCCAGGTTGCCATTGATTCACCATTATTTCAGTAACACATTCCCCTTCCTAAGGAAAAAAAAAGCATTTTAGCCTGATATATAATCTTATGTAAGTCAATTATGGCATCTCATAGTATCTATACAACTCAGTATGTTGCTGAAATTGTGTATATTATATATATTCTACCTTGAATGTTATAAAATATTGACAACCTAGCTACCTTCCAATTAAAGCAGACATTTCCACCATTTCTCACTTCATTTACAATTGTTTTCACAGCCATCTACCAAAATCACAAGTAAAAGTCTTGAAGAAACATTTAAATTATAATTGGAAGGCTGTCCTAGGCACAGTGGTCAACCAAGGGTAGACATAAGTAGCTACAGTATTAACTGTTACAGAATAATTTAATGCCAAGGATTTGTCTTGGCTGCTGCCTAATTCTCAGATATTAATTTATTTCTGTTTAGTATATACGATGTAAAGGAAATAACACAAGAACAAGACATGAACTAAATTTCAAGCAAAAGAAGTGGACTGTGCCACAGTATTATACTCCCACGTATCTACTAGGCACTGCACCTAAAATCACTAGTAATGTAGCATACAATTTAGATCAAACCTGACATTATTCTAGTGTTTTCCCCTGAGAATGCCACCTCACATGCATACCATATCTCACAACTCTCTCTGATTTCACAGAATGTTCCTTACTTTGCCTCATATTTTTTACCCTGTCCCTCAAAAAATTTCGATTACTGGTATATCACCCACGCAGTTGATTTTCTGAGGATATATGTTCATAGGCAATTACTGGGCAATTGGTCTACAGACTATTATGCACCTACCCAATAACCAGACAGTGACCAAAGGTGACAATCAAAGCCTGTACCTTTTGTCTGGGAGGTAAACACCTAGGATTACGCTAAGGACTACAGTAAGTCAGTAATGTCAGTCATTAGAGTTTTATACGTCTTATTGGTAAAAAATGCATGTTGATACAAAACCTGTTGTTCTGATAACTTTTTTGAAGAGAGTTAGATTAATATTTACAAATTGCCCCTGATTTTGGGCCTTAGTCACACGTTATTTTTGGCTTTGTTCAGATTTCTTGAGCAAGTAATTTGAGAGGTATGATGCACACCACTGGACATTTTGGCATCATGAAAAAACTAGAAAGCACATTTTCCTTACTCTCACTTTAGAAACTGTGCTCTGGTGCATAATTATATTAATTTAGTGTCTAAATGCTAAAAGAGAAAAACTGATAAAGCTGTTGTTTGAGACTACTCAGAACTGTCTCCAGAGTTCTACTTGCTCAAACATATACTGTGTATCTTGTTACCTACCTACCTCTTACCCATGCATATGCTGGTATCTAGAGCCAGAGCTAGATCATAATCAAACATGGCCCTACCCTAGCCAGGGTAATGGATTGCACCCCCTCCTAGCCACTGCAGTGTCCCATTACTTGGCTATTTCTCCCCAGTTAGCATAAACACTGCTCAAACCTGTCAGTGTGCAAACTGTTTCTTCTTTACTTCTACAATGATTACAGATATTTGGATTAAATGTAAAACTTTTATTTTAAATTTTATAGCACAAACATGACAGCCATTTGCTAAACAACACAATACAGTCTCTCAATGAAAATAGACTTAACCATAAACAACAGTAAACATCTTTGCCTTTCAAACTCAGACTCACTGAAATTGCACTGAAACCCACATTCAAAGAAAATGCATCTGGCCAGTGGCAGATTAAGTTTAACTTTGGTCTGTTTTAAAACTATAGGGCCATGTTTATATGCATGTGTTCTTTGATTCCCTTTCCTGATTGTATTAAATTATATTCCTTATATAATACAGCATTACTTGTTAGAGTGTGTTTTAAATTTGTAGTTTTGAACATTTTTCCAGTAAGTAATGAAACAAAACATATGAAACAAAAATGACAAAACTACATATTTCAGAACATTTCAACCACAAAGGGCCACTCAAACTTCTATCATTACAATCCACCTATATCAATCAGCATGCACAATATCTGCAATAAAAGTTATCTGACTAATTCCACATGAAAGAGATCTGTAACTAATGAAGAGGATGCTGCTGGCAAACAACTTTACATGTTGGTGTTCCATGCGCAAATTCAGTGCCTGGTACACTTGAAGAATAAATTGCCTATGTTACATTTAAAAAAATGGTAAGCTGGTAATATTACAATAGGGATTGGCTGGCAAACTAACAGATCCATAGTTACTAGGCATCTCATCCAAACGAGGACACACTCAAAAGTACAGCACCCCTATCCCTCTTTAAAGTGTACTGCTGTGTCAGCAATCCATTTACATGGTGTGGAAGTAGAACTCACAGCCTTCTGCACTAAAGGCAAGTATGCTACCTGTTGTGCTACATTGGTTACAAAATCTATAGCACAAACACTGACAGTCATTTGCTTAACAAAACAGGTGTACATTGAAAACAGACAGTATAAACAATGGTAAACTTCTCTTTCCTTAAAGCTCACATTCCGTGAAAATGCACTAAAACTCACAATTCCTTGTAACTCTACTAAAAACTCAGACTCCTTAAAATTTACTGAAACTCAAAATTCCTAGAAAATGCACTGAAACTCACATTCCTTAAAAATCTACTGAAACTCACATTCTTTAAAATGCATTGAAACTAACATTCCATAAAAATGTACCCCTGGAGACTAAATGAGCAGTTTGTGTAGAGGATTCAGGATCTTGTCTCCTGTAACTATGGTATAGGGTTTCAGCCTGAGCAGGTTAATTAACTAACCGGCCATCCTAAACTAGGACATTTCACACACACACACACACACACACACACACACACACACACACACACACACACACACACACACACACACACACACACACACACACACACACACACACACACACACACACACACACACACACACACACACACACACACACACACACACACACACACACACACACACACACACAGACACACACACACACACACACCAATGAAGGAAGGAATGGCTTGTCTCACAATGCAGCAGGTTCTGTAGCAGGTCTCAAGGTCTCCTTGTTTAAATCCAACAAGAATACATTTAAATCTGTATCTGTGTGTGCATCATACTAAAGAAGCATGCAAAGATACAGAGTGTGCCCTTTTTTTAAAAAAAATGTTTAATTAAAAGTTGTTGCAGCCCCGCAGCCAGCAGGCCCTAAGCAGCTGCCTAGGCCACCTAGCACTAGAGCTGCTGACTTGTAAAACTGGAAAACAGTCACCTTCTGACAGCAGTCTTTTACTTTCCTCCTCCAGCCTGTCTTAACAAATTGAAATCCCTTACTCATACTCTCACCTCAGCTGTCCACAACTACAAAAAATATTGTGATGCTAGGTGATTTTGACCTAAACTACCTAGACCCCTTGTGAAATGACACTGCCGAATTCCTAGTCAATAACAAATGTATGCAGTTAATGAATGACACTACCCATCCAAATCTCCAAACCAAAAATCACTTCCTCCTGGATCTGCTAATCTCTAACAAACCTCACATCATCTCCAGTATATCTTTTCTTCTGCCTTCATTCAGCAACCAGTCCCCATTAGCCTTCCAAATTATCTTCCAGTCACCCAAACTGCCCTCAAAATAGCTACCTTCAGACACAGATCCACCATCCGTGCAAACAACCTCAAAAAACACTTAGCAACTTTTGAATGGTCCCCCATTACCAACTTACAGAACCCCAAATTAGCTGCCACAGCTCTTACACATACCCTCCTTCAACTTCAAGACAAATTCTTCCCTCTCACATAACATCTTTTCAAATACAACAAAACCCTCTGGCTACCTACTGAACTGGCTACCTACTGCCCTCAAATTTAGGGGCAATGGAGACAAAAACAAACCCTCACCAGGAAATCGTACTGTCTTTACCACTCTATGTAACCTAGCTAAGCAAGCCATATACATGCACAAAACCAGCTATTTCAAAAACAAACAACCTGCTCTACTAAGCAAACCCAGACATTTCTGGTAGGAAATAAATCTTTTCACAGGCCAAAAAGCTACAGATCCCAACTCCTCTCCTATCACCATTCAGACCTCTCAAGGCCAACTCTCAACCTCTGAATTCTCAAGGAATTTGGCCACCTCCCTAGTACTGAAACCTTTACCTCCCCCATAACTCACCCAGCCCCCTCCTTTCATTCCCCTCTTCTGTTTTAAGAAAATTACTCACTAAGACCTTGACCCCTTAGTATAAGACATACACCTGGGTGCACCTCCTGGCACAGACAACCTACTCTCTTGGTTTTTATAACTCTGCAAAGACTTCCTTACCACACCTCTTCTCCATATTTGTAATGGCTACTTAATTTAAAATACAATGCCAGACATATGGAAAGCTATTCTTGTCAAACCTCTTCCCAAACACCCTCAGCCAGAAAATCCCTCCCTCTTCTACTCTAGCTCCATCCTCCCTACACTTGGGAAAATTACTTGAAAAATTAATCTACAAGTTGTCCACTTACTTCCAACTGTACCACCTCCTCACTCTTAAACACCATGGATTTTGGGCTGGCCAGAGCACAATGTCAGCATTATGGTCACTAACAAATGAGATTCTTCTCATCATGGATTAAAGAAACCTTTCAGGAGTTGTCTTTATTGGCCTTATCAAAGCTTTTGATCTTATTAACCATTTCTTGCTCCTTCACTCCCTTCAAGAAATCAGGGTTAGCCCCACCACTGTCACCTGGATTCAACATTTCTTAACAAATAGGTAGTGTCCCTATCACCTCCAGCACCACATTCCAGATGAGTCCCCCAGGGATACTCACTCCACTGTTGTCATCAATATTTATTAACAAACTACTGTCTGATTTCCCTAAACTTCCTAGCACTCTTTATGTAGGTGACATGGCTATTCTTTGATCCAGTCCCTCACATTCAAATATTCAAACTTAGCTTCAGTCTGACCTCCACCCTGTTGTTTTTTGGTGAAACAAACATATGCTACTCATAAATCCACCCCAAACAAAAATATGGCATTTGGAACCTCACAAAAAAGGGAATAAACCCTAAAAATATCAATATCACAGATCTCAGTGGCTCCCCAGTAGAAACAACCACATCCTTTAAATACTTAGCTTTATGGCTAGAACAGTCACTTAACTTCCAAATCCACTTTGAAAACAGCAGGGAAAAAGATCATTTTTCTTTTATTCTGGTCTTGAAAAATATCTCCCTTTCTTTCCACACTAGCTAGGGCTGCAATAGGAAAAGGAGTCTTCTAAATATGGGCTCCCCATCATAGCCACGACGTCTAAAAAAAACTCATCCACTCTACAGTCCAGTGAAAACAAAATCTGCCAATTTGTTTTCAAGCCCCCCAATGAACCCCATAGCATTACCTTCTCCAAAGCCAAATGGCTACCAGTCTACCACAGAGTTGAGTTAATTCTAGGGTCTCTTCTTTTCAAACTACTTCAGGGAGGTGCCTTCCCACCTCTGGCAGCTAAATTCCATAATAAAACCACCCATTCAACCTTTGCAACTTCTTTCAATTAACTCCCTCACTCCAGATATCCCAAACCAAACTGCAATGTACCAACCATTCCTTCTCATTTCTTCCATCCAAACTCTGACAATCCGTGTCTATATCATAACACTGACAGCTTAGGTTGTCGAATCCTAAAACATCGACACCTAAGCGTCGAAAGCTAACAATAGCGAATGGCCACATCATCGAATTCTTTCCTCCAGAAAGAATTTGGGTGGCCATCCATAAACAAAATAAACAAACACACCCAAGCATAGTGGGGGGGAGCTTCACTCCCCACACCCCCCCAACTAAATATACCAACTCCGAGATCGCTCTACATTGGGGAAAGGGCAAATCCCCAATAATGGCCATGCAAATTCTTTCCCAAAGAAAGAATTAGATGATGTGGCCATTCGCTATTGTAAGCTTTCGACGCTTAGGTGTCGATGATTAAGCATTTGACAACCTAAGCTGTCGACAATTCAATAGGAACCTGACAATCTTTCCCCCCCTCACTTAAAAGAAGTCTCCTCTTTCCCCTCATTCAGAGCATAACTCAAAAGACACCTCCATCAAAAATCTGACTGCAAGTGCTTTTCCATTGGACACATAATCTAACTCCTTCCTCACCTGCATCGTCTACTTTACCCGCTGTCCACACCTACTGCTTCCCTCTCATATGTACCACTGAAATTAACTCACAGTTGTTTTTTTACTCTATTAATAATACATACATATTATTTCAATTGGCTATTTGATTATCTACCTTCTGTGACTACTCTGTGTTTCTGGATTTGTTCTGTTTTATTTATTTGTGAATTTCTTCAGTTGGTCTGTGCCTGCATATGGTCTATTGTGATCAGTGTACTGACACAGTAAACAAACTAAATAAGACAATCCATCTAGGTGTTGTGGTAAGAAAAGACGAGTAAAGGGGAGCAGAAGATGGGGCTGGTAGCAACAAAGAACCTTTTTGGCTGCCTCAGTGATAGAAGCAGTCTTCTTGTGAATGATGTTACTAGGCCTGTTAATATTATGTATGCATGTATTTATTTTTGGTCCCATTGAGTAACAAACGTCAGTCCCTCCATCAATTGAGCCATTTATTCCAGTAAACCAAAAAGTATCATCAATAAGGCAGCCACAGATTTTAATATTTACTTTCTATTTTTAAGCCCTAGCTCTCACATATGCTCATTAATGTCCAAGGGAGTTGGCATGCAGTTTGCTTTAGATTTTCATGCCACTTCTCCACATAAGGGTAGTCGGTTGGCATAGTGATTAAAGTGTTCATCTTATAGGCACAAAGTGCAGGGTTTGATTCTCACATGGGGTAATTGGCTGGGCTTAGAATGGTCCACAAGGGTAGTTAGTCTGGTACTAATTTAGGTCTTTGCTTGAAAAGATTTGAAGCCTGCATAAATTAAAACACTTCTGGTGATTCCCTGCTGTGTTTCTCACCCACCCTCCTGTTTGTTGGTCTGGTTTTTAAACCTGGTGATTTTAAGCTGCCCACCCATACTGTAAATTGAGATTGATAAGCTCCTCCCATCCTACACTGTTGTTGATATTCCAAATTTTTTATTTGCCTTTCCTTGTGCTTAGATTGAGAAAATGCATTTTGCCTTCCATTGTCTGTTCTACTTGATCTGACGTCATTACCTAGCTACCTGTTGGATAAAGTAGTGTATTTTACCCTCTAGCAAACAATTGCTTTTATACAAAAGAGGTCAGTGGATTTTCCATCTAGTGGGTCTTGGCTCAGTTATTCAAAGCAAAGTAATGTTATTGAATAATCACACTTTTATACGCTGTTTAAAGTCCACAGCTGTATCTGTAGCTTTAAGTGTGTTTGTGGTAACATTTTGTACAGTTTAAGTTTGTCTGTGGTAGCGTTTCACTCTGGACACTCCTTTACTGTGCTTTTGCATTGGGAGGACTGGGATTGTTCACCTGGTAGGTGTTTACTTCATCTATATGAGCTGATAACACACAAAAGGGCTGTAGGTATTTTTTTTTTTGCACTTCTCTGCACTTGATTTGCACTGCTGTGATACCTAGACAGCATAGATTAGATTCAGACCTGCTGAATTTAGCCTATTATTGATACACTTGAGAACTAAACCAGCCATTTTACATTAAGAAAGGCTCCCATCCACCCTTGTGGCAGAAGAGTGTGAATCCAGCCTTGTCTGAGCTGGGGATTGCTGGATGAAGGTTCATTGTGTGCTTTCCTATTGGCAGATTAGCTTAAAAGTATTATAATTTTGCCTGCATTTAAGCCTTGCATTTGTGTGTTGCAGCACACCATACAGCAGGGGTTAAGGGGTGCCCTGTATAGATGCAGACACCTTGAAACTCAAATCTTTCCCTAAGCATCTGTCAGTGGAACCCTCCCAAGCTTCCCTACTGCACTATGGGAATACCGAGCAGCATTGCCACACTTATCACCAATAGCCTTCAATAGAACAAGCACCTTTGTTAGTCCAAAAACAAAAACTGGTCAAACAAGCCCACTCCCTTCTCTAATAGTACATACAGTAAAAACCTGCTATAATGGACGGGCAGTTTCCCATCATTTCAACGGCCAGCCTGATTGACACGGGCATCCTGAGGCAATGCAGTAACTGCCTCATGGATACTGACAACCACTTACTCATAATACAAATACCCTATGTCAGAGATGAAATTATACTATGAAATTGGAATCAATTCTCTCACGTAACAACAAACTGGATATTAAACAGGTTGTCAGCAAACACACTTCACCTCTCACACAAAATCAGGTCCTGACACACAAACCCACATACACAGAGGTACTTACTAAAAGCCTTCCAAAAGATCACAGACATCACAGAAGTAAACCACTTGCACACACTGCTATGGAAATAGAAACCATTACACATAATAACACATACATCAGTGTCTCAGCAAATAAGACGCTAAGGCAAAACACCTCAAAACCTAATGTCTTGGTCATGGGTGACTCCATAGTGAGGCACACAGATGTTCCCCTCACCAGGCTATACAAAGAGAAGGTCATAGTCAGCTGCCTGTCAGGTGCCAGGATCCATCAAATCACATGTGCACTACAATTACTTAACAAGTACTGGACTATATGAAGAGAAGCATGACTGAACTCTCAGATTATGTGCCCAGGCAGGTATAACCCTAGCCCTAAGCAACAATCTACCTTCACCCAGGATGATGCCACAATATAAACAAAAAATGATTGACTTCAACAATTGGCTTAGCTTGTGGTGTCAGTCCAAGAGGATCCAGTAACTGTCAGCCTGGAAAGATATTGCCGACAGGCCATGCTGCTTTGCTAGAGATGATCTGGACCTGTCTCCTCTAGACTTTCGGATACTGGCACAGGTGCTTGCCTCCTCCATAGTGCCTTTTTTAGGCAAAAAACATCAACATTTCCAATGTAACAAAATAAACTCGAAAGAAACTCAAGGTTTTGCTGCTTAATGCTAGGAGTCTAAACATGAAACTGCACTTCCTGGAAGCACTCCTCACCTTGGAAGATGCTGATGTCTGTGCACTCACTGAGCCATAGTTCAAGGCTGCGGACAGCACCCAAGCCATGCAAGGCTACAATGCTTTCCATACATTCAGACCACAAACTGAGCGTGAAAGAACCAAAGGTGGAGGTGTATCCATCTTTATTAAAGCCAAGTACACTTCAAGACTGGCCAAATAGTACAACTCTCTCTAACTACTCCATGTCCAATTAACTATAGGCAAAATACCCTAACACATCATTGCTAGATATAGGTCCCCCACCATGAAGAAAGAAAAGCACACCAGCTACCTGGACTTACTGGAGTCACTCATCATACAGCCCAACACCTTAGTCATGGGAGATTTCAACTAACCTCCCATCAACTGGGTGACATACATGAGCACAAACATGCTCACCGAGAGGTTCCTGGACTTTGTCAATACAAATGCTCTGCAACAGATAGTCTGCACCCCCACAAGGGGATCAAATGTCCTAGACATAGTGCTCACCAACATGGAGGATCACTGTGCTCCCCACTGTGAGATGCCCTCCCTGGAAAGGTTGGACCATAAATCAGTCTCGTTCAAAATAACTATTGAACATGTCACCACCACAGGAGCAAGAAAACAAAAATCTTTTCCAAAGCAAACTACAGCCTACTAAGTAGTGGTATAAAAGGTTTCATACCCTCTCAATCACAGACAACAATGACTCCTATGCAGAGGTGTATACAAATGGCATGTGTAAACACTTAAGCAACTGTATAGACTTGGCTGTGCCTGACCAGATTAAAATCAGGTCCTCCCAAAAGCAAGCCACCCTGGTGGACCTCAGGTATAAACAGATTATATAACAGAAGGAAGATTATATAGCAGAAGGAAGGGGGTTGGGAGGGTGGCCTAATGGTTAAAGTGTTTGACTTACAAACACAAAGTGCAGGGTATGAGTTAGTGGTTAAGTGTTGTAACTATAGAAACTGATGTCTAAGAACAAGACAGAATTGACTCAGCCGAGGAAGACTTCCCTCCACAACCTGAACAAGCAAATCAGAAATCTACTAAAGTCCTCTAAAGCTAATTATGAAGGTAAAATAACATCCCTAGCTAAGGATAATCATAAGGCATTCTTTAACTAAGCCCAAAATATAAAAGAGTATGTCCAGCTATGTGCCAAACTGGTAGTAGATGGTACCACTCATACTATACCGGAGGAAATTGCCAACCTGCTAGCTGACAGATTTGGTGCAAACTTTACCCCTTGTCCCCACCAGCCAAACCTCAAAGCATACCTGACATCAGTCCTTTGCCTAGTATCTCTAGAGATGAGGTCATATCTGTGCTCTCCAAGCCAAAAACATGGCCTCAGTGGGACCAGATAACATGCCAAGTTGCTTATTAAGCAATTTAAAACAGAACCTAGTGGACCCATTTGGCATTCTCTTTAACCATAGCCTGAGAACTAGCTTTGTTCCAGCAGAGTGGAGAACAGTAACAGTAATCCCCTTGCACAAAAGGGGGACATCAACTGACCCTGGGAATTATAGACCCATAAATCTAACCAGACTCATCTTCAAGGCCATGGAAAGAATCATCATGGACTTTATCAGTAAGGATATAGGCGATCTTCAAACATTAGACCCAACCCAGTTAAGGTTAGATCATGCTTATTAAACCTAGTAGACTTCTCTGAGAAAGTCACCAAAGCCCTGAATGAAGGTAAGACAGTGCATACTGCCTATCTTGACCTAGTCAAGGCTTTTAACACTATCCCCCACTTGAGTATCACTGAGAAACTTTCCCAGCTAGGGATTAACCCTTACATCACTAGATGGGTAGCAAATTGACTCAATGACACATACTGTCAAGTTTGGTGACTCCACCTCTACCAGTAGACCCATCACCAGTGGCGTACCACAAGAATCTGTGCTGGGTCCTTTACTATTTGGAATCTATTTCTCAGAAGTCCAGACTAAAGTAGATGACCTTTGGCTTACCAAGTTCACTGATGATTGCAAATTAGGTGCAGTCACTGAGTCCCCCAATGATGTTAATATATTACAGGAGGGGCTAATACAAACAAATGAATGGTGCCAAAGCCACGGTCTAAAACTAAATGCAAAAAAGTGCATTATTATCCCGTTTAGCAAAGTGGGATTCCCTGCAAAGTACAATATTGACAGCATCTCCCACAGGTCAAACCTAGTGGTGCGAGATCTGGGAACACAGGTAGAGAGCAATCTGAACTTCGACCACCAAGTTTCCACAATGGTAAGGAAAGCCTTCTACGTTGTGCATCTCATAAGTAAGGGAATTGCATCCAGGTCTAAGGGTATTATAACTGCACTGTACTTGACTCTCATCAAACCATTACTAGAGTACAATGATCCTTTCTGCATGTGCCTCACCAGACACCTGAAGCAGCTGGATATACCACAGCGGTTTCTCACCAACAAAATACAGAGCCTCAAACCATGACTTATGTAGATAGACTGAAAGTCCTGTCACTGTACTGTGTACTGTACAGGCTGCTGAGAGGCGACTTGTGGCTGTCTTAGAGGGCAGTCTCTGACCCTGCCCTGATGGATATGCTGTACATTCGTAAGTCAAATGGCACAAGAGACACTCACTCTAGGGATCTTCACCTAGCCTGTGATATTAACAACAGATATATCTCCCAGAGATTGCCTCTACTCTGGAATAAACTTCTAATTCATGTGAAGCAGAACTCCTCAGTGACTCCATTCAAGTGCAACCTGGATAAATGGATGAGAACCTGCAAATTCACCACTCATGTCCCTCATGGAAAGGGGTATTCTGTGTTTATCATAGACTCGCTCTGTGAATTACATCCATCTAACCGAGGAAATTCAGACTACTTGGGATTAACATGGCTAGGCTTGTAAAGGCTCTAGGAGTGCTAGCCTAGTAACCTCCTATCAACCTATAATGCTGATAACTATTCCTGCCCCCCCCCCATTGGAGCCAGTTACCGTTGCATGACCCTGTTCTCCACAAGAAGTTCTATCTCAGAGAGTATGCACAAGCACATGAACATCCCCCCAAAGATATGCAAGGAGGCTTAAGCCTCATCACTGCTAAAAAGACACAAGTGACATAAATAAACATAGAATTTCAGCTTCCATAAACATTTTAAGAAATTGTGTTAAGTCTGTTAAAGTTAAAGACTTAAAATATATCAAAGAAATTCTATCAAAGATGCAGACTCATGGCTTTCCCATTATTCTTATACAATTGGTTTTGAAATGAGAACTAACAAAATTTATGTTTCAAATTATTTCATTTTTTTCTTCCCTTTGTCTGATGGCCATTGAGCATTTCCAGTGGAACACAGGCCTGTTTCTTCCTGGACACGGAGAATCCTCCTCAGATCTGTCAGATGGGAGCTTACACAAGGGGACTGTCATCCAAACCAGCATCTGAGTTGATTATGCTCTTGAATGATATCCAAGGAACACAATCATGTGTGAAGGAGTCAAGAAACGTTTGAATGTTCTTTTGGAATTCCAGCTTGCATAAGAGATCTGAAACCCAAGAGAGGGATTCCTGACACCATGAAAAGGACTTTGCAAAGATAAGTCATCTACATATGGAAAAGTGTGGATACCCTGTAGCCTGCAACGAGCTATAACTTGAGCTAGACAATTTGTGAACACTGTTGGTGCAGTGGATAGTCCAAAGGGTAAGGCAGAGAACTGATAAAGTGATCCAGACACACAAGACCTTAAGAAATGTCTGAAGTCTGGATGGATAAGTATGTGATGATAAACCTCTTTAAAAATCTAGTGTTGGCAGGAAACTTGAAAGAGGAAGAAAAAGTAACAGGTTGTGAATTTGGGCACTATTAAAAACAGGTTTCGGAAAGAAAGATCTAGAACTGGTTTCCAAGAATTTTCTTTCTTTGACACTAGGAACAAACATCATTAAAAACCCTTCCCAGTGTGGGCAAGTGGAACTGGTTTTATCACTTCTTGGAACAGCAAGTGATGAAAACCTGGTGGAAACAAGAGTCTGATCTGGGGGATGAGGAATGACCTCTTGGAAAGGAGGAATTTGCTTCTATTGCTATCTGTAAACTTAATGAATGATTTTCAGAACCCATTTGTCTGAAAGTATCTATTGCCAAAGAGGAAAATGGAGATTAAGACTTTCTGGAAGAAAAAAGGGGCCAGAGTGGGAGAGGGTCACAAGGCATCCTGAACAGTCATTCAGACTTGTTGAATTGTCCTTGGTTTTGGGAGGTTTGAGATTTCTTTTTGGAACTCTCTTGCCATTTCCACTTAAATGTCTGTTTACCTAAATTTTTTTGAGACTGTTTATTTTGTTGTTTGCCAAAACTGGATGAGGAGACAGAACATCCCAAGGAAAATTTGGAAAAAGAGGGCTGAAAAATCTTAGAGATTCCTTGGATCAGTTTGCCCCTTTCATCACGCTT